>NC_089839.1:259141273-259443416 GCF_035609145.1 Eleutherodactylus coqui | reverse complement strand
CTTGCCCACCGCTGTGCTGCCGTGCCGCGCGACACCGACTGCTGGCGACGTGCTGCTGCTGACACATCTTGATTGCGAGACAGAGGTTGCGGAGGAGGAGGAGGAGGGTGGTTTAGTGGAGGAAGCATACACCGCCGCAGATACCACCACCGAGCTGGGGCCTGCAATTCTGGGGGTGGGTAGGACGTGAGCGGTCCCAGGCTCTGACTCTGTCCCAGCCTCCACTAAATTCACCCAATGTGCCGTCAGGGAGATATAGTGGCCCTGCCCACCTGTGCTTGTCCTCGTGTCCGTTGCGGGAGACGTGGTCGTGCAGGGCTGGGACGGCACATCGGGAAAAGTAGTGGCGACTGGGAACTGAGTAGCGCGGGGCCGCCGCCGCCATCATACCTTTGAAAGCCTCCGTTTCCACAACCCTATACGGCAGCATCTCCAGGCTGATAAATTTGGCTATGTGCACGTTTAACGCTTGAGCGTGCGGGTGCGTGGCGGCGTACTTGCGCTTGCACTCCAACACTTGCGCTAGCGACGGCTGGACAGTGCGCTGAGAGACATTGGTGGATGGGGCCGAGGACAGCGGAGGTGAGGGTGTGGGTGCAGGCCAGGAGACGGTAGTGCCTGTGTCCTGAGAGGGGGGTTGGATCTCAGTGGCAGGTTGGGGCACAGGGGGAGAGGCAGCGGTGCAAACCGTAGGCGGTGAACGGCCTTCGTCCTACCTTGTGGGGTGCTTGGCCATCATATGTCTGCGCATGCTGGTGGTGGTGAGGCTGGTGGTGGCTCCCCGGCTGATCTTGGCGCGACAAAGGTTGCACACCACTGTTCGTCGGTCGTCTGCACTCTCAGTGAAAAACTGCCAGACCTTAGAGCACCTCGGCCTCTGCAGGGTGGCATGGCGCGAGGGGGCGCTTTGGGAAACAGTTGGTGGATTCTTCGGTCTGGCCCTGCCTCTACCCCTGGCCACCGCACTGCCTCTTCCAACCTGCCCTGCTGCTGCACTTGCCTCCCCCTCTGAAGACCTGTCCTCAGTAGGCGTAGCAAACCAGGTGGGGTCAGTCACCTCATCGTCCTGCTGCTCTTCCTCCGAATCCTCTGTGCGCTTCTCCCTCGGACTTACTCCAATTACTACTACCTGAGTGATAGACAACTGTGTCTCATCGTCATCGTCCTCCTCACCCACTGAAAGCTCTTGAGACAGTTGCCGGAAGTCCGCAGCCTCATCCCCCGGACCCCGGGAACTTTCCAAAGGTTGGGCATCGGTCACGACAAACTCCTCCAGTGGGAGAGGATTCGGAACCATTGCTGCCCATTCTGGGCAGGGGCCCGAGAACAGTTCCTGGGAGTCTGCCTGCTCCTCAGAATGTGTCATTGTAATGGAGTGAAGAGGCTGGGAGGAAGGAGGAGCAGCAGCCAGAGGATTCAGAGTTGCAGCAGTGGACGGCGCAGAATTCTGGGTGGTCGATAGATTGCTGGATGCACTTTCTGCTATCCACGACAGGACCTGCTCACACTGCTCATTTTCTAATAAAGGTCTACCGCGTGGACCCATTAATTGTGAGATGAATGTGGGGACGCCAGAAACGTGCCTCTCTCCTAATCCCGCAGCAGTCGGCTGCGATACACCTGGATCAGGAGCTCGGCCAGTGCCCACACCCTGACTTGGGCCTCTGCGTCCTTGCCCGCGTCCACGTCCTCTAGGCCTACCCCTACCCCTTAGCATGCTGTATTACCAGTAGTGCAGAAACAGAACGCTGTAATTAAATGCGCCGCTTATTGGCCTGTGGTTGGAGGCTGACTTCGCTTACGGAACGCACAGCAGAGGCAGGAAAGAATTTTGCGCAAGCCTGCTGTAACACTTAGCTGGCTGTGTATGAATTAGGACAACTACCCCCAGCAGAGACCCAGTACAGTCAGGACGGTCACAGGCAGCCCAAATAGATTTTTTTTCCCAAATTTTTTTGGAAAAGCCCACTGCCTATATAGACTGTATATGTCTTTCACTGTCCCTGCCTCACCACCACTACTGGCCCTGGACTATGTAAAATTACTGCAGGACGCAATGCTCTGCACGGCCGATATACAAAAAAAATAAAAAATGTGCAACACTGCAAAAAGCAGCCTCAACAGTACTGCACATGGTCAGATGTGGCCCTAAGAAGGACCGTTGGGGTTCTTGAAGCCTAAAATAACTCCTAACGCTCTCCCTATAGCAGCTCTGGCACCAGCAGCACTTTCCCTGATCTCTGTCAGAATGCATCTGTGGCGAGCCGCGGGAGGGGCCAATTTATATACTCAGGTGACACCTGATCTCGCCAGCCACTCACTGCAGGGGGGTGGTATAGGGCTTGAACGTCGCAGGGGGAAGTTGTAATGCCTTCCCTGTCTTTCTATTGGCCAGAAAAGCGCGCTAACGTCTCAGAGATGAAACTGAAAGTAACTCGAACATCGCGTGGTGCTCGCCTCTAGTAACGAGCATCTCGAGCACGCTAATACTCGAACGAGTATCAAGCTCGGACGAGTACGTTCACTCATCTCTAATTATAACCAAAGCTCTGATTCCCTGCTCTGGTGGAAGCACATTTTAGCTCTGTCCCCATCCTGCTGGGTGCCATAGTAGTGATGTGTCCTGCCTCTATGGTAGGTAAATTACCGTTTTGCTTCCATGCTCCAGGTTGTGAGCACTAAACTGCAAAATGACATGAGATTTATAGCAGATATAGACATGATGAATTTATTATAATACATTGCGTTCCTGTGCTAATCTCCAGCCACCAGATTTAGCTGCAGTGTTTTGCTTGGTGTGCAGTCCGGTACTTGGTGTAAGGAATTCAACAGCTGCGAAACAGATTCATGGGAAAAATAATAACAGCCAGATATGTTTTTGTTATTTTCTCATGTGACTTGGTGATAAATATGTTCTTGTAGATGTCAGTTTCTATAACAATATTAGAAAATCAAGTAACATTTTTGTAGCTAATTTTAATGAAATGCAATGATTCAGGGCAGGTTCAGGTGCAGTACAGCTGAGTTTGTCATTTCGCCCAAGACTGCATTCAAACTTGGCTTCAAGTAAACCCACACTACAAGATTTTTAACAATGGTCTTTCTAGGGTAATCATAACTTGAAACTAAAAAAAAATACAATATCACTTTTAGTGCTGATTTGCTGCACTTGCATTATGATTGGCTGATAGTCCAGCCAATCAGCATGTGCACTTCAGTGATAAAACGTCTATAAAATCAACGATTCACATTGGGTGCAAATAGAGCTAATCAAGGAACATCGTATTATTAACATTAACTGTCTGTCTAGTGCATCTCTACCAGTGATGAGAGATTAGTGGAATAATGAGTTGAGATCAGGCCAATTTCATCAAAGTCATCATGAATCGAGGTGGACGATTCCAACTCATTAAATTCACTGGGAGTAAAAAATTGGGTTCACTAATTTGTCCTTCATAAGGTCCCCAATGGAGCCAAAGCCCCCCAATGTGCTCCTCCTAGAAAGTGGTAAAAATAGTGTACAGTGTTATAGGGGTTACTTGTAGTACAGGGGTGTCACTGAAAACAAAAGAATACCCACGTAGGATCTCCTAAATCAAAAATTACATCAAAGAAGGCAGAAGGTGTAGTGTTTGTTTTAAAACCAATATGAAAAAAGGTTTGGTACCGTGTTAGCCAGTAGAGTGAAGTGTGATTGTTCTCAGTAAGAGAAACCAAGTAATGTTATAGATATGATAGCTTTTAATGGCTAACAAAAATACATGATGTTACAGCAAACTTTCGGGGATATCTCGCCCCCTTCGTCAGGCTAATGAATGAAACTAGTTTGGATGGCACATAATTATAACATACAGATGCAGAGGGTAGGGGGACACATTCCTCTTAATCTTGGGTGTCCCCCCCCCCTCCCCTCTGCATCTGTAGGAGGAAACATGGCAAAAGGAGGAGAAGGAGTGCAGCAGCAGCATCACTATTACCATAACAGCACAGTGTTGTCTTAGATATAAATCTATGCTCAGTCATATGTAATTAAAAATTGCCAGCATGCTAACTAATCAGTGGAATCTGCCATGGGGATGTAGAGGTCAGGTGAAAACCACACCTGGTTCATCTCTATAAACGTCAACCAATCCATATTATCTGTAGACAGGCCAATGCATCTGTCAGTTATCATATCCACAGCTATGCTGAACCCCCTATCTGATAGCACAATGGCAGTGGGGCACACAAGCTCCTCTAAAGCATGTTGTGCAAGCTCTGGCCACTCGTCCAGCTTAGACACCCAGAAGTCAAAGCGGTCAACCATGACTGAGTATATCCCTGCAGGAGCTGACATACTTTTGCACCATCATGGATAAGTAAATAAGTCCTGCCTGTAACTTTGAGTCCTATCTGGTGCTGTTGCTGCCATATGTGGCTTCCTGCTCCTCCACTATGAGCGACAGAGCTGCGATCCATTGCAAATGCATCCCTGCAGCCATGGGCAAATGTTCTGCTCAAGCTGCTTAACAGTCTGTCCTGATACTGCTGCATTTTGAGGTCCCTCTCCCCATCCGGAATACAAGTTAGGGAGAGCGCCATGCCCATGGATGAAAATAGTAAATAATTCCGGTAATACTTCTTATCGGCTGTTAGGTGGAGCAACAAAAGCTTTTGTGTCCCGCCTACACCTGGAATCCAAGTTAGCCTTTAAGGAGTTTCTTTAGTGAGGGACCTTCCGTAATATCCAAAAAAAACATATATATATGTGCATCTGATAACTACACAACCATGTCTTTTTGGAGAGCAGCAGCTAAAAAAGGTGCCCCAAAATTCTTCCAAAAAATGGGGATGATGCAATATAAAAACAAAAGAAAAAAACTTTTTTCCAGCTGCGCTTCAATGCAGACCCTCAAAGGTATATAGGGAATGAGCTACTAAAAACACTTGTTAATAGTAAGCCAAGTTTTATTCCCAAAAGACATACATCAAAATAAAAGTGGGTTCAAAAGATAAGCAACGCGTTTCTGCGTCAACTGACGCCTTTATCAAGCATATAGCACTTCTACCCAATAGCATATATATATATACATATAAAGCATACCTTAATCATAAGTCCCGATACGGTGCATCTGGTTCACTCCCTGCACCACGCTGGACGCTAACCTCGCGTGTGTGTAAGGGGCAGAGTTTCCAACAGCCCCGCTCACGTAATCTGACAGATCCTGAAACGTTCATGCGTTCCATGTCGGGTACCGAGCCGTGTCATGCGTCATCGTCCTCAGTGGCCTTCAGGCGTTAAACACGCCCACTAAGGACGAGTGCTTCGATATACCTTGTGCGCTCTATGAAGGAGCGTGATGACCTCATCCACGCCACGCCCCCTATTGGAGGGTGATGACGCATGGCACGGCTCGGCACCCGACATGGAACGCATGAACGTTTCAGGATCTGTCAGATGACGTGAACGGGGCTGTTGGAAACTCCGCCCCTTACACACACACGAGGTTAGCGTCCAGCGTGGTGCAGGAAGTGAACCACATGCACCATATCGGGACCTATGATTAAGGTATACTTTATATGTATATATATATATATATATATATATATGCTATTGGGTAGAAGTGCTATATGCTTGATAAAGGTGTCAGTTGATGCAGAAACGCGTTGCTTATCTTTTGAACCCACTTTTATTTTGATACATGTCTTTTGGGAATAAAACTTGGCTTACTATTAACAAGTGTTTTTAGTAGCTCATTCCCTATATACCTTTGAGGGTCTGCATTGAAGCGCAGCTGGAAAAAGTTTTTTTCTTTTGTTTTTATATCCCCATCCGGAATGTGATTTATCATTTTGGCCCTGTAGAGGGGAGCAAGGAGGGTGACTACCCAGTAATGACCTGATGTTTTGATGTGGGCTATGCAACAGTCCTTCTGCAAGTACTGCAGCAAGTAAAAGTGTACGAAGAGGTGAAAGAAGAGGAGAAGGGGACAGACAGATAAATGTCTCGCAAGTCTCAGGGGTACTATGAAATGTGGACCACCACTTTTGGTTTCATGTCCCTCCTACCGGACAATGATCCAGTGTGCTGTTAACGATATGTAATGAACCTGGCCATGCTTACTGGACCATGTGTCTCTGGTCAGGTGCACCCTGCCACTGACAGTGTTCTGCACGGCCAGGGACACATGATCACTCACAGGGTGATGCAGGACAAGGATGGATATTTGGGCAAATAAATGGTGGCAGGGCATCTGGCACTGTGGGTTAGCATGCAGCATTATGCTGCAGAGGACATTTGTGTCCACTAGCCTGAACGGCAGAATTTCCGTTGAAAGCAATTGGGCAATGCTTGCATTCAGGCTGGAATTTTTTTTTAACATTCCCATAGCTGGGAGATGAAATGCTAGCTGGTGACATGAGACATACTGGAAAATGGCGCAAATGTCAATGTCAGTGAAGGTGGTGATGAGGGTGGTAGATAATGGAAGAGATCTCTGTATGGACCCTGATATACTTATACGTACAGTAGCTATTGGGTTGCCCCTCAGCCACCGTTTTCTTTAAACTAAATAACCCCAATTTTGATAACCTCTCTGGCATGGTGTAGTCCACCCATCCCACTTGGCTTAGTCTGTTATCTCCACCTTTTTGAAACAATCATCATGGAACACTAAATGAAAGAGGCTGAATGAACTGTAAGAAATATGATGGAAGTACTTGAGAAAATGAGGAAGATTCCAGCCAGCCTTTTATAGTACATTTGTGGCCATGCTATCGTATAAGTAACTATGTTACAACTACAGATATATTTTTAGTTTGGGGCTGAGCCCAAGATGTGAAATCCATCCTAATAGCAAACACATTATTTAGTCTTAATTGAATCAATATCCTTGTTTTGCGCTCCACGCCCTGACCTCAAGTCTTTATCTCACACTTCAAGAAATCTCCCAACTGGGGATACAAAAGTGAAACATACAATTAGATTCATTTTGTGGAATCAGTGAGAGATCAGCCTTCTGGTGACATCAGCGAGGGCTTTGCCTCTCAGCACATCAGGGGTTTAGAATACTTTTAAAACTTTACTTTAATAGTTAAAACGAGGATCAGCTGTATACAACATATATGTTACTCTACAATTCCCGATTATTGGATTACCGTTATTATTTTCTTTTTGTCTATTACATACTTGCACTTTTCTTGTGAATTGCCATAAATCTTAGCCCGATTTATTTAGTTTTGCCACTGTTTCATTAATCATTGTGATTTACAATATAGATTGTAAAAACTCCACTAAGGGCATTCTATGAAGGATACATATTTGCATTAGAGAAGAAGGACCATATATCACTGTTGACAATGCCTTGGGTCATACATAGTAAGTGACAGCAATGTTAACTGCAAATTATCTGAAAAGTATAAGTTGTTACTCCCTGAATTAAAATACTATAAACCTGAGGACTACAGAATAGCTTCAGTGTACTCCTTAATAGTCCAGCCTCATATACTTAAAGACTTGGTAACTCACTGGTACATGCATGTCTTTGACTATGCTAACATTGGGGTATAATTCTCCCCCCCGCCCCCAACCCCCCCCCCAAAAAGTTAAACAAAATAAAAGCTAACCAATATGTTATATGTACCCCAAAGTGGAACCATTAAAAGATACAACTCATCTCACAAAAAACAAGTGGCAAGGGACTTGTTATTTATATAGTGCCAATCTATTCTGCAGCGCTTTCAGGTAATTTATTACCCCCCAGCAAGCTGGGTACTCATTTTACTGACCTTGGAAGGATGGAACAGCCTTGAGCTAGCTACCTGAACTATGCAGGGATTGACCCTGCAACCTTCAGGTCATGAGCAAGAGCTTAGGACTGCATACTGCTGCAAAATAGGCCTGTCACTAAAGGTTAATGCCCTATATTTGAAATAATACCCTACTTTCCAAAATCAATTTCACTGCTGAACTAGATGGACATATAGTTTTTTTTTTCAGCCTTATATACTATATTACCATCTTTTTAATGCTGAATTCCCCTATTTTGGCTCAAGTGAGCAGAAATTATTTCACTGTTGAAAGCATTCAGCCTATTACCGTTACTGTATTGGTAATTTACTTTCTTTGTCAAACCACCTACAGGAAAAATAAATGTAAATTTTTATTGACATTAGAAAAATTTAATCAGTTTAAAAGCCATGATTAAAAGATAGAACAGCATAGGTATCAGTTACTACTGTACAAACATGTGGCAGTCCCATCCCCAATTTATTGTGCAAACATCATAGTATAACATGAACGGAATACTTAAAAGGGATATTCCGGATCTATAGTTACTATATTGTAATAATTTGAGAAAAATTAATAAAACCATTTGAAACTAAAAGGGATATTCCGGGCACAAACTGTAATTTTAAAATTTATTGTACATCATCACAATAAGTCATTCTGTTTTAGGCTCGCTGTACCTGGTTTAGCTACTTTCTTCATTTTTTATGTCACGTGACCCTCCACTTGGAAAATATCTCCACTTCCTCTGACGTCTTGTCCATATTTGCTACTTCCTCCACTGTCCATAGCCTCTAACTTCCTGTGAGCAAAGCATGATGGGAGGACAGGAGCGGAAGCACTGTGCTGTATGGTACATGTGCAGTTCAGAGTGCTGGAAGCTCCTTTCTGTCTGCTTCAGCCGCCCTCTCTGAAACTCTAAGTGAGGAGGAGGTCGGTGCTGGTAAGTTGCAGGACCCGTGATCTGTGGGCGGAGCTCTATGTATGTCAGCAGTTATAGGTAACAGTCTATTGCTGTGTTTACTGCAGAAGAGATGCATGTAAACATAGCGGCAGAGCGGCCACTACACGGGACGAAGAAGAGGGTCTAGACCTGCAGATAAAAGGTACAGGTTGCCGCAACTTATAAGATAATTCTTTATTATTGCAAAAAAGACTTCTTGCCGCAACTTAGCTGTACCTCCTAGATTTCAGCATTTTCAAAATGTTCATTTTGTGCCTGGAAAACCCCTTTAAATAAAGCACATAAGAGGAAACAGCATGCAGACCACTGAGTACAATGTTACCGGACCTCCATATGCATTTCGCATCCTGCTTCTTCTGAAGGTTCAATGTGTGTTGGGTAGTGGGAAGCCGGTTACATTGTACTCAGTGGTCTGTATGCTGTTCTCTCTTGCAATGTGCTTTAAGCATTATGTTCATGTTATATTAAGATATTGACAAAGAATTGGGGTTGAGACTGCCACATGTTTGTACATGGCTTTTAAACTGATTACATTTTTTTAATGTTAATAAAGATGACGTTTTGGTAGACATGTTTGTTCTGTGTGATTTTTGCTGCAGGTGAAATCATTTACTTGTAAATTAATTACTAAGTTATCTTTCTAAAACTATTTCTGGTGTGAAAATGTACTAATATAATGTTAAGTAAAAAAAGAGCAAAAAGACAAGCTATTTGCATATTAACAAAAAAGGGCTTGTGTGCGGGGAAAAAATTGGAATTCTGTTAGCTTTAATTTATGTATGTCTTACATTAGACATGAAAGTGACAAAACATCAGGACTACATGTGCCAAGTATGACAATGTAAGGCTGTTTTCACACCTGCATTAGGGCTCAGTTTGGAGTTTCTGCCTCTGCTCAATTTGTGGAGGAGAGAAACTAAAATAAAACAAGAAATGGATCCGTTTTTATCCCCATTGATTTCAATGGAAAGGCTTCAGTTTTCTCACCTTCCATTAGGTTTCAATTTTTTGGGATGGGAAATTAGCGAAGCCTGCAGTCTTTTTTTTCCTGGTCAAAAAACTAAAAGCTGATAATATGGAAGCAAAGGAAAGCCTTTCTGTTGTTTTGAAACCCCAATGCAGAAAAAAAATATATTTTTTGTTCAGTTTCTCTCCTCCAAAAACGGAGCCTAGAGACGGAAACCCTGAACTGAGCTCTAACCCAGCTGTGAAAGCAGCCCAAGGCCGCCTGCACATGGCACTTCTGGATTTCGGCTCTGACCGCAGCTGGTCACCCCGCATACCTGTATTTCTTCTTCTTTTTCTGTACTGAGGACGGTCCGGCCAGTACAGATTTTCCCGAGCCATTGTTATGTGTTATTTGTGGAATGGCCATGGGTCGGCCGGCTTCCATTGACTTCAATGGAAACCGTCCCTGCAAAGCTCACACGAAAATGGAGCATGCTGCGATTTTTCATCCGCGAGTGGAAATCTCAATTGATTTCCCTTCGTGAGCATGAAGAATCACTTTGCCATAGCATGCTATGGGCAGTATTTGCTGCAGAACCTGGTGGCAGATGCCCGCCGTAGATTCCGCAGCAAAAATCCACCCCTGTGCGTGAGGCTTAATCCTATGATGTGTGACAAAGTTCAGTGAACCCAAAAGACTACAATACAGCAAAAAACAGCTGAAGACAACATTGAGTTGCCAACGAGGAAGGCTGAAACAGCAGTCTGACAAGATTTGTTTTAAAAAACATCCCATGGTTCAAAACGCACCAAAACTGGACCACTGAAAACTGGAAAAATATTGCCTGTTGTGGAGAACACAATACTTCTGCTTCATATTCGTGCAACTATTCTACACAAACACTTTGTATCCCTAGAGCCATCATGTGTGGGATTAGCATTTTAAAATGGTATTATACATCTAGCCAAATGGTATCAAGAATGGTACCAAGTGAAATACTTCGAGGCAGAATAGGGTGTTGAGGGGGTTGCCTCATCAGAGCTGCCATGGCAATCCACAGTAAGCAATGACCAATCAGACATTTTCCCTATGGTGGAAATGTAATATGACAGGGCGGGTATTCAAGCTCATAAGAGGAAAATCCAAAGCAGGGTGACTTAATATGGCACCTAGATCTTGACTTGCCTAATGAGTAATTACAGACTATATTACAAGATGACATTGCCATAAAAGCTGCAGGAATTTGTCTCGATTTGGACTTTGGTCTCTACTATTATGAAACCATAACAATAAAAACGAGACGCCATGTCTATGTCTATTCAGTGTTTGCTTGTGGTCTGTGTCCTCATGCAAACTCTTACTGTTAACGTTTTATTTCTGGCATCATAATAAAGAAGCATTTCCTCTATTGAAGTTTTATAGCATGCTTTAAAAAGGTTATTTAACTTTTCCTATATTATTTGCTGCTTGTCGTATATAGAAACAATCTGGTAGTGAAGAGGGAGTAACAATCGTCGCCTCTAATTTGCAAGGAGTTGTAGTAAGTTCTTATTTTAGAAATATTTAAAAACAACTGCATCCTAAAAAGAAAATGGTTCGTGGACTGCAGTGGGTAGGAACGCTTCCAATATGTCCTGCATTCAATTGATAAAATATTTATATACCACCATCATAGTTAAATAGCCATAGAGTCGGATCACCCAGAGAAGTGCCTTCACTCTGTGCATCGGCATCCAGACAACAAGATGAGGATTCGCAGATAACTTGGTCAACTACAAGCTGTATATAAACTCCAAAGTCTTGCAGAAAAACAGGCCAGCACCAGTTCAATTTAAACTTAGCTTTTTTTATTCCTTCAGTTAACCCTTTGCAACCCAATTTTGGATTCAGGGTTTCCTAACAGTCTTTCTCTTTTTGCTGTTATACAATGGTGCCATCTGCTGGCTATAGCCAGTGTGTGTGCACCAGAGAGGCTACGACAGCAGACTGGCTGGCAATAGACGGTAAGGATACCCTGTCGGACGTTTTTTTACATTGGAGCTGTACAAGCTTCAATCAGAATGTAAGAAGATGTCAGACAGTGGATTGGAAAGGGTTAATATATATTCGGGCGGCGCCGGGGGGAAGAGGGGGTTGCAGAAGGGAGTGGGGGGGGGGGGAGAGAGAGAGCTCAAGAGAGAGTGGCAACCACTATTACGTCATCAGGATATTGAGAAAAATATCACCTTTGTAAAGAATACGCAAAATTATTTTTTATGATTTTATCACCGGATCACACTCGTTACTATTGAAAATGAAGAACTGCAGAGATGCACAAATTCCATAAGATCTAAACCTTCAGGCACCGGAAGACTGTTTTACTATCGGACATCAGGTAAACCTTTGTTTTATAGCATTTCAAGAGATAGAGATACCATCAAACATGGAGCCTGGTGACAAAGCCTATTGAGCTGAAAGGTATATTGGGACATACCTAAAGAAGTGATTTAGAACATCATCAAACTACTAACAACCATTTGTATGTGAGTATGCAAAGTGTGTGTGTGTGATTCCTATGCTCCACCCCTGGTGACGTAATTGAAGGTCCTACAACATATATAAAACACAGAGTCTCACCGACAGAAGAACAAACACAGTTAGGGCTCTTAAAAAGGGGAGGACAAAAATAACAAAATGAGAATACAACTAAACCGCTATTATCACAGACACAACTCAGCAGTCCTGACAGAAGGCACCAACCTACCGCCACCACAGAGATCCGGTGGGCTAAAGTTCCTGTGGGGATTCACTGCTGTGGGAGGAGCCAAGCTGTGTTAGTCCTGTGTGGTAATCAAGCTGCTGTGTGTGTGATGTGTGGGGATCATAATGCATGTACCATGTAGCAGAGCTGTGTGGTGCATTGCACCACCAGAAACACTGGTACTACAATGTCCTACTCAACTCAGCAGTCCTGACAGAACACACTGCCCTATCACAGAGATCCTGTGGGCTGAAGGATTTGTGGTGATGTCACTGCTGTGGGAGGAGCCAAGCTGTGTTTGTCTTGTGTTTTAATCAAGCTACTGTGTGTGTGATGTGCCACCAAAAACTCTGCTACTATAATGTCCTAATAATTACTAGTTGTTAATATATTGACAATATGTATAGTAGTTTGGGTAGTTAGTAGGGATGAGCGAGCACACTCGTCCGAGCTTGATGCTCGTTCGAGTATTAGGGTGTTCGAGATGCTCGTTACTCGAGACGAGCACCACGCGATGTTCGAGTTACTTTCACTTTCATCTCTGAGAAATTTGCGCGCTTTTCTGGCCAATAGAAAGACATGGAAGGCATTACAACTTCCTCCTGTGACATTCCAGCCCTATACCACCCTTCTGCAGTGAGGGGCTGGGGAGATCAGATGACACTTGAGTATTTAAATCTGCCCCGCCCACGGCTCGCCACAGATGCATGCTGACAGAGATCAGGGAAAGTGCTGCTGATGCTGCTGCTGCTATAGAGACAGTGTTAGGTGTTATTTTAGTCTTCAAGAACCCCAACGGTCCTTCTTAGGGCCACATCTGACCGTGTGCAGTACTGTTGAGGCTGCTTTTAGCAGTGTTGCACAATTTATTTTTTTTTGTATATCTGGCGTGCAGACCATAGCGTCCTCAGTCTGCAGTCATTTTACTCAGTATAGGGGCAGTACTGGTGAGGCAGGGAAAGAGGTATACTGGCTATATAGGCAGTGGGATTTTTCCCCAAAACTTCCAAAAAATACAATATTAGGCCTGCCTGTCACTGCCTTCAGTTTACTGCGTCTCTGCTGGGGGTAGTGGTTGTTGAATTAATACCCAGCCTTGCGCATAATTGTTTCCTGCCTCTGCAGTGCATTACGTACGCGAAGTCAGCCTCCAACAGGGCAATCGAAATACAGTGCATATCACAGGCAGTGTGGTTGCTCCCACAAAGTTTAAAAATATACAAGATTTGGCCTGCCTGTCAGTGCCTTCCGTTTACAGCGTCTCTACTGGGAGTAGTAGTTGGTGAATTAATACCCAGCCTTGCGCATAACTGTTTCCTGCCTCTGCAGTGCATTACATACGCGAAGTCAGCCTCCAACAGGGCAATCGAAATACAGTGTATATCACAGGCAGTGTGGTTGTTCCCAAAAACTTCCAAAAAATACAATATTAGGCCTGCCTGTCACTGCCGTCAGTTTACTGCGTCTCTGCTGGGGGTAGTAGTTGTTGAATTAATACCCAGCCTTGCACATAATTGTTGCCTGCCTTTGCAGTGCGTTACGTACGCGAAGTCAGCCTCCAACCACAGGCCAATAAGCGGCACATTTAATTACAGCGTTCTGTTTCTGCTAATCTCCTAATACACCATGCTGAGGGGTAGGGGTAGGCCTAGAGGACATGGACGGGGGCGAGGACGCGGAGGCCCAAGTCAGGGTGTGGGCACAGGCCGAGCTCCTGGTCCAGGTGTACCGCAGCCGACTGCTGCGGGATTAGGAGAGAGGCAAGTTTCAGGGGTCCCCAGATTCATCTCACAATTAATGGGTCCACGCGGTAGACCTTTATTAGAAAATGAGCAGTGTGAGCAGGTCCTGTCGTGGATGGCAGAAAGTGCATCCAGCAATCTATCGACCACCCAGTCTTCTACGCCGTCCACAGCTGCAACTCTGAATCCTCTGGCTGCTGCTCCTCCTTCCTCCCAGCCTCCTCACTCCATTACAATGACACATTCTGAGGAGCAGGCAGACTCCCAGGAACTGTTCTCAGGCCCCTGCCCAGATTGGGCAGCAATGGTTCCTCTCCCACCAGAGGAGTTTATCGTGACCGATGCCCAACCTTTGGAAAGTTCCCGGGGTCTGGGGGATGAGGCTTGGGACTTCCGGCAACTGTCTCAAGAGCTTTCTGTGGGTGAGGAGGTCGATGACGATGAGACACAGTTGTCTATCAGTGAGATAGTAATAAGGACAGTAAGTCCGAGGGAGGAGCGCACAGAGGATTCGGAGGAAGAGCAGCTGGACGATGAGGTGACTGACCCCACCTGGTTTGCTAAGCCTACTGAGGACAGGTCTTCAGAGGGGGAGGCAAGTGCAGCAGCAGGGCAGGTTGGAAGAGGCAGTACGGTGGCCAGGGGTAGAGGCAGGGCCGGACCGAATAATCCACCAACTGTTTCCCAAAGCGCCCCCTCGCGCCATGCCACCCTGCAGAGGCCGAGGTGCTCAAAGGTCTGGCAGTTTTTCACTGAGAGTGCAGTCGACCGACGAACTGTGGTGTGCAAGGTTTGTCATGCCAAGATCAGCCGAGGAGCCACCACCACCAGCCTCACCACCACCAGCATGCGCAGGCATATGATGGCCAAGCACCCCACAAGGTGGGACGAAGGCCGTTCACTGCCTCCGGTTTGCACCACTGACTCTTCCACTGTGCCCCAACCTGCCACTGAGATCCAACCCCCCTCTCAGGACACAGGCACAACCGTCTCCCGGCCTGCACTCACACTCACCTCCGCTGTCCTCGGCCCCATCCAGCAATGTCTCTCAGCGCAGCGTCCAGCCGTCGCTAGCGAAACTGTTTGAGCGCAAGTACGCCGCCACGCAACCGCACGCTCAAGCGTTAAACGTGGACATAGCCAAATTGATCAGCCTGGAGATGCTGCCGTATAGGCTTGTGGAAATGGAGGCTTTCAAAAACATGATGGCGGCGGCGGCCCCGCGCTACTCGGTTCCCAGTCGCCACTACTTTTCCCGATGTGCCGTCCCAGCCGTGCATGACCGCGTCTCCCGCAAAATTGTACGCGCCCTCACCAACGTGGTTACTGCCAAGGTCCACTTAACAACGGACACGTGGACAAGCACAGGCGGGCAGGGCCACTATATCTCCCTGACGGCACATTGGGTGAATTTAGTGGAGGCTGGGACCGAGTCAGAGCCTGGGACCGCTCACGTCCTACCCACCCCCAGAATTGATGGCCCCAGCTCGGTGCTGGTATCTGCGGCGGTGTATGCTTCCTCCACTAAACCACCCTCCTCCTCCTCCTACACAACCTCTGTCTCGCAATCAAGATGTGTCAGCAGCAGCACATCGCCAGCAGTCGGTGTCGAGCGGGGTGGCAGCACAGCGGTGGGCAAGCGCCAGCAGGCCGTGCTGAAACTACTCTGCTTAGGAGAGAAGAGGCACACAGCCCACGAACTGCTGCAGGGTCTGACAGAGCAGACCGCCCGCTGGCTTTCGCCGCTGAGCCTCCAACTGGGCATGGTCGTGTGTGACAACGGCCGTAACCTGGTGGCGGCTCTGCAGCTCGGCAGCCTCACGCACGTGCCATGCCTGGCCCATGTCTTTAATTTGGTGGTTCAGCGGTTTCTGAAAAGCTACCCACGCTTGTCAGACCTGCTCGGAAAGGTGCGCCGGCTCAGCGCACATTTCCGCAAGTCCAACACAGACGCTGCCACCCTGCGCACCCTGCAACATCGGTTTAATCTGCCAGTGCACCGACTGCTGTGCGACGTGCCCACACGGTGGAACTCTACGCTCCACATGTTGGCCAGGCTCTATGAGCAGCGTAGAGCTATAGTGGAATACCAACTCCAACATGGGCGGCGCAGTGGGAGTCAGCCTCCTCAATTCTTTACAGAAGAGTGGGCCTGGTTGGCAGACATCTGCCAGGTCCTTGGAAACTTTGAGGAGTCTACCCAGATGGTGAGCGGCGATGCTGCAATCATTAGCGTCACCATTCCTCTGCTATGCCTCTTGAGAAGTTCCCTGCAAAGCATAAAGGCAGACGCTTTGCGCTCGGAAACGGAGGTGGGGGAAGACAGCAGGTTGCTGGATAGTCAGAGCACCCTCATGTCTATATCTCAGCGTGTTGAGGAGGAGGAGGAGGGGGAAGAGACAGCTTGGCCCACTGCTGAGGGTACCCATGCTGCTTGCCTGTCATCCTTTCAGCGTGTATGGCCTGTGGAGAAGGAGGAGGAGGATCCTGAAAGTGATCTTCCTAGTGAGGACAGCCATGTGTTGCATACAGGTACCCTGGCACACATGGCGGACTTCATGTTAGGATGCCTTTCTCGTATCCCTTGCGTTACACGCATTCTGGCCACTACGGATTACTGGGTGTACACACTGCTCGACCCACGGTATAAGGAGAACCTTTCCACTCTCATACCCGAAGAGGAAAGGGGTTCGAGAGTGATGCTATACCACAGGACCCTGGCGGACAAACTGATGGTAAAATTCCCATCCGACAGCGCTAGTGGCCGAAGGCGCAGTTCCGAGGGCCAGGTAGCAGGGGAGGCGCGGAGGTCAGGCAGCATGTACAGCGCAGGCAGGGGAACACTCTCCAAGGCCTTTGCCAGCTTTATGGCTCCCCAGCAAGACTGTGTCACCGCTCCCCAGTCAAGGCTGAGTCGGCGGGAGCACTGTAAAAGGATGGTGAGGGAGTACGTAGCCGATCGCACGACCGTCCTCCGTGACGCCTCTGCTCCCTACAACTACTGGGTGTCGAAGCTGGACATGTGGCCTGAACTCGCGCTGTATGCCCTGGAGGTGCTTGCTTGTCCTGCGGCTAGCGTCTTGTCAGAGAGGGTGTTTAGTGCGGCTGGGGGAATCATCACGGATAAGCATACCCGCCTGTCAACTGACAGTGCCGACAGGCTTACACTCATCAAGATGAACAAAGCCTGGATTTCCCCAGACTTCTCTTCTCCACCAGCGGACAGCAGCGGTACCTAAACAATACGTAGGCTGCACCCGCGGATGGAAGCATCGTTCTCTATCACCATAAAAAACGGGGACCTTTTAGCTTCATCAATCTGTGTATTATATTCATCCTCCTCCTCCTGCTACTCCGCCTGAAACCTCATGTAATCACGCTGAACGGGCAATTTTTCTTAGGCCCACAAGGCTCAGTCATATTACTTTTGTAAACAATGTTTATACGTTTCAATTCTCATTAAAGTGTTGAAACTTGCACCTGAACCAATTTTTATTTTAACTGGGCTGCCTCCAGGCCTAGTTACCAATTAAGCCACATTAACCAAAGCGATTAATGGGTTTCACCTGCCCTCTTGGTTGGGCATGGGCAATTTTTCTGAGGTACATTAGTACTGTTGGTACACCAATTTTTTTGGGCCCTCGCCTACAGTGTAATCCTAGTAATTTTTATGGGCTTCGCCTGCACTCATGCTACAGCAAGGTGTGTGGGGTTGGCCCACACTTTTGCTACATAAATGTAACTGGGGCCTTGTCTATACTGCAACTACTGAAATGTGAAAGAGACTGTTATCTCCCTAAACTGCTGCAACGGGAATGTTACTGTGGCCTGTCTTGACTGCTACTACTACTGAAATGGAACTAATACTGTGCTCCCCCTATACTGCTGCTTCGGAATTGTTACTGGGGCCTGTCTTGACTGCTACTATTACTGAAATGGAACTAAGACTGTGCTCCCCCTATACTGCTGCTTCGGAATTGTTACTGGGGCCTGTCTGGACTGCTACTACTACTGAAATGGAACTAATACTGTGCTCCCCCTATAATGCTGCTAGTGATATGTTACTGGGGCCTGTCCCTAATGCTACCGCTGAAATGTTACTAATTCTAGGCTCTGCCTATACCACTGCTAATGCTATGTCACTGGGGTGTGGAAACGGAGTCTTCCCAAAGACATGATGGTGGCGAGGCCATTTCCCACCAACGCGGTTACTGTTAAGGTGCATATAACCACGGACACGTGGAGAGGACACGTAGCGCCTTAAAAACATCCCCCTCCTCCTCCAACAATGAAAACATTCTTGCCAAATACCTTTGCATTGGTCCGTCTGGTGGCAGTCCAAGAATTTCACCTTTACCGACACAACAAGAGAGCCCCCCCACCATCCCCCCGCCACGGCCCACTTAATCCTGGCCACCTTCCGAAAACCAACTAAATAAAACCGCGCTACTAGGTCCGCAGTCGCCACCACATTCCCACCAACGCGGTTACTGTTAAGGTACATATTACCACTCTGACTGGGGCATGCACTGTAGGCAGAAGCACACCTGTATTGTATGTGACGTTAGCTCTGCTGAGCAGGGCACTGCAATGGGATACATTTATGTACCGCCGATGGGTTCCAGGGAGCCACCCATGCTGTGGGTCCACAGGGACTTCACATTAGGGATTTGTACCTGCCAGTGTCTATATATTAAAAACCCCGGTCAGACTGGGGCATGCAGTGTGGGCCGAAGACCACCTGCATTTAATCGGACGTTACCTCAGCTGTGCTGGGCAATGCAATGGGATATATTTATGTATCGCCGGTGGCTTCCTGGGACCCACCTATGCTGTCAGTCCACACGGAGTTGTAACTGCATGTGTCTACTTATAAAGAACCCCAGTCTGACTGGGGCATGCAGTGTGGGCCGAAGCCCACCTGCATTAAACCTGACGTTACCTCAGCTGTGCTGGGCACTGCAATGGGATTTATATATGTACCGCCGGTGGGTTTCAGGGAGCCACCCATGCTGTCGGTGCGCACGGAATTCCCATTGCGGAGTTGTTCCTGCCTGTGACTATTTATAAAAAACCCCGGTCTGACTGGGGCATGCAGTGTGGGCCGAAGCCCACCTGTATTTAATCTGACGTTAGCTCTACTATCCGGGGCACTGCATTGGGACAAACTACAGGAGCAATACAGCGCTAATGAGACGTGCACAGCTACGCTAGCATTGGAGTCCGCTGTAGGCCCGCGATTGCTGAGGGTTTGTGCAGAGGCCTATGTCCTGGGTGCAGTGAAAGTCCACTTCCTGCCTAGGATTGCTGAAGCTGGGGGCCGAGGCCTATGTCGTGGCCGTGGTGCAAGTCTGCCATGTTTGGCCGGTCAGATCAATTTTTGGTTCATGTCTTGGGTTTCCTAGGACCCACCTATGCTGTTGGTGCAAACTTAGCTCCCATCGCAGTGTTTGACCTGTCTGGCACAAAGACACTGACTGACTTGGGTAGGGGGCAGAGCGCAGACGGCTTTCCCCTTGCAGTGTGGATTGAGCTATGCGACACCTTGACAGAATGAATAGTGTGTGGCACATGGGTTCCCCATTGCTATGCCCATGTGTGCAGCTCCTGATGGAGGTGGCACAGGATTGGATTTCTCATTGCTTCTGTACAGCATTGTGAGCTATCGCCCCGCCCCTTTTAAAGAGGGTCGCTGCCTGGCCTTGCCAACCCTCTGCAGTGTGTGCCTGCGGTTCCTCCTCATGGCAGACGCACTTATAAATAGACATGAGGGTGGTGTGGCTGTGAGGCCAACGTGTGGCATGAGGGCAGCTGAAGGCTGCGCAGGGACACTTTGGTGTGCGCTGTGGACACTGGGTCATGCGGGGGGGTTGGGCAGCATGTAACCCAGGAGAAGTGGCAGCGGAGTGTCATGCAAGCAGTGATTGTGCTTTGTTGGAGGTAGTGTGGTGCTTAGCTAAGGTATGCCTTGCTAATGAGGGTTTTTCAGAAGTAAAAATTGTTGGGAGGGGGCGGGCACTCTTGCCGATATTGTGGCTGAATAGTGCGACCTGGGAACTTGAGATGCAGCCCAACATGTAGCCCCTCGCCTGCCCTATCCGTTTCTGTGTCGTTCCCATCACTTTCTTGAATTTCCCAGATTTTCACAAATGAAAACCTTAGCGAGCATCAGCGATATCCAAAAATGCTTGAGTCGCCCATTGACTTCAATGGGGTCTCTTTATTCGAAACGAACCCTCGAGCATCACGAAAAGTTCGACTCAAGTAACGAGCACCCGAGCATTTTGGTGCTCGCTCATCTCTAGTAGTTAGTCGTTTTCAAGACTGATTTGGCATCTGTTGTGTTGTGGGTGTATAATATTTGCGGGTTATGTAACTGATACATAAGGTAATCGGTTGGTTGGCTTGCGTTTTTAAAATTCATCAAATTTAGAATAGTGGTATGAAAAAGAGCCTGCGGGGCTTGTCAATGAATATGCCGACATCGTTTAAAAGCAGAAATAAAAGCAATGTGTACATTGATGCAGAATTTTTTCTGAAGGACCTAAAGGGGCGTTTCCATTATCTAAAATTGCTTCACAGCCACTCTGCACTTCCTGGTTGCTGATGATCAGGACATGTGACTGCTGTAACCAATCACTGACCACAGCAGTGACCTTCTATAGCCCATGATTGGCTGCAGCAGTCACATGTCCCGGTCAGCAGCAACCAGAAAGTACAGAGTATCTGTGAAGCAAAACCCATTTACGTATTATTATATTATTTAGCGTCACATCAGGTTTGCAACACAACAAAAAAAAGTAAATGCAATTTTTAAAACAAGCATTAAACATGTTTTGTTTCTGAAAAACATCTTTTTTAATCCCAATAATTTAAAGAGCCACTCCAGCGAAAACACGTTTTTTCATGCCTGCACTCCTCACCTAATTGCCTAGCACATTCTGGACATATCCTATGTATATTGCAGTCACTTTTGTGCAGTGCAGCCTCCTGTTTGATGCTTATTAGACACCATTTTGATGTGGAGATTTTTTCTAAATTATCCTAACTGAAAAACTGACTTTTTGAGAGGAATATAAAACCAAGTAATTCTCATGTGGTCCGAATGAGATCACATGACCAACTTCCATGACTCCAGGAAGTTTCAGATAAAAAGGAATAACTAACCAAGGTAATGCTAACCAACATATATACAGGGGGCTCGTTACATAATGATGGGAATACACATTGACGGTCTAGCCTCAGGAAAAACAATCAGTGTGTTATTGCTTGTGGCCCGACCCTTCAGATTTTCAATAATAGACAGAAAAAAAAGGAGCCACAGTTCTCCATTGAGCGCGACAGCCCCTTCATTGTTATCCAGGCACAATGGAGGTGTTCATATATGCAGCTATGCCTCACACTACATATCCTCAGAATGCTATGGATCTTTTATACTGCTTACTGGTGGGGGTACCAGGGGTCATCCCCCTCCAAAAACACACTGACAACCGATCCTTTGTTTTATTGAACCCTTTTAAATTGTTGAACTAGTTATTGCACAACTTGAGGAAACAGAATATCGGCAGAAGTATGGCTTGAAGCTTCAGGTCCCTCACCATCTATATAGGTCTATGCTATGTATGCTAAATGACGTATAGTTTAGAAGTTTTTTTTCAAATTTCACTTAACCTTCTGTCCCTTTTTCAGTTCATCTTACAATCGGTTCATCCCACAGTTGACATAAGCAGTTGGAAATCAATGATAAAAGATTGAAGTCTGGCTCTGTCTGGAACTCTGTCCAATCTGTTTTCAATTAACATTAATGTGAATGATGTTATATTATGTTGCAGTGACTTAAGAGATAAATAGAAAACCCCTGCAGAAAGACAAATGCAGAATATTTCCATCCTGTGCTACAGTATATTTCCACTGGAAATGATTTTAAAAAATCACCATTTGTATTGTCTGCTTCAAATTTAAGAAAAATAGACACCAATGGAGTCTAGGTTTACATCTACTCAATTATTCTGTAAATGTTTACTGTGAAACCATATTGTGTAGTGATAGTAATCATGATAACTTATTTATATCAAAGACATATTGCGGGCCTGAAGTGTAGTACTCGACTCCACCAAAAGGGTGCGCATCATATGCAGCCCAATCAAGGGTTAGGCATACACATTTATAATGTTTTTTTAATGACTACATTAAAACCTCTGTGAGATGACCAACCAAAATTGTAGCATGGTGGTCTTCTCAAAGATGATGGCATGCATAGTATATGATGGAACTGAAAATGTGTTACGGTAAATCTAATCTAAATAAAAAGCTGGTCTTTTGGAAAAGTTTCAGTGTATTTGTAAATGGGAAGATGGAACAATGCCATTACAGCATCACCTATTGGAAGGCAGCATTCCTGCAAATCAATGTCAGACATTTTCACACGCCTTGTAACAATGACTGGCTTTGTCTTAAATTTCCAGTATCTTCTGCAGAAGGAAAAGATGAACATGTACAGACTGACTGTTTTGGGGGGTTTGACCCTCATCACTGCACAGTAGGTTGCTGGCTCAGCTGGGTGTGAGGTCTATAATGTGGGTTAGAAAGAGTATAGCTCTTCCATAGGGAAAGTAGTCATTGCTGCAAGGTTTGTGAAAAGGTCTGACTTGCAGGAATGCTGCCTTCTAAAAGGTGGCGATACAGAGGCATTGTTCCATCTTCCAATTTGCATAAATTTCCCAGAGCAGCATGCATGGCCTCATAAATCTCCTCAAACCTATGTGCTCTCCCCAAGGACAAACTATACCCTTTCTGACCCACGTACTTGTATTCACGATTGCCATTTTTGCCATTAATTGTAGGTAAAAACAATTGTGTCTTAGCAGAATAAAAAAATAGCAAGAAAAACATCTTCTAAGATCTCTTTTAGTTTTGGCAAAATATATATAGATGGAACACAGACCACAGGCAGTAAAATGTGTGTGCACGTGCACACTGAATGCAGATATGAGTCCAATGCATGGAATGCGTGGCAGCTTCCCAGGCAGAAAGTAAAGGATTGGGGCAGGTAAGCATTGAAAAGCACATCCGAGATTAGTAACCCCTGCTCTAAGGGCCTATAGGATCCGAAACGTTCCCTTTAAGTGAGTAGGTAAACAGAGGATGAATACGCTATATAATGTTTGTACATGACCAGGGCACTGTGTTTGCACATGCAGTAAAGCAATGGAGGTAAAGCACTCTAGTGTATAGGTACAGCAGGAGAGAAGTATTGGTTATAGGAATGAGAGATTATGATAAAGTCATGTATAATTATACAGCATAGGCAAGACTAAATAGTGCCATTGACAACGTAGCCACATTACATGCTGTAGCTCCCTCTCTGTATATGGGTATACCACCATGCAGCCATGACATTATGGTCTAAGGGTAAATGGATCTGCACTACTATTTAGCATTGTGAGACAAATTAAACCATAAACTAGGTAGATCTCATTTGATAGCCATATGCTAATAGTTTCAGAAAAGCAACAGAGTTTACTAAAACACTAAGTTTGTAATGTCAGACTTATGACGCATCTCTCACTCACCAGGATTAGATAAAATGTCATGTCTGAAATTCTAATGCCTTGAGAATAACAACATAATAAAGTGACAACGCTCACCCCACATATGCTTTGGGGTGGAGATAGTTGGCGGTTTTGCAATTGTGAAATGAATGTTAGTGAAGTAAATGCTGGGTAGCTTCATCAACATATGTTCTTGAATGCATCTTGACATAATGTTATGCCTGAAAATATTTAATAACGATCATTCTCTTTTGTTGCTCTTATGCCTAAAGCTGCCCATTTGCATGAAATTTTCAGCAATCATCCATGAGATTCTTTGTACAAATGGTCCCACCAGCAACATGCCAAACTAAGCTGGCCAACGAGGGACACTGGGGCAAATGTATTATTGAAAATGCAGGTATTAGTGTATCTTGACGCCACCAGAAAGCTAGGGTTTTGACAGGGCTTGGATGCAGGCACCCGTCACACCCCTAGCTCCTGGATCCGATAACAGCGGGAGGAGTGACAGGAATGGTGTGGAGCCCGCTGCTGCCTTGATCTGTTCCAGGACCTGCTTAGAGGATGTCTAATAACAGCCTATCATGAACACGGGGCGTTAACCCCCTGTCAAGCACCTTCTATCTTGACACCACCCACACTTCCGGCGGCGTCAAGATACACTAATTCCGAAAATGCACTAGTTTGCAGCTCTGCACCACATTTCTGATGTGTTTTTGGCATTTTTACACACTTTTCACTAAGTCCAAAAAAATAGCTTGACTTCCCAGGAAAGGGGCATGGCTTTGCTACAAAAATGCATGTGGATTAATGTGACTTATCCCAACAAATACACCAAAATTTGGATGCAAAATCTGCTGTAAAACTAATGCAACTAATGGGTGTTATAAACAGAATGGACATTTAAAAATGTGCCAGATTTATCATCATTTAGTGTGCGCCTCTGCGATAAATTTTTTTAGAAATTTATTTTTATTTTTTTGAATGTGAAGAAAGAGACACTGGGCTTGTGCACAGTAAAGCATGATTAGCCAAATTTGACTAATTAATCCTAGAAGTTCAAGGTCTCGACACATGGTAAACTAGCACCGAGCCCAAAAAGAAAAGACATCACATAGCTCTATAATAAGAATATATGTTATAATTTTTGTAACGTAATGCTGTAAAAGCAAAAAAAAATAAAAAATTGCCCGGTGGTTAAGGCACAAAATAGACCAGTACTAAAGGGTTAAACTTTGAATTAAAATACATCTGAACTAGGCCTAAGTGTCAGTACCTTCTACAAGGCTATAAATCTATAAATCCTAGTAAATATCTCTATAATAAATGTAAAGTGGCTTCTTCTTTGTGTTAATTCAATACATTTGTAATTTCATGATTTTTTTTAAAGCTGCTGGGAAAAAACTAAGTAAATAAAGCTGCAAGTTGTTTTGGCTTGCTAGATCTATTCATCTGTAGTTGGAGAACTTCAACTACAATTTGCAAACAATGTTGTCCCATCAAAAACATCGTAGCTGCTTATTTCCAGGGCATATTCAGTCTTTATCCTAATATATTGCAGACTGTTTACTATTCTCTCCGGGGATTTACAGGGCATTGTACTCTTCCAGCTAGCCTATTCTAGATACATATGGTAACATTTTGCACTGCTTCTTATATTTAGCAAAGCAAGATTTTCCAAACTGGACTCAAATTAAAATTGTTGTACACATCTGCCGTTTCTATGGGATGGCAAGTAACTAGAAAAAAATGGAAAAAAATATGGAAATAAGGGGAAAATAAAAAATACTGTCACATCATATAAGAAGAACCAAAGTTGGTCTGATTTTTGGAAGTGAAGTACAGCTTACAACACACTTCAGACCTACTCTGGGGTCGTTCAGCACATCGCTCCTAGCCAAAGTAATAAAATAATGACCTGCTCAATTGTAGTATGTACATGGAGGACAGTTCAGATTATATTTACAGAGCTGTTTCTACTGAGAAGATGGATGGCAAATAAAACGCTTGCATATATTTTTTTTTCTCAATTATTTTGCTTACTTTTTATAATTCACTATTCCGACACGGCTCATAGGCAACCTCACTAGCAATTTTGATCTTTCGCAAATGTTATTGTAGGTATTGAGGTGACTATGTTGTATTCCTTTTAGCATTTCATACCCGAGACATTCTAAGCTTTTTCTGGAATTTGCACTCCATACTATTCTTTATTCTAATGGCTTCATCCATTCTGGACATGCATTCCTACCCATTTGTCCATGTGCAAAATAAATAGTAACATGTCTTGGGGCCAATTTAGACGCAACGATTATCGCTCAAAATTCGCTCCAAAGACATCTTTTGAGCGGTAATCATTGTGTGCATTTACACGGCAAGATGATCGCTCAAAATTCGCTCAAACAGCAGTTTGAGTGACAGTTTTGAGCGTTCACTTTGAAGGCTCACGCCGTATGCAGAAGACAAGTGGGACCGCTATCTTCTGCATACAGCTGTTGTCTTCTCGGAGCGCTCAGCTGGTATACAACTGACGGCTCCAAGCAGGGTATGCAGAACACAGTTGGAGCGCTGTCTTCTGTATACTCCTGCTATGTCCACGGAGCACTCAGCTGGTATACAGCTAAGCGCTCCGAGCGGGGTATACAGAAGACAGCTGGTGCGCTGTCTTCTCCATACTTCTGCTGTGTTCTCTGAGCGGGATACCAGCTGAAACAATAGTATCAGTGTTATCCCGCTGAGAACTCAGTGCGCAGTCCTGATAAGAGTCATCATTGTCTTTCAGCTTGCTGAAGGACAAAGATGAGTGAATCTTAACGAAAACTGCACGATGGCTGCGCATTTAGAGCCAAGGATTCTTGCTCAACAGACGGCTTTAAGCGGATTTTGAGCGAGAATCGTTGGGTCTAAATGGGCCTTTATTCTGATCCATATCAGAGAACAGAATTGGGCATGCAATGTCCTCTGCCCATGGGCATCAGAGAGCACACTTTATGCCATCTGATTTGAGTTGCACTCAAGAATCTTGGGCGCAACTCCCATACACCCGTGTGGATGGGCTCTCAGGCAGATTTTAAATTAGAGCAGAGTTTAGCTGGATCCTACATGCCCTGAATTCATTTGGAGGCTTAGGCCCAAAGAGATGCAAGTCTGTTAATGCAAGGTCCCATCTAAAGCAGTCACCTTGTTGAGACAGATGGGCTCTCACACGTTGACCAAATGTGCGCCAAGAACCTCAAATTTAAATACATTGAAATATAGCAGTAATGTATTTCTAAACTCATATATTCAGTGTTCTCATAGTTCTTGGCACTTGTAGTGTGCCGTTACACCCCGTTTTTATGTTTGCTTTTCCATTACAGCTACAGTAACATGCACACAAAACTTAACTTTAGATGTGCGTCTAACCTTGTTATGCATTTATGCCTTGTAATAAACAAAAAAAAAGTTAAGCCTAAGATAATGACCACTATGTAATAACAATTACCAGAAAAGTCTCAGCAGTAATAAGATAATTGAAGCATGGTATCTTCAATCCCACACTATTATCTATAACCACTAGGGAGGATTAGAGATTTGGATACAGCAAATGTGGTCAAGAATCTGAAAGTCACAGAACAAAAACAACTCCATACTTATTCAATAGTGGAATATTTAATGTGATCTTCATGAAGGTATTTGATACTGGCGATTGCTCAGATTGCCTGGTGCGATAATTAGCAAGTAAGTAATTGTAAGTGATTATACAAAATGTTTTAGCAATTTGGTTGGCTTACGTTGGCATTTCTTTCTTTGCTATGGATCATTGCGTTTTGTTGATCCAGAAACTTTCTTGCTGGCCAACAGATGTCGCCAAGGTGTCCTCAATAGGATACTACCCAAGACCTTCAGTGGTGGTTGCCAGCTATCAGACTTTCTCATCTCAAAAGGGCTTGGGGATTTTAGTTAACTGTAAACTTAAATGGGACCAACCAGTGTCAGGGAGCTGCTGTCAAGGCAAATAGGATCATTCAGTGCATCAAAAAAGGTGCAGGGGCATGTGACACTGTTCTTCAACTTTACAGATCACTGGCCAGACCACACACAGAAAATTGTGTACAATTTTGGGCACATATCAGAACTTGAGCGGATTCAAAGGTAGGCAACTAAGTTAATAAGTTAAATGCATGGACTACAATACCCATAGGAGGCTAATCAAAAGAAGTTATTTAGCTTAGAAAAAAAAGGTGGCTGAGTGGCGACCTAATAGCTATGTATAAATATATCAGGAGTCAATATAGAGATCTCTAATAGGAACTATTTATACAAAAGACTGTGACTATAACAAGGTGCCATCCTCTAAATCTAAAAGAGAAAAAAGAAAGGAGGTTTCTACACCAACACAGATGGGGATTCTTTACTGTAAGGGCAGTGATACTATGGAACTCTCTGCCTGATGACGTGGTGATGGTCAACTCGCTATAAAAAGGTCAAGAGGGGCCTAGACGCCATTCTTGAATGCAACAATATTACATGTAAGGGTCCTTTTAGATGAGCGACGTCAACACTAACTCATTTGCTCTCATGCAGCCTGTTTAGACAGGCAAATGTATCATCGGCTTGATCAAGTTCAGTCTTTCACATTCATTGTATAAGTGAATAAGAGGGACTGAACGAACGCTGTTTAAACCAAACGATAAGCTAATGAGTAGTGATGAGCGAGCATACTCGCTAAGGGCAATTGCTCGAGCAAGCATTGCCCTTAGCGAGTACCTGCCCGCTCCAGAGACAAGGTTTGGGTGCCGGCGGCGCGCAGGGAGCTGCGGGGGAGAGCGGGGAGGAACGGAGGGGAGATCTCTCTCTCCCTCTCTCCCCCCTGCTGACTGCCGCAACTCACCGCTCCCCCGCGCCGGCACCCGAACCTTGTCTCTCGAGCGGGCAGGTACTCGCTAAGGGCAATGCTAGCTTGAGCAATTGCCCTTAGCGAGTATGCTCGCTCATCTCTACTAACGAGCCAACAATGGTTTTTATGCCTGCATAAAGTGGACAGACAAAAAGCGAACGATTATTGATCTGTCTAAAAGCACCCTTATAGCCACTAGATTATTTTAGAAGGATGGTTGATCCAGGGATTATTCTGATTGCCAGATTCGGAGT
Source organism: Eleutherodactylus coqui (assembly GCF_035609145.1). Classification (NCBI taxonomy): domain Eukaryota; kingdom Metazoa; phylum Chordata; class Amphibia; order Anura; family Eleutherodactylidae; genus Eleutherodactylus; species Eleutherodactylus coqui. Next base: position 259,414,569 of record NC_089839.1, on the reverse strand, counting down.
TGGGAAGGAATTTTTTCCCCTAAAATGAGGAAAACTGGCTTCTACCTCATGTTTTTTTTTGCCTTTGCAGGATAAGAGGGTGAACTGTGACATATGTCTTTTTTTCTTTTACATACTATGCATGTTAAATACCTGGGAGTACAAAGAACACTGGTGCTCTGTTGCAAAGACGAGGATCCTGAAAAGAAAATGTAAACAGCTAATTTCTTAAAAAGAAAAGCAAAATGAGTTACATTGTAGAGAACAATTCATTACACAAATTATAGCAAACAGTATAGTTTTTACAAGATGAGGATTGCATTCTACTTATTTGCAAAAGTTGGTGCTGTGTTTTTTCCTACCTACATTAGCCTGGAAGGAAGCATATGTTATTTATTGGAGTATGGAAAAGATATGCAACAGAGCGAGCCATACAGTAAAGCTTGGCCCAAGGTAAAGATAAATTATGTCTGAACTAATGATGGGGTGATAATAGACATTCTGCAAATCTGAATGTCTAAATGAGTAATACATTGAGTTGGACAAGAACACCATATATGTAGTTTATTTTTCCTAGCTTTATAATGCCCATTTCTATTGACAGAGACAAGAATGCAAAATTTTTCCATAGGCTCAGACTATCAACAAGTGAGAGCACATCAGTCGAGTACAACTGCTTTATATCTCCAAAGTTTAAAGCAACAAAATGTCAAAAAGATTACAAAAAGGTATGCGAATTCCACATCTTGACTGCTCTATCATTTCAGTTAGAACCAATTTAAATTGCTTGTGAAATTGGTAGTAAAAAATAAATAAAATACAATCACTGTATATACAGCTACTACTGGCTAATGAATTCTCTAATATACCAGTTGTGTTTACATAGTTCCAACCTTTAACATCACTGTACACAAAATGTATTTACCCACAAGTCAATCTATGCCAATGCAGGATTCAAAAATGTATATATATATTCCTTACGTAAGACACAAACATACAATAGGACCAATCTTCATAGGAAGCCAATCGGTATAATTTTGGAGTGAGGGAGGAAACCAAAGCCCCACGAAGAAACCTACACATACACTAGGAAAAATATTAGTTCCGACTGGAAGTCATATCCACAACACAATGGAAGTACAGATCAGAAAATGCGAGTAAACACAATGCTATATATGCAGGTAAATACGAGCAGATTCTTTGCAAACAGTTATTGGTGGTCATTGGAAGCATTTGTATAAAAATTATGCACAGAGTGATTTTTCTATAGCATAAAATTAAATGGGGACAATACAAGTAGGTTTCTGGGTCCCAATGCAAAAATCACATTAGGATAGAGGAGCTGTGGGGGAAGAGGAGCGATAAGTCATCCTGATCATTGACCTGTATGCAGAGAGGAGAGATAATCATACACAGACATGAATGATGGAGCTAATAGTGGGACATCTGCTGCTGTTTATACACATATACAATGCTAAATCTAGCTGTACACTTCTACACGATGAGGTTATGTCTATACATAGAGAACTGCAGAGATTCTCATCTCTAACACAGCCTATAGAACACACAGTACATCAGCAAGGCTCCACCCACCAGTCCTGAAAGAATGGAGAATCAGATATACACCATTCAAAAGGGGTAGGAGACAGTAATGTTCACTTAGAAGCAGACTGTATATTATTGCTAGGAATATAATATACATTTATATATTATAGCTTGCTTATAGCAACTTGTTCTCTCCACAATAACCTTTACAAACCTATCAGAACTAGCATTCCTTACTGGTCTACTAGTTTAATCCCTTAGTGACCACCCCATTGCCGTTTTACGTCCTGGCTTGCTGGGCTTTAATCCCCAGGGACTAAAAAACATGCCCTCTGCGGGGAGTAAAACCCTGCAAGCTGTGGACGTGACAGCTCCATGCTGCCAGCTCCGGGAGGTAGCCAACAACTTGGAGCTGTCATCCCGGGCCGCGGGACCCCCACCCCAGTCACATGAAACTCCATGAAAAGCAAAGAAAAGTTAAAGATTTAGTTGCCCTGATGGATCAGGGCTAGAGATGAGCGAACGTGTTCGGCCTCGCCCCTTTTCGCCCGAACACCGAACTTTGCGAGGACTTCCGTGCTCGGGCGAAAAAAGTTCGGGGGTCGCCGTGGCAGCGCGGGGGGGGGGGGGGTGTGCGGTGGGGAGTGGGGGGGAGAGGGAGAGAGAGGGCTCCCCCTTGTTCCCCGCTGCTGCCGCCCGCGCCGCCGCGCCTCTCCCCGCCCCCCAGCGCCCCCCGAATCTTTACGCGCGAACACTGAAGTCCTCGGAAAAGCCGGTGTTCGGGTGCGTAAGTACTCGTTAAGAACACGTTCGCTCATCTCTAATCAGAGCATAATATTATGCAAACAGACATAATATTAGGGCAACATTGGGTATGTTTTGGGGTCATTTATGGGGGTTCTCCATTGTTTTGGCCGCTCAAGGGCTCTACAAGTGGGCAATGGGGCCTAAATCACCTTCAACAAAAAGTTTGTTCTGAAAACCACTGCCTGCTTCTTTTGGTTTGGGCCCCGTTGTGCTTTAGAACAGAAGATTAGGGCCACAACGGGGAATGTTTCTGAACACCGGACAAACAGGGGTATCCATTTTGGGTGAAAATCCTCATTTTCATGTGCACTACAGCAAAAAAAACCTGTCTTTTAAATGACCTACTTGCAAAACTGTGAAATTTTACATTTTCTCCTCTAAATTGCATTAATTCCTGAAAAGAAACTGGAGTTAAAATACTCCTGACCCCCCTCAGTGAATACATTCAAATGCAGATTTTTTTTTAATTGGGTCATTTGTGGGGTTATCTATCATTGTGACACCTATGAGGCTTTGCAATCTTGGCTTGGTGTAGAAAAACAAAGTGTTCCTAAAATGTTAACTTGGTACATCTTCTAAATGGTTGAAAAAAAAAGTTTTTCCAATGTGCTTCCAGAATAGAGAAAACAGATGGAAATATATATCAACAAAAATGTGTACAGTATGTTTGCACATATTTGAGATATTGCAGTTGGAAATGTGAAAAAAATGACAATTTTTTCTAAAATTTCCCAATTTTCCCGCTTTTAATAAATATACACAAATTCTATACGTCTATTTTAACCACCTAAATGAAGTACAACATGTGGCGAAAAAAACGTCAGAATCACTTGGATATGCAAAACCTTTATGGAGTTATTCTATGTTAAAGGAACATGTCAGATTTTCAAAATTTGGCCTGGGCATTGAGGCGCAAACAGGCTTCGTCACTAAGGGGTTAATGTTCCTTTATTATACTTTCCCCACTGGATGTAAATATTCTGTGGAATAAGGATTGACTTTATTGGCAAGTGAAGGAAATGCTAGACAACTGGCAAAAAAAACCCTCAAAACAATGTCTCTCAACATGGTGCCTGCTCTATATGAAAAGTAACAGTAAATATTATATATGAAAAATATCTGTGGGTTTGGCGGCTGGCTCATGCACATTGTCCCTGCAGTGAAATATAGTATCAAATGCTAATTGAATCCAGTGCATGTCATGTAGCGTATGCTTACATCATGTTCTTAAGGGAAGGAGATACTGCAGATTTTTCTTTGGCGAATACAGGGGGGTGGGGGATAAAGCAGAAGCATGCTCTTGCATGCTACCTCGACTATCTCTCAGAGGGTCATAGCAATTTAATCTCCACTGATTGTACTGTATGTTAATGGCATATCCAAGTAATATGCCTATAATGTCTTTACTGAGATAACTCCAGTAAAGTTTTCCTGACTTTTTAGATTAAGCAGTCATGCACATAATACCTTTCTGGCCATTATTTGTCCTGTATCCTGCATTTATAACCCGTGGCTCCTCTGCAGGCTGTATATCTAATGTTCAGTTCTCTCTGAGCTGGTGGATGAAGCTTGATATTTTGCTGTGTCCCAGGGGCATAGCTAAAGGTTCAGGGGCCCGGGTGCAAAAGTTGTAACACCCTCACATGTTTCTGCATACACTGTTAAATACCGCATGTGGATTTAAACAATACATGTGGATTTTTAAAACTGCATGCAGGTTTTTGATGCATTTAATGGTGTGTAAAGCGTGCAATCATATGCAGGAAATACCGAGGTTATATCAGCATGATCCATGTCACTATATACAGGGAGATGTATGACATACCAGCTGTACATATATAATTATATACAGGCGATGCCCAGGGTACACCAGCATGATCAATATCACTATATACAGGTGTATATTCAGTATATGCATCCCCCTGTATATATTGATATTGACCATGTTGGTATACCCTGGCCATCTCCTGTATACAAGTTATATTATATAATTATATACAAAACATACTTAGGTTACACCAGCATGTTCCGTTCCCCACTATCAGGCACCGCCGGCCAGACCAACCACGCAGCCAGCTGTGCACTGACAGACTGCAGTTGCGGCAAATCACAACTGTAGTCTCTCTGGTATTGGCTGCTCGTTGTCCCAGGTAACATTCCCTCCCCTCCCTGAGTGCCACCCAAAGCAGGCCCGCGGTGGTGAAACTGCATATGGCAGGGGCTTATGGGCCAACCTAGCTAAGGGGCCGGGTCACAATTGCAACCCCTAGGTGTACGCCAGTCAGGGTTCTATACACCGCACATGGAAAAACCAGTAGATACTGCTCTGTCTACAGCACACATACAAAATTATGAAGTACTGAGCAGTATAGATGTGATTTTTACTAGCTGTAACACAGCAAAATAACGCATATTAGCTGCCACAGATGTCTCCTTACCTCCCTCCCATCTTCTTCTATGGGTAGCACGATTCATCACTCCACTCCTTATTATCTTCTTGTCAACTCTGAAAAGGGCCATTTAGACACAACGATTATTGCTTGAAGCCGTATTTTGAGTGATAATCGTTGTGTCTAACTACACTGACATTGTGCAGTTTTCATTATCCCGTCGCTCATCGTTGTCTTTCAGCGTGCTGAAAGAAAACGATGAGTCTTATCAGGGATTCACAGCAGGATACAGCTGATACTATTGTTTCAAGCTGTATCCCACTCCCATCTCCATTTTTCAAAAGCCATAACTTTTTTTATTTTTCATCGACATTGGGCTTGTTTTCTGCGTGGCAAACTTTAGTTTTTAGTGGTGCCATTTTTGGGTACATAGACTATATTGTAAAACTTTTATCATTTTTTTATGATCGCAGGGAGAGAAAACGCATCACTTCTGCCATAGATTTTTTTTAAGGCATTAATTATGCAGCATAAATGACACAATACATTTTTTCTGCGGGCCGGTACGATTATAATGATACCAAAATGCTTATATTTTTAGGTTTTTCCAATTTTCTTGAATAAAAACCCTTTCTTTGGAATTTTTTTTCTAAATCGCTGCATTTAAAGTCCTATAACTTTTTTATTTTTCCATGGACGGAGCTCTGTGAGGGCTTTTTTTGCGAGACGAGCTGTAGGTTTTTTTGGTACCATTTTGATCACTTTTAGGCTGGATTCACACGAACGTATATCGGCTCGGTTTTCTCGCCGAGCCGATATACGTCATCCTCATCTGCAGGGGGGGGGGGGAGGATGGAAGGGCCAGGAGCAGGAACTGAGCTCCCGCCCCTCTGCACTATTTGCAATGAAAGGAGGCGGGACAGGGGCGGGGCTACATTTTGAGAATTAACCCCACCCCCACCCCGCCTCTCCCCATTGCAAATAGTGCAGAGGGGTGGAGAGGAGGCAGAGAGGGGGCGGGAGCTCAGAGCACTGCTCCTGGCTCTTCTAGCCTCCCCCCCCCCCTGCAGATGAGGACGACGTATATCGGCTCGGCGTGAAAACCAAGCCGATATACGTTCGTGTGAATCCAGCTTAATTGTGTTTTTTTTAAATGCTTTTTACCGTGCAGGACAAAAAGAATGCTCACCTTATCATACGCCTCGTAAGGGACACGACGACAGCAGATATGTGGGATTTTTAAATGCTAATATGAGGAAAGGCACAAAAAGGGTACTTTTAGCTTCTTTTTTTTTACATTTTTATCTTTTCTACATTATTTTTATTTTTTTGTTCACACTATGTGTGTCCCTCTGGGGGACTTACACCATAGCACCGATGATCGCTATGATACGGCATTGGAGGACTTCTCTCCTGCAATGCCTTATCACTTATTACAGCGATCACAGGCAGTGGTAATACAAGACGCCTGCAGGTGGCGTCCTGTTACCATGGCAACCAGCTGGGCTCTCGCGCTCCCTCTGTGAACCCTTCCCATGCCGTGATCTACATAGATCGTGGCAGGGAACGGGTTAACAGCGGGGGCTGCAGCTCCGATGCACCTCCTCTGTGACAGCTGGCTCCCGCTGCTGGATAGTGCGAGATTTCTTTTAATCTCGCGCTATCCACATGACATAAGAGTACGTCCAGTTGCGGTAAGTACCCCGCTGCCAGGACGTACCCTTACGTCCTGGAGCAGAAAGGGGTTAATAAGAGTCATTTCCAACATCATATGGAATTATAATAAGGGAATTGCTAATTCCCAATTATTTAAAGTGTGTTTAATTATAGCGTTCCACTGTAAACATTATGGAAAGACTTGTAGGAATAAGCTGATGCTTAAAATAATGTGACAATGAGCTGGCCATTTCTACATTTCAGTTAGGTTCTCAGGATTTTTCTAATTATTTTAAGTATAAATTCTAGGGAATTGGCTTCCTAGCACTCTTGTCCTGGTGGTATTAGTAATGAGTTGTTTGATTGGGAGCATGTGAACACTACAAAAAATAGATTCGCTTCATTGCCCATGGGGAAAGATTGAGACAATAAACAAGACTTTTTTTTATCCCCCCCCTTCCCCAACTGCATGACTTTCTGCCCAGCTGCAGACCAGATCACACTGCTAGAAAGTCTATACAAAACTTTTGTTTTTAAAGGAAGAGACATGTAAAACAATGAAGCAATTACTAATATATATTACATACACCCACCTTTTTAAAGTATAATTTTAATTAAGAATTTGCAAGTATAAAATAAAAACTAGAGAAAGTCCGCATATACAGTCCTGTGCAAAAGTTCTAGGCAGGAATGCTGCAAAATGCTTTAAAAAATAGAAGTGATCATAGTTTATTTCTGTCAATTAATAAAATTCAAAGTGAATGAACAAAACTGAAATCTAAAGTCAATTCAATGTGTGTGACCACCATTGGCCTTCAGTAGAGCATCAAGTCTTCTAGGTACTTATACACATTTTGTGAAGGAACTCAGCAGGGAGGTTGTTTCAAACATCTTTGCAAACTAACCAGAGATCTTCGGTGGATGTAGGGTTGCTCATAACCTTCTGTCTTCTCATCTAGTCCCAGAAAGACTCAATGTTGAGATCAGGGTTCTATGGGGGCCACATCACTTCCAGGACTTGCTCTTTACGCTGAAGATAGTGCTTAATCACACTGGCTGTATTTGTCCTGCTGCAGAATTTTTTTTAACTAATCAGACACCTCTGTGATAGTATTGCATGATGGATAAAGATCTGCCTTTATTTCTCAGAATGGAGGACACCATTAATTCCGACGAAATCCCCAACTCCATATGCATCCCTAAACTTGCAAGGAACCTCCACCATGCTTGACTGTTGCCTGCAGACACTCATAATTGTACCGATCTCCAAGCCTTCAGTGAACAAACTGCCTTTTGAGTCATGAGTCCAGAGCACCTGCTGCTACATTTTGTGCACCCCGGTTCCTACCTTTGCGCGCATGGTTAAGTCACTTGGTCATGCATCTATTTAGAAGGTATGGCTTCTAGCTGCAATTTTTACCACTTCTACACAGATTTCCCTGAACAGTAGATGGATATACCTAGTTCCTGCCAATTCTGAGCAGATGGCACAGCTATATAACTTTCGATTTAGAAGACAAGCAGCATGGCAAGTCCTTCAACTGCTGCACTAAGTTTCCTTGGCCAATCACTGCATTTATGGTCCTCAATGTTGCACATTTCTTTCTGCTTATTCAAAAGACCTTGAACAGCACAGCTTGAAACCCCAGTCTGCTTTGAAATCTTAGCCCGGGAGAGACATTGTGTCTTGTTTACCGTACTATGCTCAGTCTTGCTATGGTGTATGACCTGTGACTCGAAACGGTCTTCCAAAACTTCACCTTTCTAGCAGAATTTGGCTGTTTCCCACCCAGTTTTAGGCTTCTTAAACAGCCTTTCATGCTACAGCTGATGACTATTTCAACCTCCATATGAAAAGGAGGAGCATTTTCACCAATTTAGTATAATTGCTTAATCATACATCTAACGATAATCCTACAAAATCCCTGGCTTTGTGCAAGTGTGCCTAGAAGAAATGATGCTGTTTTGAAGGTAAAAGGGGAGTCACACCAAATATTGATTTGATGCAGATTTCTTTTTTTCCATCTCCTTTGCATTTTGTTGCATTCTGAAAGGGAATCTGTCACCTACCTTTAGCCCTATAAGAGAAGCGATTCACTGAGTCAGGGTGCGGGCAGACGAGCGCATAAACGGCGCGTTTTTGCGACTAAACGTATATACGTGACCATCTGAGGCAATGGTTTCGAATGTATTCGTTCACATGGGCGATTTTACGGCGCGTAAAAACGGCAATTCGAAAAAAAACGGAACATATGCGACCGAAATACGCGCCAACGCATATTCGATCGCCGAAAAGGCCGTTTGCAAAGTAGGAACAAACGAAAATACGCTTTCTAGCTCTGGTCGTGATCGGTGAAAAACAATCGCTCGGGCGATTATACGTTGCGCTCGTGCGAACGTAAATACGCCTACGCTCGTCTGCCCGCACCCTCAGGGGGATGTAAGTGTTTTACTTGCCTCCCCTGCTGTTCCTCCTTTGCAAGTGCTGGAAGCTGCTACTCAATGCATTGAGCAGTGCTGCTATGTAGTCCGCATGCTCTAATTTTATAAAATCTGTTTTTTCTAATGGCACACAGCAAAAGTGTGCCATTAGAAGTGTAACACCGCCATTGGAAGTGTAACACAGGTGTTTAAGAAAAGAAAAAAAAAAGGTAAAATTAGCAAAAATAATTTTTCCCCCCACTAATTTCAGTATTGGCTAAAACAGTAAGTATGCAAGCAAAAAAGAACTGGCCAGTAACCATACTTTGGTAGGCACTTGTACTCCTCACTGGCCAAATTTCAGCTTATTTAAGCTATTTGTTAATAATTTATAGGTTCCTAAACTTGTGGATTAGAGTTGAGTGAACATACTCTGCCGAGCTTGATGCTCGTTCGAGTATTAGCGTACTCAATGGTGCTCGCTACGAAGGAGAGAGAACACAAAAAAAAAAAGCTCGGCAACCGGCAGGTCCCATACAAAAATGCTCGAGTCTCCCATTGAAGTCAATGGGGTTCGTTACTCGAATAGAGCTCTCGAATTTTATGAAAAGCTCGACTCGAATAACGAGGACCCGAGCATTTGGGTGCTCGCTCATCTCTATTGTGGATAAATTTTGTCACGATAACATTTACCATCCACTTTGGGCCTTATTGGCTACCAAACCAATGCTTAGGGAGCACTGTCTGTAATATTTTTGAATTCTACACAAAAAGTTGACCGAGTTTCAGTGGATTAGATTTGAAACAACCTCTGCGAGGGAAGAGTGACTTTTATACAAAATGGCTCTAGTGCCTCAACCAAGCTATGCACCAGGCTGAAACTTTGCAGAACTTCATACCTTTCGTGTATGAACAGTCTGTAAAAATTTCAGCAAAATTGAAGGTGGTTGAGCAGGAACCCTCTCCTAAATTAGGCCAGTTGACATGGAATGACCCAGGTGTAGAATTGGATTGCTACTATGGCATTAGTACTACCTGAATTAAAAATTTAGTCAGTGAAATCTGCATCTGAAATATAACAATTGTGCAGTTTTATTCAGGTATGAGATGTATAAGAGTGCCACGATGTGTGTTTTTGCTACTATAGCTTACATGCACTTTTTCATTTAATTTACTTGCAGGGAGTATTGATAAAGTTGGTTTTTCTTGCATTTGCAAGGAAGTTGTTGCCTCCATGTCTGTTCTGCACCCTACGTCTCTATCTGTTCCAGGTGTTTTAATTAGAGTATATGGTTTGAATTCTACTTACCCCGATTTCATTTGAGGCTTGGGGCCTAGGAGAAGTGAATGTGTTTTAGGCGAAGTCCCGTATGAATGCTGATCGCCTGGCTGTGGCAGATGGGCACACATGTTTTGATCAAGATATGTGCCAAGATCCTTGCATTTTTAAGCAGTCATTAAAGGGGTTGTCCCGCGCCGAAACGGGGTTTTTTTTTTTTTCAATAGCTCCCCCCCCCCCGTTCGGCGCGAGACAAACCCGATGCATGTGTTGAAAAAAAAAACCGGATAGTACTTACCCGAATCCCCGTGCTCCGGTGACTTCTTACTTACCTTGCGAAGATGGCCGCCGGGATCTTCACCCTCGGTGGACCGCAGGTCTTCTGTGCGGTCCATTGCCGATTCCAGCCTCCTGATTGGCTGGAATCGGCACATGTGACGGGGCGGAGCTACGAGGAGCAGCTCTCCAGCACGAGCAGCCCCATTCAACACGGAGAAGAGCGGACTGCGCAAGCGCGTCTAATCGGGCGATTAGACGCTGAAAATTAGACGGCACCATGGAGACGGGGACGCTAGCAACGGAACAGGTAAGTGAATAACTTCTGTATGGCTCATAATTAATGCACAATGTACATTACAAAGTGCATACCCCAACTTTGTTTCGCGGGACAACCCCTTTAAATATAACAGTTGTGTAGTTTTAGTCAGGTATGAGCTGAATATTTAGGCTGTCTTTAGACAAGAAGTTTTTGATTCAGCATCCACAGGAGTAAATACAAAAGAGAACTACAAGTAACTCCTCTATATTTTGCTCTTCTTTTGGATCTACTTTTTGTTTTGGCCATCTACCGTATCTAACCCTTGTTTCTAAGAGTTTTCCCGATTCTGTAGGCTAGAGTCCTCTTCTTGGAAATAATCACTTATGCGCTGAAAAAGCAGCAGTCACATGACCAGCCCAGCTTTTTTCTAGTGTATACTCAGTCAAAGCAAACATGGAAATAAATACAGGATAGTATAAATCCTATTTAAAATTATGGCTGTGAATGTTTTGGGAGAAAGGCGACTGGCTGTACCTCAAGTTTGAGGGGCAAAAGCACAAAGGATCACATTTGGCATTTAACCCTTTGCAATCCAATTTTGGATTCAGGGTTTCCTAGGGGGCTTTCTGCCATTATGCAATGGCGCCATCTGCTGGCTAGAGCCAGGACTGCGGTATGGGACATGCTGGAGAGGCCTCCCACAACAGAGCGGCCAGTAATCTACAGTAAGAATACCCTGCCGGACGTCTTCCAACATCCGAACTGTACAGCCTTCAATCAGAATGTCTTTAGACGTCAGACAGTGGATTGGAAAGGGTTAAAAACACTGTAAATTGCTTAAACAAGAGTTCTTGGAATGTTGAGATAAATGGGGCCAGTACTAAATATGGTTTAAAAGAATTGCTTTGCCTGCGCCTATTGTACAAGTTTTTTTCCCGGTAAATACATTACATGTATAAAATGCAGTGATGACCTTAAAGGGGTTGTCCCGCGCCGAAACGGGTTTTTTTTTTTTTCAAACCCCCCCCCCGTTCGGCGCGAGACAACCCCCGATGCAGGGACGTACAGAAAGCTCACCGGAGCGCTTACCTTAATCCCCGCGCTCCGGTGACTTCTATACTTACCTGTGAAGATGGCCGCCGGGATCCTCTGCATCCGTGGACCGCAGCTCTTCTGTGCGGTCCACTGCCGATTCCAGCCTCCTGATTGGCTGGAATCGGCACGTGACGGGGCGGAGCTACACGGAGCCCCATAGAGAACAGGAGAAGACCTGGACTGCGCAAGCGCGGCTAATTTGGCCATCGGAGGGCGAAAATTAGTCGGCACCATGGAGACGAGGACGCCAGCAACGGAGCAGGTAAGTATAAAACTTTTTATAACTTCTGTATGGCTCATAATTAATGCACAATGTATATTACAAAGTGCATTAATATGGCCATACAGAAGTGTAAAGACCCACTTGCTGCCGCGGGACAACCCCTTTAAATCTTGGCCTTAAATCTGTGAAACTGGTTTGTGGTAAAATACTTCGATCCACTTATTTATTCCAAGAGAATTGTCACTGTGGTTACAAAATTAAAAACTCCAACCACAGACACTAAGGGCAATAAAAGCAACATTTTCAGACATATGCAAATGTTTTCCAACTGGGATAAGCTGCAAACAAGATGGTAATTTGTAGCATTTATAGGAAAAAAATTTAATAAGGGCGATTTCATACAGCCAGTTTGTTTTAGCCAATGCCAGAAGTGGATTCAGAAGAGGTGGAAAATATAAAAGGACTTGGACTTATCCTTCCTGCTAGATCCACTTCTAGCTTTAGCTCAAAAAACTGCTACAAAAGCTGCATTTTAAAAAAAAATCTGTATGAAAGCCCTCTTAAAACTCAATGGTATTTCCCAGTGGGAAACATCAGACCCATAGATAAAGTGCCAAGTAGAAGTGAACTTTGGGGAATGACCCGCTTCCTTAATGTCTCTGATAGCACCCAGCGATTTTATTCCAGCCATGCTTCTAAGACAGATCGTAGCAACAGCAGCATGTAAACAATTAACAGACTCTCAGTCTATCATATGAAGATCTCACTTATTTTATTATGTGATTTTTTTTTTAAAGGTTCTCCTGCTGGAAAGGTAGCGGAGCCTATGATTGTAGCATTCCTATTTTTGTTTTCTTTAGTTGACAGCTTTCAACCCCTTCTCACCCCATGATGTACATGTACGTATGGAAGGGGTTCCCACAAAATGCTGTACATTTACGACATATGGATTGTGCAGGATCAGAATCGGACCCTGCATCCTCTGCAGCGGTAGGGATCAGAGAACACTGATCCCCTTTGTTAACCCCTTACATACTACAAAGTTGATCATGGTATGTACAGAGTTAACAGGAGGAGGAAGCTCCCTTTGTAATGTCACCAGACTTCCATCATGAAATCACAGAAGGCCAATAGGTTTCCTTATTGTTGACAGCCCATGACAACTGTACATCCAAAAGTAGTAGAGATGGCAGCAGTATAGGTGTAAATAAAGAATCTTTATTCCTCCCAGTGCAAAAAAATGACGTTTCGACTCGTTGGAGTCTTTATCAAGTACTTGGTAAAGACTCAGTCGAAACGTCGTTTTTTGCGCTGGGAGGAATAAAGATTCTTTATTTGCACCTATACTGCTGCCATCTCTACTACTTTTGGATTTGCTGTAACCTTGGTCTGCTTTAGATCCAGACCTCCTGTTGGCTTTGCATGACACCTGTCCGGCCCTAATGGGTGAACAATGTGCTGCTGGCATCTAACGCATGTTTTGTGACACACAACTGTACCAATACACTGAACACCCTGTATTCCGTATGGAAAAGGCTATGTGGGGAAAAAACAAAAAAATAAAAAGCCAAAATGCTTTTTTTCGTTCATTTTGGCTCCCCACCAAAAAAAACAAAAAAAAAAACATCACATCACTCGTACTGCAAACCGGTAGCAATAAAAACTACAGCTTGCGTAAATCTCAAATGATTCCGTTTGCTAACCAACTAAAGAATTTATATAGATAAAATACATTGAGCGCGAGACTAAAGATCACCTGATGTAACACGTTATGAATCCGCTACGCCTCTTTATTAGCAATTACTAAACTTAGTACATGCAGTGATTGCGGTCTCTGGGTCGCTTGGTCATGCGCTGTCTGATATCATCGAATGGTAATAAGTATTCTTAAGGCTTATATATGTATAAAAGATCAAATAAAGTAAAGCCGATAAAATGATTCTATTTGGTCTAAAACAAAGCCCATATTTAGTCTGTCTGGCTACTATTTGTGTGAGTGAAGGTCAATTGCAGCTTTTTCTTCTTCAGTCCTTGTAATCTTCTCAACAAAAACATCTAAAAAAGTGTATCAAGTAAGTTATAGTAAATGGAAGGAGAACAAGATGGTTTAACAGACACTGTGGTTTCTCTCACAGGGTCCACCTTAGGGCCCTTTTCTATGGAATGATTGTTGTTCAAGAAAGAAAAAAAAACCATCAACGCTGAATCATGCAAATTGGAATGATAGCACCGGATCACAGGAAAATAATTTGTCTACAACTTGGGGTATTTTAGGTGTACTATAATAAACAGAGTATGTAGAGTCCAAATCTGTAGTGGGATTTTGCCAAGGACATCAGGTTCTGAAGTTATACACTGTCATTAGCTATTTATACAGACACGAGAAACTTACTTTATGTTGCTTATACAGCCACTGTACATAAGTAAATTGCACTTCAAACCTGAGAGATCACAAAAACTTGTTCACATTAATAAATCTACAAATAAAAAAGTTCACTTGAGTCTTCAAGCAATGCACATACACTGTTCAAAAGTGCTTTAGGCGCGTGAGTCTGTTGACCGCTGTAGAAACCAGTAGCAGTTGCCCATCATGTTGGAACTGAAGTGGCCTTGATATCTTTTTTCCATGGTGGCAATATAGCTTCCAAAATACAATATGGAGGACTTGCAGATAAGTCGCCAGTCAGTCTGTGCAGCACTACAAGAGGGTCCACAAATCCTCCCCCTGATTGCTTTAGAGGGTGAACTAATCAGGGGTCAAACCTGCATGTGCGGTGGACTTGTCCCAGAATTTTTGAGAAAGGTGATCAATTTAATCTCCAGAATTCTTCATAAACCTTTTCATGTTACTCCTCGCAATTATTCCAGCACATACCACCAGGATGCAATAACGCGTTACATAAGTTAGTGCAAGTTTGCATTGCTGCCAGAAAGCCCATTGCTTCTCAGTGGTTGTCGACTTGCCTATCAATTCATGCTGTCAGTATGTGGGTCTCCAGACTTATGTAATATGAAAAGTTGTTTGCCATAAGAGGCACAATAGAGGCTTTCCAGAAGACCTGGCAAGTATGGTCCACTTTTCTCCACATTCCAGGCTTGCCTTGTCCATTACTTAGCTAATGAAAACCTGTATGCCACTACTTTGTGGTCAAGCTCGGTTTTGCATGTCTTCTGTGTAAATACCCTATCCCCTGAGAGGTTTGGCTTTCTAACTTATCTTGTACTGTTTAAACCTCTTAAAATATTTTAACAAAACAAAAAATTGGCAGAAGTGTTTTTTCACTCTGTCCCCAATTAATAAAAGTCACACTATATGTACCCCCAAAACGGTACAAATAAAAATAAAACTACAGCTTGCAATGAGCAAGCCCTAACATGGTCAAGTCGAATAAAAACAAGAAGTTATGACTGTATTAAAAAAAAAACTAATGAAATTTCCCCCCAAAATCGTAGCTTTCTTAAGTACCAAACTAGGTTGCATCCTTAAAAGGGTTCTGCGAATTTAAAAAAAAAAAAAATTCTCTATTACCTCCCAGGGAGTCTTAGTGCACCTTCTCCTGGCTCCTCCAGTCCCCCAAATCCTCTTCTTCCTGTTATGCAGTGTCCATTCTCAGGATTTTCCTTCCTGCAGGTCAGTGTACAAGACGGTACTAGTGACATAGCGTTCACTGCCTAGCAGGGCAGGGAATGCTGAGCTATTGCCGAGACTGCGCACATGCACTTGTCTTACCACGAGTGTTCATATACACAATTGCAGCGAGACAGCGCACATGCGCAGTCTCTGCATTCCCTGCTAGGCAGTGAACGATACATCCCTAGTGACACCATACATTGTCCTGCAGGAAGGAGAATGCAGGCAATGTACACAATGTTACAGGTAGAAGAGGATCTGGCCGGCTAGAGGAGACGTAACCCTGGGGACTGCAAGAGTAGATCGGAGGGAAGAAGTTGCGGTAATAAGGCTGCCTGGGGAGGAACAGGTAAGTGTGAATTTTTAAAACTCATTTCAGAACCCCTTTAAGGCATTAAACGGTTCTTCAGTGATGAGCACGCAAGGGAAGTTGCTGCTCTGAAATTTTAACCCTGTGTAGGTTAGGTAAACCTTAAGCTGTTGGTATCACGATGTGGGCAGTGCTCCCACATGTGATTCATCACAGAGTTTGCCTGCCTGTAGCTTGCCCACTTTGGATGCCACCTAGTGCTGCTGGTATTGTTGCTGCTGATGGCTTGACCTCTAGCTGTGGTGTGCACATGTCTATCGCGGTGCATGGTAGATTACTGTGCCTATGGGCACAATAGGATGACTTCACACAACACAGCATCTGTTGGGGGTAGGAGCTTTAAAAAGAAACACTAGACAGGGAGTCATCCTGGCTAATATGCTGGGCAACAGATCTTCCCGTATAAAAAGGTAGCTAGGTGTTGCTGCCCGAGTTAACAGTTAGTAGATTAAATACACAATCTTCTTTCTGTAATGCAGATGTCCAGCTCATAGCTCATCTTCTGCCATCCAGGAAACATTGTTTTATTTCTCCGAGTAAGGCTGTCTTCACAAAGCGAGGAGAGGAGAAAAAAAAAAAAAAAATCCGCACAAGATTTGTGCATTGCGAGACACACAAATATGAACCCCATTCTTTTGGCATGTGAATTCCCCACGGATGCGAGGAGTTTTCATGGTGGGGAGCGTGATATGGGGGCAGGATTCACTGCTCCATATCGTGCTCGCCATTGTTAATTTAGCCTAAGACTCCCGTAATACCAGCAGTTCGTCTGTGTAGACCGTTTAATTCACTTTTTTTCTTTTTAAACGGACTATATATAGATAGCATACAGATCCATATTATTGTGTGGCAACACTACCAAGTTTCTTTTTCCCACAGATTTACCCTTTTTTTTTATAGACGTAAAAACAATGGATGCATATGGCGTAAAAAAAAAAAAATAAAACTATGGAGGCACGGCCCAAATTCGAAGGCCACACACAGCTAGCTGCACACTGATGGAAAAAAAAAAATTCTGTTTCTTGTATACGTAGCACAGACAATTTTTAAACTCACTGTGCACCTAGCCTAAGGGATTTCTTTCTTAGCTGACCAACTACTCAAATTATTCCTACTCATGGGAGGTACATTATATGTACCCCAAAATACTATCAATAAAAACTATAGGTTTGCAACAGGGAATTGTGAAACAATGTGTTATTTTTATGCCGCATAGCCTCACTTTGTGTGCCCTAGACTTTTCCACCCCCCCCCCCCCCCCAAAAAACAGCACATTTCAGGTGTGGCTCCTTTTCTGCATACATTTTCCCATAGGCTTCTCTACAGGATAAGCCTTTTGTTATCCTGTAGAGAAGCCTAATATTTGCCCTAATTTGTTATTAGGGCAAATATTATAGGATATTTGCCCTAATAACAAATTCCAATCAAGAACTAATTGATATAACAGGACAATACCATAAACATAGAAAAACAATTTGACAAACCAGCAGGCTGCGTGAACTAGTAATGTGTGAGGAAACAGTACATTTGTAGGCACCAGCAGAGCGATTGCCAAGTTTGGACTCCGTTCGTTTAGACAAATAACACTTCAGTGACGTGCTGTGCTGAAATTATATAAACAGCAGAAATTACCAAGATCTGGGCCCCAGGGCTTTGTGGGTTTCAACGTCTTATGCAATCAATACTCCAACATCTGCAATCATTTTAATGCTGGAGCTCGTGCCAGTAAAAAGTACACGATTAACATTACGGACTCAAAAAAAAAAAAATCAAGCGGAATAAAGTTTGATTATACTGCACTAATCATTCTTTATCCGTATCTCAGATAAAACCAGCTATTTCTCCATATTAACACCTTATAAGGAAAGTTTCTAAGAGTCACAGAAGTGTAAACATCTCAGACAGGATTTTCATCAAGTATTTACACTACAATCTTTTTTTCACCCTGAAAATGTTTACTGACTTCGCGATAACAAAGACGCACTGCAAGAACATTTCTGACAGGGCATTAAAAATATTTGCCTCGGAGAACGTGCAAGATTTTCGATTGGCCTTTATCCTTAATGTTTTGCATCTCTACAAATCAAACAAAGCTACAATAAATGGATTCTAATGTTTATTACAATAATTTATAAAATACGCCATAAATATACATATAAAGAAACAATGTGTTGACCAATCAGAAGAGGTCTTTAAACAGTGGATGTAACAAAGCCTCTTCTGCGGTGATCCGTGTAGCGGGATTCATGTCGAGCAGTCTGTCTAGGAGATGGTAAGCCTCATCGGGCACCTTATCCCAGCCATTCAAATTAGACTGTCCAGAATCCATGTTGGCATTAGAAGAAATGCAGTCATAGCTTTTATTGGTATTGGCAGGTGGTACGCCAGTCTGTTCTACAAACCATCCATCTTGATTTTCTACCATTCTCATTTGTAATGCAGCTCTATGTTTCTGGACATCGGATTCAGTCCCAGATGTTGGGGCTATGCACACTTGTCTCAGTCCTTCACATAATGCCCTTAAATCTTTTGCAGGAAGTTCTTTGCTACAAAGCACAGTTTTGCCTAGAAGGAAAATGAAGAAATCTCCAGATTTATGCATATTTATAATAAGTTTTTTTCCCACCTCCGAGTACCTACATTCCTCTTTGCCCATTCCCTTCATCTTTTACATGTTGCAGACAATACTTTCCATAACCGAAATTATTCTAGCCTTAATACATTGGTTATAAGAGTGTAAAGTTAATGTCCACTTGCATCTTCGATGCGCGGGAGATCCGCAAATCAAAGCCGCCCATAGGGATGCATCAGCGTCTGCAAATGATTTAAAAGCATGCGGATGCCACTTTCTCCCCGGAGTGCGGGACTCACTCTGAGGGAGGAAAATTGCAGCATGCTCCATTTTGGCCGCGGATTCCACAGGATGGCTTTAATTGCTGTCATTCTGTTGTGCCGCGAATTCCGCATGAGAGCAGGAGTCTCAAACATACATACGTCCAGCATGTGCAGACACATCCGCCGTGCTGAAGAAAAAAAAGATCCGTCTGGCACAGAGAAGATCTGCACGGGAGCAGGAATAGTAGGAAAACCTATTTTTCTCCCAATGTCTGTGGGCATACAGGGATTCCGCTGCATGCAAGTGGACATGAGGCCTAAGGCTAGAAGGAGATTTAATGCCATGCATGTTATGTGGGGGTGGAAAGAGACTGGTACACACTGTATTTATCGATTGCTCATAGGCAGGATGAAAGGAGAGAAATAAGGAAAGGTGACCAAGCTTGTTTGTACATTGTGCACCTTTTATACAAAAGAAACCACCACCGAGTTCGTATTGACAACCAAAGTTGATTATACAGGAATCAGAGTATGCAAGATTAAACTGCAATAAAAAAATCCATAACTTATTCATACCACACTGAAATAAAACCTGTGAAATGGTTTTAAGTTGAAGTAACCTTCCAAATTGCTTACTGAAGTAAATTTCCCTTAACCCATTCAAGACCAGAGATTTTGGTTTTCCATTTGTGTTTACTCGACTCGTGTCAAAAAAGAAAAAAAAAAAAAAGAACTTTTTTACATTTTGCCTGGAAAATAGTTGTACAAGATCATAGACTGGTAGAGTTGGAAGGGACCTCCAGGGTCATCGGGTCCAACACCCTGCTCAGTGCAGGATTTTAGATCTTTTTTGTGGAGTTATATATATTTTTTTATTGTGACCATTTAACAGAGTATAACGTGCTGAAAAACGTTTACATTTTTAAGTGGAGTGAAAAATGCAACAGCACCATTTTTGGAAGTTTCATTTTTACAGCAATCATGGTGTGATAAAACATGTTCACTTTATTCTATGTCTCAGTATGATTGCAGCAATACCATATATAGTAGTTTGTAATTAACTACAGTAAAATAGTTAACGTCCTGATTCAGTATTGTAGTATATGTACTTCTG
The DNA here is from genome assembly GCF_035609145.1 of Eleutherodactylus coqui. NCBI lineage: Eukaryota > Metazoa > Chordata > Amphibia > Anura > Eleutherodactylidae > Eleutherodactylus > Eleutherodactylus coqui. Next base: position 259,394,686 of record NC_089839.1, on the reverse strand, counting down.
CAGACAATTAAGCCATGTTACAGGCATGGCATAATAGGCAAAACACATGGCAACCCTGAGGGTCTTCACAAGGCCCCAGGCTGCCAAAATACCTCAGCAGCCAGCTAAGGATAGCAGGTTGACCAGTCGGGTGACAACATTCCCTGTTTTGCCCTTTAAATGCTGCTATCAGTACTGAGAACAGTATCTAAAAAGCTAACCACTGGAATCAGTTATCTCATCTCCGGCAGTTGCAGCTGTGTGTCAGTTGTTAAAGACAACAGACAAGCACCATGTATAGACATTCATTATAAAACGGAGGCTGGCAAAGCAGTAAAAAAAAAAATAAAAAATAAAAAAATGGGAAAGTGGAGAAGATTCATAGGGGCAGCCCCACGATGACTTGGCTAAAATTTACAGATAAGAGGCCTGCCAATCTAGCTCAGCATTTCCCAAACTCCAGTCTTCACGGAACCCAACAGGTCATGTTTTGAGGCTATCCTATAGACAGAACACCTGTGGCAATGTCTGAGGCGAAGACAATTACATCACCTGTAAATAAAGGAAATCCTGAAAATCTGACTTTTTGGGGTCTGTGAGAACTGGAGTTGGGAAACACTGATATAGCTGATCCAGGTGGAGATAAACCTGAGACAGGAGGTAATTATTTTTCTTCAACATAAGCAGCTTCCTCCATAGCGCCTTTCCAGGAATATCATTAATGCACATTGTTTTTTTAATAGTTGACACATGAACAGAAGTTCTGAAGTTTGTATAGTCCCCCGTAAGTCCTTTGGTATTACCCACGGGTTCTCTCACCTCTTTAACCACTTAAAAGGGATTGTCCCGCGGCAGCAAGTGGGTCTATACACTTCTGTATGGCCATATTAATGCACTTTGTAATGTACATTGTGCATTAATTATGAGCCATACAGAAGTTATAAAAAGTTTTTCACTTACCTGCTCCGTTGCTAGCGTCCTCGTTCCCATGGAGCCGACTAATTTTCGCCGTCTAATGGCCAAATTAGCCGTGCTTGCGCAGTCCGGGTCTTCTCTTCTCAATGGGGCTCCGTGTAGCTCCGCCCCGTCACGTGCCGATTCCAGCCAATCAGGAGGCTGGAATCGGCAATGGACCGCACAGAAGAGCTGCGGTCCACGGAGGGAGAAGATGCCGGCGGCCATCTCCACCGGTAAGTATAGAAGTCACCGGAGCACGGGGATTCAGGTAAGTGCTGTGCTGTTTATTTTTTAAGTCCCTGCATCGGGGTTGTCTCGCGCCGAACAGGGTGGGGGGGGGGGGGGGGTTTGAAAAAAAAAAAACCCGTTTCGGCACGGGACAACCCCTTTAAGGAACAGACGTTTTAGGGATTTTACCCATGTTTGACTGCTCTATTTGTTTCCCTCAGCTACAAAAAGGTTTGCTGCATTCCCTCCCCCCCCCTCCCCCCCAGCAGTCTTATATAATGCTATGTATAGTCTAGAATAAAATAGTTAACACAAAATACACAACCATGACCTCATTGTTTGATGAGGTAAATCAAATGTCTTAGGCCAGCTGCACACGGGCGGAATCGCATTGCGGAGACCGGAGCGGGCACCCGCCTCCGAATTCCGGAGCAAATATCAACCACAGCATGCTATGGCAAAATGTAATTTCCTCTACATGAGCGGATCTAGATTGCGATTTTCCACTTGCAGAGGAGAAATCGCAGCATGCCGTGTGGCTCCTGTACAGACAGCTTCCATTGAAGCCAATGGAAGCCGTCCGACAGGTGGGCCTTCCGCAATCATCACTGTGGAAAAGTCGCAGGATCCGCGTCATCTCCTAGCAATGAAGACTGCTGACAGGTACCTGGGAGTCATCTGCTGGGCACAGGGTCGGATTCCGCATGCGGAATCTGACCCAGACGTGTGCAGATGGTCTTCGGACTACTTGACTTAATAGTTAGTCAACAGTAAAAATGGATGTCCGGATTAGCAAATGTTGACTTGATGGACTTTAAATTGTAATCCTTACCAAACTGTTTAGCAGCCAAAACAGTCTCTCGTGAACCACGAATTGTCATGATTTGAGCCAGAGCATTCATATCATCACCAGCATTGAAAAAGTGATATCTTCCACTGAGAAGGGAGAGAAAGATGATGCCTGCAGACCACATGTCGATAGCTGCAATGAGATTCATATAAAATATTTAATCTCCATTTAAGAACTGCAATCTGTGAGCCAGTAAACATTGTTTTTCTTTCATTTCAGACCCAGATGAAAAATACTGTACCAGAAACTACAGTGACAAACATATCAAACTATCATATAGACATTAGATATTTAAAGCCATTTACAGTATATATAAGTCGCTCATTTTGGCACACACCATGTTTTTGTGCAAAGGTTTGTGACTTACCAACCTTACCACTTTTGACAAAATTATCAGAAACAGGGTGGGGATCAGTGAGAGGGGCATGTCTGTTTTACAATTTATTCCAGAAATTGGCATAGATTGTAGACATCTACGCCCTTTTGTAACCTCAAATCTATAATTTTTTTTAACATTTCCAAATGAATGGTTTGCAACTAAAAGGTTTTCTTGGTTTGTAAAGTAGAATGTGGGTCCGGATTTTCATAAACACCATATAACTCACATTTTAAAAGTTTTATATCTGGATATCAAAACGTATATGTAGTTTCTTTATTCCAGATGGAGGCATCAGTGACTGGAGACGGTGCAGACACACAGACACCAGCAATATTTCCACCTTCCTCAGCCACGTGTAGTGTGCATCTCACCATCGGTATAAATCATCACAATTAGCTGATGATCACATGATACACATCAGCTGCAGACTGATAAAGGCAAAGTGAATAGAGCTCTATTTGTTTTCACTTATGATCGGCACTGGTACAGTGAGGAATTAAGTATTGGGATTTGTTTAAAGGGGTTGTCTCGCGGCAGCAAGTGGGGTTATACACTTCTGTATGGCCATATTAATGCACTTTGTAATGTACATCGTGCATTAAATATGAGCCATACAGAAGTTATTCACTTACCTGCTCCATTGCTAGCATCCCCGTCGCCATGGATCTGTCTAATTCTGATGTCTTCTGGCGTTTTTAGACGCGCTTGCGCAGTCCGTGCTTCTGGTTGGTGAATGGGGCCGCTCGTGCCGGAGAGCTGGTCATCGCGTCATCATCGTAGCTCCGCCCCGTGTGCTGATTCCAGCCAATCAGGAGGGTGGAATCGGCAATGGAACGCACAGAGCCCATGGTGCACCATGGGAGAAGACCCGCGGTGCACCATGGGAGAAAACCGCAGTGCATCCCTGGGAAAGGACCGGTGGCCATCTTAGGGAGAAGATTTTTATAACTCCATATTTCGTCGGATCGGTGAGTAGCAAGCGGTTTAAAAACCGCTTTAAATTGCTATTTTATGCCAGGGGGGGGTGACAGGGGGAATGGGGTAATGTAAAATTTTGATGTTTGCCGCGAGACAACCCCTTTAAGTCTGATCCTAAATATGGGACTTAATCAGCCCATTTTCGGTTAATTCTTTAGTGCAAACGGATGTAACACCTATGAAAATGTAAGCAGATGTTTCTGCATACACAGGAGGGGTGGGGTGTGTTAGTGGTGATGTGGGTGGTTGCTGCTGTTGATGTGCATCTATACTGTCTCCTGCCTCGGTTCACTTTTGGAATGAAGAAACTATATATGCACTGGGGGTGACAGTTTTTTGTTACTGTATGTAACAGACATTCAGATATAAAAACTTATTAAATGCATGTTATATGGTGTTTGCATCTTTGTGAAAAACTACATTGCACTGCGGATATTGGCATTTATGACAACACCTGTATGGACTAATCAGGCTAGAACAAAAAAAGCAAACTACACTTTGAAAAAACTTGATAGTTCAGACATTTGGTGGAGATCTGGGTGCCGAAATCCCCACCAATCACTAGAATGAAAGGGCAAAAGTGCTCAGCCGAGCTCAGTGCCCCTTTGACTGATCAGCAAGCAGCATATAGACTGACTTCTCATACACTGCTGCAAGGGCAGCCAATCGAGCACAGTGTTCAGATGAATACATTTGACCCTTCATATTAACAATCCGTGTGGGCCCAGAACCCGGATCCCACTAAAACTTCTGACATGGCTCAAATACGCTGAAATTTTCCAGTGATTTTAAAAGACTGCAGCAAAAAGCAGCAACACAACTGTAAGAGGTGAATAAATCCTAAAGTTTTTTCCACTGTATCAATATGTGCATACAATTCAAGAAGTATTGCTATTAGGAGAAACAGGCCATTAAATATTAAATCTATATTAGCTTAACATATTTACATAATTAGCAATTCACATAACAGTATGTAACACCACAATGTGCTGGTTTGATGACAATGTGCTTTGTATTCTTAATAAAATGTATTTTTTTGGAACAAGATGAAGCGTTAAAACATTTCCATAAGGAGCCCAAATGGTAAATTAATTATTCCAGCCAGTTTTCAAGTGATGAATGTCAGCATGACATAGAGGAACTTCACTGCATTGTACAAAACTGTATATTTTAATACAGTAAGTATTTTTTTTTAAATTTTGTTTACCTTTTGAAAGGGAATAAATAAAGTGGCCGCACCAGTCGCTATACATGACATGTTTACCTTGCTGTAAGCATGTTTAAACGCTTACGGCCTAAGAGCTCACTCATCCGAGCGTATTCTGGCTGTGTAATACATATGCAACATGCGTATTCAGTGTATTTTACCCAAGCATATTAGAATGTGTAAAATACGCACAAAAAAGGGGGCGGAGCCTGACCGAGGAGAGCAATGGCTGCATGTTGAAACTGCTCCATTGCTGAGACAGAGAAACAGACGCCCCACAGCAGCTATCTTTACCTATCATGGGCAAACTAACTAAAGAAAGGAGTGGAGAACCCCTGGGGACCCCCCGACCGGCCCGAGGACAAGCTGATCTACAAAAATACCTGAAGGAAAGAGCCTCCCACTCTCCTCGTGCTCCAAGTAAGATAATGCCGGCAGCTACAGCAGCACCTCGGACAGGGAGAGAATGTGAGTCATCCTCAGAGGGGGAGGAGGAGGAAGGGGTTTCAAGAGGATTTATGAGGGATCTCATCAGCAAAGCCATGAGCCCAGTCCTTGCTGAACTGACAGTAATAAAAGAAGAGATAAGACACATGGGGAGGAGGGTAGAGGACCTGGAGGGATCTACAGCAGCCATTTCCTCCCATGCAATAGAACTCTCACAGGCTCTAAAGGCGCAGCATTACCACCTCAACAGGTCCCTCCTAATGCAGGAGGACCTGGAGAACCGCAGCCGCCGGAGTAATGTTCGTATAAAGGGGGTCCCGGAGACGTGGGCGACGGAAGCCCTCCCTAAAGTCATCCTAGAAATTTTCACATCATTAGTGGGCCCTGAAAAAGCCGCTACAATGACCATAGAAAGAGCCCATAGAGCCCTACGTCCACAACCGGCAGCGGGGGAACCCCCCAGGGACCTGATATGTAAATTGCTGTCCTTTCCAGACGCTGTGGCCATCTTAGAGGCAGCAAGAAATCACAGGAGCTTGCAGTATGCTGGTGCTGCGATACAGCTGTATCAAGACTTATCCCCTACCACACTGGCCAAGAGACGGCTTTTAAGGCCCCTGTTGGACGCTTTAAGGGTTAAAAACGCCAAATATGCATGGCTATTGCCCTTCGGTTTGGGGGTAACCTACAAAGGGAAGAGGATTAATATCAGAACACCAAGTGATTTACAGAGCAGCTGGAAGTTTTTGGAGCTAGAACCCATTGACCTGCCGAACTGGCTCCCCCTACCAGATTTCCCGGATCTGCCTCACCTACCATCAGCAGAAAACTGGAACATAGTGCCATATGCGAAGTCGCCTAGAAACAAAAACAAGAAAAAAGCCAGAGAAGATAATACAGGAGACAATCCATGAGGGATCCCCCCCTCGAGATCCCCACCCTGGAAACTAGTCTGATTTGAGGACTTGGATCATCACAGGACTACCGCCACAAAAGACCATTGCGGGACTTTACCCCCTATATTTCGCCCTCAGTATCGACAACCCGGACTGGCCGGCACAGGCGGAGCCCCCCCTCTAACTTCCCCCCACCCCCACATACCCCACCCTTACTAACATGCTAAGGGCACCTTCGCCCTCCCACGATTGTTCTTGCACCATGGCGCATATGCAAAAAGGGGCGCCTGTCTGTCTACACCCGATCAGGCACTTAGAGTGTTATTTACAGTTAATGATATATAGTTTACACCGCCAACCGACGGACGAGGGTAACCGTTAACCCAATTATTGTCCGTACATCTCACTTATAGTGGGATAGATAACTTTGTTTGTTTGTCTACTTGTTGTGTGTGAAAACCCCCACCCCATTTACACCCTAACCTTTTTTCCTACCCCTGCCTTCCCGCACTTTCCCTACCCTACCCCAGAATCTCCAGTCTCTCTCACTACCGACAAAACTCCAAATAAGCATATACTGCTGACACAAGAATACCACCTTTCAGTGGCCTCCAGGGACATCAGAGCCCACAACAAACAGATCCACCAACAACTCACATAACCTCTTTATATTTTTGAGCTTGATTTCATTGTCTTACTCTTTAGATGCAGGGAGACGTCTCTCACACCGTTCATGAAGCGGAACCTCTGCGGTGCACGTCCTTCAACGTCCGGGGCCTCAATACACCACGGAAGAGGTATGGAGTTTCCCAACTACTAAGAAGGTACAAAACAAAAATTCTGCTCCTTCAGGAGACACACTTCAAAGGAGACAGACGCCTAGCCCTCCCGGGGAAACAGTTCCCGCATTGCTTCCACAGCTCCCACCCCCGATCGGCTTCCAAGGGTGTATCGACTCTATTTCATAGATCAGTCAATTTCACTCTTCAGTCGGAATACTCCGACGAAGAGGGGAGGGCCCTATTCCTAAAAGGCACCTTAAATGGGGTAAAAATAACTATAGCTAACCTGTATGCCCCGAATACTCACCAAGCAGAATGGCTATCCAAACAGATTAATATCCTTAAAGAGTTTGCAAATGGTATGATAATACTGGGAGGGGACCTGAACGTAACCCTTAACCCTCACCTTGACTCCTCCAGGGGTAGATCCCAGGTCCCGCAGGGTCGCTTGAGTAAAGTTATTAAGGCCATGGGAGACTTGGGCTTGGTGGACGTTTGGCGGACGCTAAACCCCTCGGATAGGGACTACACCCACTTCTCACAGCAGCATAGGTCCTACCAAAGACTCGATTATATATTCATATCAAACACCCTCCTCCCAAATATAAAACGGGCTAAAATAGATGTCATATCAGTGTCAGATCACGCGCCAGTACATGTAGACGTTGAGATTATACATGAAGGCCCAAAAGAGTGGGTATGGCGAATGAATGACACTCTCCTAGATAGAGAAGAGGACAGGCAAAAACTCTCAGAGCTCCTGGAAGAGTACTTTCAGCTGAATGATAGCAAGGAAGTGAAGACTCCCATAATCTGGGAGGCCCACAAGGCCTACATGAGGGGTCTACTCATTGCCCTTGGGACTAAAAGAAAAAGGCAACTGAACCAAGAAATAGACACTCTTCTTAATCAAATAGCAAGACTAGAGAGGACAGCCAAACACTCCCTAATCAAAAACAATCTTATAGAACTAACAGAAAAAAGGAGAGAACTGGGGCGACTGATCAGATCGAGATTCAACAAAAAACACCTATTCCTCAAACAGTCGGTCTATATGCAGGGGAACAAAGGTAGCAAATATATGACAACATTACTTAAGAAATCCCAAACCAGAAATCATATTAATGCAATCAAAGTTCAGGGGGGAAAAGTAGTAACTACAACCAGGGAAATAGCTAAAGCATTCCAAGCATTCTACAACAAACTATACAACCTAAGAGACCAACCTAACCCAATAGAACAAGAATCCTTCAAAAACAATATTGACGAGTACTTAAGAGCCCTAAAACTTCCTAAATTAGATGAAGAAGCCACCCAAACCTTGCTCATGCCAGCCTCAGATCAAGAAATGGAGGATCTAATTACCTCTAGCCCGTCGGGCAAGAGTCCTGGGCCGGACGGCTTTTCGGCTACCTATTATAAGACCTTTAGAAAAAACTTAATCCCCAAACTGAAAGACCTCTTTAATTCCTTAATGCAGGGAGAGGAGCTTCCGAAACAATCTTTGGAGGCGCATATCACCCTCATACACAAGGAAAATAAGGATCCGGAAATATGCTCAAATTACAGACCTATCTCTCTCATTAACATGGACGCGAAACTTTGGGCAAAGTTTCTAGCGAAAAGAATGGAGGACTTGGTCCCAGCCCTAGTCCATAAGGAGCAGGCGGGGTTCGTGAAGGGAAGAGAGGGGAAAGACAATTGCCATAAACTGCTACATGCGATGAGACTAGCGCAAATTCGCAAAATCCCTCTGGTCTTGCTAGGTACCGACGCCGAAAAGGCATTCGACCGCGTGAATTGGTCGTACCTAGAAAGAGTTTTGGCGAACTTTAACTTCCCAAAGGACTGGATATCGGCAATATTTTCCCTATACGGCAATCCTTATGCGAGACTGAGGATTAACAACTCCCTCTCTCTCCCCTTCGCGATCCGGAACGGAACGAGACAGGGGTGCCCATTATCCCCGACCCTGTTTGTCCTGGCACTCGAACCGCTGTTACAGGAAGTTAGACTGCACCCGGGCATAGAAGGCATTAAAGCCGGCCCGCATCAACTGTCGTCAGCGGCGTTCGCTGATGACATCATGTTCCTAGTATCCAACCCAACGAGAGGGATCCCAGAATTGGTCACAATCCTTGAGAAATTCAGCACATTCTCAGACTTTAAAATAAACTATTCAAAGTCTACTATACTCAATGTATCTATACCCGCAAAACAGAGCACCACCCTGAAACTCAAATCACCCTTCTCCTGGGAGGAGAACTCGATAGAATATTTAGGGGTAAAAATTACAAAGAAAGCGGAAAACCTATATACAACTACCTTTCTACCACTTCTCCCACAAATAAAGAACTTACTGAGACGTTATGATCTACCGTACATCTCGTGGCTAGGCAGAAAAAATATAGTTAAATCATATGTACTTCCCATCATTACATACAAACTAAGGATGTTGCCTATCCACATCCCTCAAACTTTCTTCCATTCCCTACGCAAACTATTCTCAAACTACATCTGGAAGCAAAAAAGACCACGCATAGCTTATAGCTTACTGACTAAAAGGAGAGGGGAAGGGGGGATCGACATGCCAAATGTCCCAGACATATACAGAGCTATTCAACTCAGCAATTGGGTGGACTTGACTCATGCGACAAGAGACCCCCTTACCCAAGCCCTGGCAGGTAACACACACGGCGAGACTATGACGGAAGACCTATGGCATCCGACAAGACGTAGGTACACCTCCAAGGAGTTCAACCCATTGCTGAGGGCCCCCTGCGAGACCTGGGATATGTTGCGGACCCGGTTGGCTCCGGACCCTTCTCCAATGGCCCCTCTGAGTACCATCTGTCCCCTCCTGGGCATCACTTCTGACCCCAGCGTTAGAAGCTTGTGGAACAGGTGCACAGGTACCAACCTGGGCGACCTGCAACACCTAAGCAGTAGCAACCCAGGGGAGGCCCTTCGCCTTTTGGCACCAGACCTACGCCTGTCCTTCCTGCAGGAAGCTCACATAACCAGAACCATAGAGAAATTCTTTAAGGGGTTTAGATCTACAAGACCCACAACAGCATTTGAAAAATTTTGCTTGGAAGGGGCTCCCAAACGCAAACTAATATCCAATCTTCAAAAGAAATTTATCTCTCCCACCACAAGCTACAAACCAGCCTATCTTAGTTCTTGGGAACGTGAGCTAAACATTACAATTACCCCGGAAGACACAAAAATAATACTGAGATTAGCCTTTGGACTCTCACCGTGTGTCCTCTCGCAAGAAGGCCACTATAAAACATTGGCGAGATGGCACAGGACACCACAGTGGCTTTACTCACATAAACTAGCTACACAGGAAAAATGCTGGAGATGCGATGCAGATGAGGGCTCCCACAGACATATATGGTGGGACTGCCCAGTGCTCTCCGCCTTCTGGAGGGATGTGGAGGCAGCGATTAAAAGCGTTAAACCAGACTTTGTATTACTACCCGAAATCATTTTTCTATGGAAGCCAACAGCCACATTCCACCCCCTTAAAGACAATTTGATCGCCATCCTCATTGACGCAGCTAAAGCACTCATTCCGGCCATGTGGCTCCAAAAGCATTCACCCACGGTGTCACAATGGAGGGATAGAGTAGACTTAATTTACAACCTAGAAGAACTCACTAGCTGGAAACGAGGTACCCATGACAAATTCATGAAGGACTGGGAGCTGTGGAAGCGAATGTTGGTACCCCAAAATAGATAAAAAATGTTGGGATAAATGGCGTAGGCCATGGCGCACTGACCGAAGGGAGCTTCAGGCCTCTATTCCCCACCGGAAGGTGGCCTAGCCACCCAAGGCTGTAAAAACATGATACGCGCCCCGGACGTTGAGGCGGGACCAGATGAGATGAGAGAAAGTCCCTTACATCCCCCGGAGGGGATCAGCCCCACACCTGAGAGTAGGATGAGAAGACAGTGAAAGTAAGTAAAACTTTGCACTAAAATACATATGGAGATACCCCCCCCCCCACCCCCACTACCCTACAATCTTCCTCCCCCCCCCCCACTCGCCTATCCCAACCCACCTTGCACACGTTAGTTCATTTTTTGTTAAAAATTATTGGAGACAATCGGGATATAAGTGGAAGACGCAATAGGAACGGAGCCTAATATCCAGACACTGTCCCACATCATACGACGCCCAAAGTTATTTATGATTGCAATAGTCTGTACTTGCATAACTAGATATATTGGATGCAATCTTGATCGAAAAGCATACTGTATATGGATGTCAATTGTTATACCTTGTACACTATTATTGAAAAATCTTATTAATAAAAAGATTAAAAAATAAATAAATAAATAAAATACGCACAAAAATAGGACATGTGTTTTCTTTTTCCCACGTGTGTGAAGAGACAGATTTAAAGTGTTCCAATGTACCGTATATACCGGCGTATAAGGCGACGGGGCGTATAAGACGACCCCCCAACTGTCACCTTATACGCTGGTATACAGTGGAGAAAAAAAAAAAATTTATTACTCACCTCCCACGGCGTTCTGTCGCGCTCTGGCAGGATGTCGCTCGCTCCTCGTCCCCGGCGCAGCATAGCTTTCTGAATGCGGGGCTTGAAATCCCCGCTTCCAGAAAGCTAATACACACGCCGGCAGCCATGACATCTTTGAATGGCTGTGATTGGCTAAAGCACACGTGGCTTCAGCCAATCACACTATTCAATGACATCATTGAATGGGTGTGATTGCTAACACGTGCGCCTTCAGCCAATCACAGCCATTCAATGATGTCATTGAATAGTGTGATTGGCTGAAGCCACGTGTGCTTTAGCCAATCACAGCCATTCAATGATGTCATGGCTGCCGGCGTGTGTATTAGCTTTCTGGAAGCGGGGATTTCAAGCCCCGCATTCAGAAAGCTATGCTGCGCCGGGGACGAGGAGCGAGCGCCTGCCGGAGCGAGCGACATCCTGCCGGAGCGCGACAGAACGCCGTGGGAGGTGAGTAATAAATTTTTTTTTTTTACACTTTTTTTTTTTTGTATTACCGGCGCATAAGACGACCCCCGACTGCAGAGCAGATTTTTCGGGGTTCAAAAGTCGTCTTATACGCCGGTATATACGGTAGATAATTGGGGTTTAGCACTGCTTAATACACAGCCAAAACAAACTCGTGTGAGTGAGCTCTTGTTTCATTTGGGTCATATTATTTAGGAAGCAGAAAGCCTCACCACAGATGACTTTAGGGTTTAAAATTAAGCCATTTGTATTGAATATAAGTATACAGAATACATGTAGCAAAGACATTTCAGAGTAGATTGGCCTTTATCAGGCTAAAATGAATACACAAAATATATTATATGAACTCCCCACATCATCTCTGTTTTAGGTCATTGGCAAAATGAAAGTCTGTCAAAGGATTATCTATTACATTCCTTGGCATAACCAGGTCATTTGGTCACAAAAGCAGTATGAGATCACATGGTTACCCCTGCAAAATCCTCTCCATCCTATGATTCCTCAATCCCAATGCTGGCATGTGCAGCTGAATACAAGTGGGTGGGCATTGCATGTGATAGGGGTCAATCATATTTTTAATAACCTAACATAAGAAAGATAAGGAAACAGTGTAATAAATGTGACATTAGTTATTTGGTTATATAATGTTATGTATTATGGAAATGAAAAATATGTAAAACATTCCGGAAGTTGCTAATAGAATTTGGATATAGAATCATATATCAAAAAGTATATTTGGATGATGATTTTAAAATACTAAATGTATGAGTAATTAGATTTCATTCAGCCATCTTGAATACAAGTCTGAACTCTTGACCAGGTACTGAATACTAAGTAGGTGGCTGAACCAGTTTTTATGTGTAAACTAGAAACAATGCCCCCCTCTTTTGATGTGCAAATTGTTGAAGATTACATTCTGGTTTGGGAAGAAGTGTAATTAAGAATGTACTCAGACAGTATGGAGTCATCTGTATGTAACTGTTTTATGTCCACTTCAAACAGTTTTGCTGATACATTTTGTTTAGAAGGCTTTTTATTGTAATCTGTTGGAATGTAGACTTGGTCACCAAAGTAGATTGAAACTTGGTATCAGGTAACATTTGGAAACGCCTTCTTTCCATCTTGCATAAAAACTAGCAAATGTTCAAAAATAAACTAGAATTCATACTGATATCACTAGACTGTGTATGTGTAGTGGCTTCTTATGGTTCTCATCTACGAGTACTCGATATAATATTTCCTCTTAATTTGGACTCAGGCAACATTCGCATTGGTCTCCGTTGACAGACCCCCAACACATGCATAATATATGTGGTGAAATCACGCTCATAGGAATGCGCACAAAAGGTTGTAAACTACATACTATAACAATCCATCATGAACACTAGACTGCTTTCGCTACTGTATTAGGGCCCAGTTCAGAGTTTCCATCTCTGCTCAGTTTTTGAAGGACAGAAACTAAAATAAAAACCAGACTCATCCCCCCCCCCCCAACACACACACTTATTTCAGTGAGGTTTCAAAACAAAAACATTAATAGGCCTCTGATTTCACTCAATCAGGTTTTGCTTTTTGTGAATAGAAAATACTTCTGCAGACTAATATCCCATAAAAAAAATAAATAAATTAAAAAAAAAGAAACCCAGAAACCTCATGGAAGTCACAGACTGAAGCCTCTGTTTTCTTTTTGTTGAAACCCTACTGAAATAAACAAGGGAAAAAAAAAGAATCATTTTTCAGCTGTATTGTTCGCTGAGCTATAGTACCGGTGTCCTGCTCCGCCTGCATAGCTCTTTAGTAACTAGCTACTATAGACTATGCAAAGATGATGGCTCAAAACTGTCACTCAAACTGTCATTTGAGCGATTATCTTTCAGTGTAAATTGGGTCCTACATTGTGTCTTTTTTTTTTTTTTTTTTAAATGGCAATTAAAAATATGTTGCTGCTCTGACCCCTGTAGTGGTCAGTGCTTGTAACTGCAAGTACACCTACCATTGGTTTCAAAGTCCCATTGACATTAGCAAGCAATTTTGGTCCATAATAAGGACCAAAATAGGACATGCTTCTATTTGTTTTCATGCAACTAAAAGTACACGTGTGAAAAACATGTGTCAGAGTAATCCAATCCAAAGCAATGTGTTTAATCTCTCTGGATTGTGCACAAAACCCCCCCCAAAACTTACTTATTACAATGCGCAAATATGCCTGTGTGAATGAGCACTTATAAACAACCATTGAAGGCAATCATTAAGCTGAAGTGGCCCTAGGTAAAAATGAGTTTGACACCTGTTGTCGAATATGGTCTCTTATTAACTGCAGAACTGCCTGGTAATTAAGACTCTTAAAGGTTGGTTCAAAACAAATGGGAAATGAAAAATAGCTTACCTGTGGTTTGATTAGGACACTTTGTTAACACTTCTGGTGCACGAAAGCCAGGTGTGCCAGCTCTTGGAGCAACTTGTCTGGTTCTTAATATGAAAAGATAAGAGGGGTGGGTGGAAGCTCAACTTTATAATAAATTAATATCAGGCAGACACTTCAATTAGCATTCTAGTAGCATGTGAATGTTCATATGTACAATTACAATATGTTTAGAAAGAAAATTCCACAGAGGGTTTTTATTTTTCAAGCAGGAACTGCTTAGAAAATATTTTTACAGTATACCCTTTTTTTTTTTTTTAAAGTCCTGCCCCAAAAAGTGGATAGAATTGTACCCAGTCTGGGCTATGCTCTTTTATGTAAATACATCAGTTGCACAAACTTCTCCTTTAGTTTGTTACAATACATCAGACTGGAATAGTGTTCAAAGGTATTATCTGGGGACATAATATGCAAAACTTTGCTCAGCCTGCAGTATTCAAACATTACATACTCAACCTTCCACGCTCGCTCATCTCTGCCATCTTGCCGATTACTGGCGAGCTTCACTCCTGAGAAGGGAGCGATGATGACCAAACACTGGGTCATGTGAGCTCTACAGCAATTCACTGGCTGAAGGGAGCCGCTGTGGTCACATGGCCTTTTTGTTGGAGACGTCATTGCCGGCTCCCTGCACCCGGTAGAATAGACCAGTGGAGCATGTACTATGTTCTTTTAATACTGCAGGCTGGGTAAAGTTTTACACAATATAATGCCCCTGGATAACCCATTTAAAGTTATTTGCTGAAATGGAACAAATAGTACATATTCTACTTAAAAGGGAATGACCAACAAGCTAGTGCTTATAGATGGGTTTTTCTTAAAGGAGATGTCCCGAGGCAGCAAGTGGGGTTATACACTTCTGTATGGCCATAATAATGCACTTTGTAATATACATTGTGCATTAATTATGAGCCATACAGAAGTTATAAAAAGTTTTTTACTTACCTGCTCCGTTGCTAGCGTCCTGGTCTCCATGGTGCCGACTAATTTTTGGCCTCCGATGGCCAAATTAGCCGCGCTTGCGCAGTCCGGGTCTTCTGCTGTTCTCTATGGGGCTCCGTGTAGCTCCGTGTAGCTCCGCCCCATCACGTGCCGATTCCAGCCAATCAGGAGGCTGGAATCGGCAGTGGACCGCACAGAAGAGCTGCGGTCCACGGAGGAAGAGGCCATCTTCAGCGGTGAGTAGAGAAGTCACCGGAGCGCCGGGATTCAGGTAAGCGCTGTGCGGGTGGTTTTTTTAACCCCTGCATCGGGGTTGTCTCGCGCCGAACGGGGGGGGGGTTTAAAAAAAAAAAAACCCGTTTCGGCGCGGGACATCTCCTTTAAGCTTGACTTCCTGTGCTTTTATATGGCACGATCATTGCTAAAAAAAAATTGTTTAACCCATTAAGGACCAGGTGCGGAAAATATACGGCGCCTGGTCCTGGGATCAGAGCACCGCCGATAGTAAAACTACGGCAGTGCTTTAAGCCTCCTGTTAGTAACAGCTGAGAAGGCAGGAGGGGTTTTTAAACCTTCCTGCCTTTCCTTCCCCTAGTACACAGCGCTCAATGAGCACTGTGTACTAGAAAGTGAAAGCAGAACTGTAGCTTTTATTCCGGTAGCAGTGGGGTCATATGACCTCCGAGGTTCCCTGCTACAGCAGAGCTGGAGGGTCAGACTAGATTGTGGCCAGCTCTGCCAGTGCCTAATGTCACGCCAGGGGTTGTTAAGAAAATAACAAACCCGACGCCAACAAAAACAGTCGCTGTATGCGCCCTGTAAACAAAAACCATACATACTATATATCAAAACGTCCAAAATAGATAGAGGAACCTGTTTCCATCCTTTTTTTTTTTTATTTAGTATATTTATGCTAAAATAACTATAACTGTTAAAGATCTTTTTTTAGCATTTTACCCCCAATAAAACTAAAAGAGGAAAAAGTCAGTGAAAAAGACTTAAAAAAATCACCCTATGTCACGGGGGAAAAAAAAAAAAACCGCACTAAAAATAATTTTGGTAGCTAAAGGAAACAAAACAGGGCAGTAAAACCGCCACATGGGTAAAATCCCTAAAATGTGTCTGGTCCTTAAGGTGCAAAACAGCTTGGTCCCTAAGGGGTTAAAACGAGTGAAAGCGAATGATAATCTTCAGTCTTAACAAGAGCCAACGACAAGCGATTGTTCACTTTGTTTGTCGTTCATTTTATGCAGGCATAAAAACAATCATTGGCTCATTCAGTTATTGTTAGGTTTAAGAAGCAAATCGCATAAGTGAATGCAAGGGAGTAAACAACGAATATGAAAGACTGAATGATTCTCAATTGAACAAGCCGATCATACATCTATCTGTATCAATAGGCTGCACGAGAGCGATAGAGCTAGTGGTGGGGGTCACTCGCTCAAACAAAAAACGGCTTGTCTAAAAGTACCCTTAGGCTGGGTTCACATGGAGCGGAATTGCCACAGAATTTCCATGCGGAAAGTTTGCACGACAATTCCGCCTGCGGCTACTAATCCCGGGATTAGCCAGCAAAGTGGACGATATTTTGCAAAAATCTCGTCCACACGCTGCAGTCAAGCAGCACGAAAACTGACATGCAGAGCGGAATGCAATTCCGCAGCATGTCAATTCTTTTCTCTTTTCCGCAGCGGCATTTCTCCTCTCTATGGGGAGAGACAGCCACAGTGGAATGCCGACGATTTAAAAATCACTCCAAAACCCGTGGGTTTTGAAGCTGCATTTTTCCAGCGGAATTCTAGTGGTTTTTCGGCGCGGCTATTCTGCTAAAATTCCTTCCCGTGTGACCCCAGCCTTAACGTGCTGTGATATCATTGTGTGCTGTGCTATGAGTGTAGTTTAATAACACTTTAAATTACTTTACAATGTGTTCTGTTCGGTTAAGATGAGGTAACTTTCTGTTCCATGCCATGACATGGCCCATTTAGACAATTATTGCTCAAAAGCCATATTTTGAGTGATAACCATTGCGTCTAAACATGCATTTTTTGTGCACGATTCCTTAATCGCTGATTTTTAGCAAGCTAAAGATCAGCGATGACTCTTATCAGCGATGCATGCCGACTTCTCTGCGGGATACTGGCTGATTGCATTCATTAAGCAGATTTCCCGTAGGGAGCTCTCAGCCATAGTTCCGAGAACCAAGCAGCTACTGCTGTTTTCAGCACTATCAGCTCAGCGGGATACCTGCTGACAGCTCCGAGAGCAAAGCAGCCGTTTGCATATACAAAGCAACTGCTGTTCTCGGAGCAGTCAGCAGTGTCCCGCTCCTCCTGCACTTAACTCTTTTAGCTAATTAGCTACTTAAGAGTAATGCAAAGATGATCCCTCAAAACTGTCACTCAAACTGTCATTTGGGCGATCATTTTTCAGTGTAAATGGGCCTTTAGATTTGTCCCATCTGTATAGAAACTCTATAAGCTTATAAATGTTTGACAGAATCAGAATGTTGTAATACTATAATAGAGCTGGCCCAGCTAGTGTACCATGTGGCTTTACATAATCATTAAAATAGATTACCTTGCAAGGCAAATACTGCAGACTTGATCCCTTGCATAACAGTCACAGGTCATGCTGGTTGGGCAAGTACTGGCAGCTTTCCTGGCCACTGCTCCACTTGTGTTCTTTGCAGCAACACTCTTTCGGGCTGCCAGTTTCCTAGATACTGCATCTGTTATCTTGGATTGCTTTATGCTCTGTAGTGTAATGGCATGAAAAAAAAGATTTTGAAGTCACTATAAAGTCTCCTATAGTAATTATGGGGCAGAGGAAGTCATCAATGCAGGATACCATGGGTATAGACTTATGCCATGAGAAGGCATAATACATGAAAACATGACTCTTATGAAGGCTTTTCACAGTCTACAGGCACTCTGCTAATAATCAGTTTGTGCTCCAGCAGTAATTAAACAGATGCAAAAGCAGCGAACAGAAGTAAACTGCACTGCAAAACAAAAGCAAAAGAAGGGCTAGGGGCTTCACCCCAAATGAAAACTACAAGAAAAAGATTTTACAGCAAGTACAAGAATACTGTTCTCTTGTGCCCAAATGGATGAGAGCATGAAGCTGCATCCTAGGAAATGGACCAGCACCAGGTTGGAGTGCACCATATCTGGGAAAAGGAATCCCATGCATTCTCACAGTAAACTTCAAATATATTGAACTGGATACAAAGAACAGCTGGAGGAGGAAGGCAAGCATCTGATGCAGTATCACCTAATCCTGAAGGATAAAAGGTGGGAGCAATGGAAAAGAGCTGTCAAGGCAAGCCCAAACCTCCTTATTTCCCCCTGTACTAGAAAAGAACTACTGACTAAACAGAAAACTAAATATGTAGAACAGATCTGGAAAATTTTCTACTGATATCAAGCTAAAAAAACGAAACAGATTAGATCAGTGCCTGTAGGCTCTGTATAGCCTACATAGAAGGGGCCAACTTAAAATTTTTTTTTTTTTTTAAAGTACCCATAACAGACTTTGGCTTCTTTCACACAAAAGCATATCGGCCGGCCGTTTTCACAGCCGCCCGATATAAGCTACGTTAGTGAAAAGTTTGGTGAACGGGCGCACAAATCAAACATTTGTGCGCCCCTTCAATTGGCCTGGTGAGGCCAGCGCAAATGCGCCGAGCTCACCAGGCCATCGCCCACTCCCCCCCCCCCCCCCCCCAATCACAGGCTCACCTCTTTCTTCCCGCTCGTTCTGTGCAATAGGAGAGGGCGGGACAGGAGCGGAGCCAAGCACTTAGCTCCATCCCACCCCTTGTCCATAGCATCAATGGGAGGAGGCGGGGCAGACACGCTTAGCTCCACCCCCATCCCACACTGCTAAACTCCCTCCCACCTACGGCCGAGCCTTGGGCTTCCATAGGGGCCCATGCAGCGGCCGACGTATTCAAAACAGTTCCAGGACAATGTTTTGGGCTGGACGTAAAAACGCCCGGGGCTATATTGGCTTGGCCGGGCGTTTTTATGTCTCACAAATACGCCCATGTGATCTGATGCATTGGAATCCAATATCGTGAAATGGCCAGTCGACATGCGCTCATGTGAAAGAAGCCCCAAGTTGATAAAAGTGGACACTTTCAACCAAAATAATTGTTTTAGAAGACAGATGACAGTCAATCATCTGGTAAGAGGTCAATCACATATGAATGTTTCATTTGATATTTGGACAAAAGATCTTTGAATCAAAAGGAACATCTTTTATTAAAAAGGATGTTCCCAGAAAGATCTTTCACCCGTTGCCATTTGAACTGTAACGGCCAATACAGACTAAGGGTGCGGGCAGACGAGCGCATAAACGGCGCGTTTTTGCGACCAAACGTATATACGTGACCATCTGAGGCAATGGTTTCGAATGTATTCGTTCACATGGGCGATTTTACGGCGCGTAAAAACGGCAATTCGAAAAAAAAACGGAACATATGCGACCGAAATAACGCATATTCGATCACTGAAAAGACCGTTTGCAAAGTAGGAACAAACGAAAATACGCTTTCTAGCTCTGGACGTGATCGGTGAAAAACGATCGCTCGGGCGATTATACGTTGCGCTCGTGCGAACGTAAATACGCCTACGCTCGTCTGCCCGCACCCTAAAATACGCAAGGCTAGGTTTGCATAATTAAAGTTGACCTAACAATCATTTATCCTATGGTCGTTCATTTAGTAACCGGCTTCTCCCTAATGTGTATGGCCAGCTTTAGCGTTGAGACTGACATTAGCACAACCTATACCCATGGTTTTTTGTGTCCCTCAATGAAATGCACAAGTTTATATAACATGTAAATACAAGACAGCACAAGCAGTTAAAAAAAAACAGCTTGAAGCATTAGGTAAATTATATTTTCTAAGCAGGTTTAAATATGACAGTACACGTCAATGCAGAACACTGAAAATGGAAACAATTAAAGAGAAAAAAAAAAAAAAAACAAAACTAAACATTTAAAGATTACAACAGTATAAAAGGATTCGGTGAAAATTGAATCTTACAAATGTTTTCTAAGCTTTAAACAAAAAATAAAAACTTACTAATCAGCTTCTTTTATGCAGGATGAGCTGTATACATTATTGCATTGGTTATTTTATACTCCGCCTTTGAGTTGAAGTTTTTTATAGCATTCATGTGACGAATAAAAGATTGCGCTATGGGTGTACCAATTGGGCGACCGAGGAGGCAAAGACTGAAATTCTGTGGTCAGGGCTGTTACAGCAGAGTGGCAGCTATATTACTAGCTATTATTTACAGTACCAGTGTTTCTGGTGGCACATTGCACCACTTATATAATATAGTGAAGAACATCACATGTAACTCACTGAAAGACCCATGACGACATCGTCATGTGATCAGGGGCAGAGATCAAAGCTCCAGTGGTTCAGCTAATCGCTTAGGTGAAATCGTGCCACAGATGAAGGACCTGTGATGACGTCGGGGCCATGTGATCAGGGGGTAAAGCATGTAACTCACTATCGATGAAGGTCCTTTGACGTCACCGTCATGTGATCAGGGGCAGAGCATGTAATTCACTCACGGATAAGTGGTCGTTTGTACTTTGACTACAGCTCCTGTGCTTGCACCATCCCCACGCTCTACATTTATGGGCTTTTCATTAAACTCCTGCATTTTGACCATAAGTATACCAAATGTTTTAAAACTCTGATAACTGATGTTACTACTGGGCTTGAGTCTCTGCATTAACATACCGAAAGTAAAAACCACTTTAAAAAAAAACAAAAAAAAAAACCCTGTCTTTTTTGCCGACATACACTACGGACTGTGTGCTTTCATATTCTAGAACTTACTTTTTCAGCATTAACTTCATGGATGACAGCACTATGAACATTAAAATTCCTCTCTCCAAACACAGACCTTTGCGTTGATCCGCCAAGCAATCCTTCCTAGAAAACCCATCCAAAGAGAGCACAATAAGAATTATATCTATGACAATGTACAAAACAAGATAATATACTTAGAGAGTGAAATAAAATGGGAACAGCTGCATGCATGATTCCAGGCACATAAACCCATTCCATGTGCAAGAACACCACTGTCTAGACAGAGTAATAAACATCACAATAAGCAACATCATCATCACAAACACCCCTTGGAACACACACAGTACTTTTACAAATGTAGACAGATTGTGAATAATGCAACAGATTTGTTGAAGGGGCGTGGGGGTGCAGGGGACACGCACAAGTTTTCTGTTTTAATGGCGAGCAATCAACAACCACCCTAAATTAAATGTGGCTGTGCAGCGGTGATGAAAACAGAGACATGCACAAATATTTTGCATCCCGGTAAGAGGGATTACAGTTCAGTTGTCATTTTCAGCATATATAGAAAAGTAAAAAACTCAGAACCTTTCCACTGTTTCCTGGATTTATCTGTGAATATGACCAATGTCTTTTAACAGACTGTTTTGTTGAGGAAGGTAGAACTACTTCTCTAGGTACTGGTATATTTCCTGAAATTGTGTGAAGATTACTTTGTGAGCAACTCCCCTGTTTTTTGGTCTGGAGGACTTTAAGAAGTTCTATTTGAGTGTCTGGAGTTCCTTGGGCCAATCCAAAATCTACCAGTGCATACCTAAAAAGGGAAAAAGGGATAGGGAGGGTTTAAGAAAAGACATTCCACCAACATTTTACAATACATGAATCCGGTGTAATGTACATACACACTGTAGTTCAGTGCTAAGGCACTACACAGCTCAGAATGTCACACTAATGCCCATTAGTAGCTTCATTTGTGTGCATATGAGTCTCCCTTTGCTGAATGCAAATAACAGTGAGTGGTCTGTTATCTGCATGCAGCACCATTGTTCTCCAGTGGGACAGCAGCTGAAACAATGTTATCAGCGCTCCCCGCGGAGAATCACAGCGTGCAGTCCCTGCCGTCAGCTGGCCGAATGGTTTTTATGTTTAACTAAAAATTATTCTGCAGAAAAGCAAACTACTGTAGCATTTCCACGCAACGATTATCGCTCAAAATGCATCGTTTGAAGAGATAATCGTTGTGTGTAAATGGGCCTTAAGGCATGCAGTGCAGGGCAATTAGTGTTTAATTCCCTTACTGGTTACTTGTATCTGTATTTTTTAGACTGTCAAATTCCACCTCTCCCCATTGCAAATAGTGCAGAGGGGCAGAGAGGAGGCAGAGGGGGCGGGAGCTCAGTTCATGCTCCTGGCTCTCCCCCCCCCCCCCCCCCCCGCACATGAGGACGACGTATATCGGCTCGACGTGAAAACAGAGCCGATATACTTCGTGGGAATGCAGCCTAAAGCACAAAGGTATGATCATGAAAAGTGTACTTCTGACTCGAGCCCTTGCTCCTGCAGATTGGATAATAAAGTCGGCTTGCGAGTTTTTGGACAAAATATTAACCAACACCGCGTATTTATCAGTATTTGTTGGTGCATATCAGTAACATGCAGTGCAGCTTTGAATACTGAGGGAGCCCAGGTTGCCAGCGGGGTTCACCTATGAGGTGTGGGGGAAGCCCGCTAGATTGAAATATGGCATCACTAAGAGGTTGTATGCTAATATGGAATCACTAATAGGTCGGTACCTTGCACCTATGTAATTACTCCTCCATATAATAGTTTGGCTGTCTGCATGTTGAGGGATGTGGTGCATTTACCTGCCCTCTTGTATTAGTACATTGGTTAGTATATGGCCATTTTGTGTGATTTTTTATTTTTTGTCTGGAGACTTTCAAAATCATATGTAAATTATGGCATGGTTGTGAAGGTGCTGTCATATTGGCCATTACTCGTCCAAGCAATTGAATACTGCTTTAGTGCATAAACGGCAGAAAATCATCCAGAGCATCAGTCACTGTTCATAGTTGGGGGCAGGTGCTCCCAAGTCAGAGGTACAAACTGCATTATTACTACAGCATGTACAAGTCATCAAGAGTAACAGTGTGTAAGGCCATAAAAAAAGGGCCATCCAGTTCAGCCTATTACCCCCTCCAATGTTGATCCAGAGTAAGGCAAACACAAAACAAGGTAGAAGCCAATTTTCCCCTATTTAAGGGGGAAAAAAATAAATTATTCCTTCCTGACTCCAATCTGGCAATTAGAATAATCCCTGGATCAACCACCATTGAAGTTATTAATAACAAATATTGTATCGCTCAAGTAAGGCACCCAGGCCTGTCTTGAACGCTTATCAAATTTGCCATCAAGACGTCGTTGGGCAGAGAGTTCCCGTCTCACTGCTCTTACAGTAAAGAACCCCCTTCTATGTCGGTGTAGAAACCTTCTTTCCTCTAGATGTAGTTCTGGGTATAGATGATAGAATAGATCTCTGTATTGTTCCCTGATATATCTATACATAGTTATCTGGTCACCCCTCAACCATCTTTTTTCTAAACTAAATAATTCCAATGTTGATATCCCCTTTCTGGGTATTGTAGTCCGCTCATTCCATTTATTAACTTAGTTGCCCGTCTTTGCACCTGTTCAAGCTCCGATAGGTCATTCTTGACTACTGGTGCCCAAAACTGCACACAATATTCAATGTGTGGTCTAACCAATGACTTGTAAAGAGGAAATACAAATGTTCTCATCATGTGCCCCCATGACCTTGATGCACTCCATGATCCTATTTGCCTTAGCAGCAGCTGCCTGCAGCTGGTTGCTCCTGTTAGGCTTACAGTTAACTCCCCAAATCCTTTTCCATGTCAGTGTTACCCAGTGGATTCCTATTTTAAGGTTCTCTTTAAATGGCACATACAAATGGAAATCCGCAGTGCTTATTTTACCACAGCCAAATCGGTGGTGAAAAATCTGCAATGTTTTAAGGCACAATGTGGATGAACAAACAAATATAATAGATCTCTCTCTCATATACATTAAATATATATAATAAATTAAGTAAAAACATATTTGGCTCGTTCACTTGTCATTCCGTTTAAACACTTCTCATAGGAAATGTGAACAGTGAACGACAAGTGAATGATTCTTGTTAAACAAGTAAACGATAAATCTGCCCGTCTAAACAGGCTGCACAAGCACGAACGAGATAGTGATGACTTCAGCAGCTAGTGTAAACAAGAATTATGCAGTGTAAGGCCTTCTGAGCATGGGCGGGTCAGACCTCGCTTAAGGGATTTCCGCAGCAGAGTTCGACCCGGTGCCAGGCTGGTGACCCCAGCTAACCTGTCCGGCGGCTTCTGCACACGCTGCGGATGTGCCGGCCGGCACTCCATCGTGTGTGAGCAGAAGCCGCCGGCGCTGGGGACGCATAACCTGCAGAACTGCCGCGGGATGGACGGCATGCTGAGATTTTTTTCCTCCGTGAGTGGAAAATAGCTATCGATTTTTGCTCGTGGAGATGAAATTATGTTTTGCCGTTAATTACTATGAGCTGTATTTGCTGCGGTGTCTGGAGGCAGACGTCCGCCACGGACTCCACAATGCGAATATGTCTGTGTGCAGGAGGCCTTAAGGAACCTTACGCGCAGCTGCTGACGCTCATGTAATAGCACCCTACAACAGTTTTGTTAATACATAATACTAACATTTGGAGCTGATGAAACATGTACTTCAACCAACAGCTGATTAGGTAAGAGAAAAAAAAAAATGATAGTGTCTGCATTGTGTTTATCGCTTCAGAATAAAATAAATCACTCACTGTTTTAGTCGTCTGTTGTACAAAAAGTTACTTGGTTTAACATCTCTGTGAACAATACCAAAACGGTGGATACGTTTTAAAGCTTTAAACAAGTTAAACATGTACTCCTTTGTTTCCTGAAAACTTAATAAATGCAAAACATCCTGTAACAGAAGAAAAAAAAATCTTTATCAAGATATGCCATTTAGCCACAACAGTAAAACCACCTGCTTAATGTTGTATAGGTCCCCTTTGCACTACCAAAACATCTCTATTCTTTCAAGGCACGGACACCACGAGTCATCTGAAGGTGTCCTGCAAGATTCGAGAAAAAGGGCTTCATGGGTGAAACATGTTTTTCCAGCGTATGCCAGATATTTGATTGGATTGAGACCTGGTTGGAAGTTGGAGGACAAGTCACCAACTTGAGCTCTTTGCCATGTCACTAAAAACAATTCCTGAACAACTTTTTCAGTGTGGGAGGACACATTATCTTGCTGAAAAAGACCTTCTGGGGTGCAATTGGCCTTACAGAACATTTGAGATAAATAACTAATATATATATATATATATATATATATATATATATATATATATATATATATATATATATATATATATATATATATATAAAACTTTTGGCCTCCGTCTAGTGATTGAAGGTTCCCTGGACATACTCTAAACAGTGCAAAAGTAGCCTTCATTATCCTCAATTCTGTATCAATGATTTTATGTGTAGTAGGATCAGAAGGAGACTGGAAGCTGGTCAAACTCAATCCACAAAGTGACATTTTACAGCAGGGGTGCATTACATGCGGCCCCAAATATTTGGACACAAAAATATCTATGTGTGGCCACTTTCATGGAGTGAATAGGGTGAAAAGGGTGCACTGTGTAGCCATGTCTGGGTCCCCTATATATTAGGACAAGTACTAAGGGTGCACTGTGTAGCCATGTCTGGGTCCCCTATATATTAGGACAAGTACTAAGGGTGCACTGTGTAGCCATGTCTGGGTCCCCTATATATTAGGACAAGTACTAAGGGTGCACTGTGTAGCCATGTCTGGGTCCCCTATATATTAGGACAAGTACTAAGGGTGCACTGTGTAGCCATGTCTGGGTCCCCTATATATTAGGACAAGTACTAAGGGTGCACTGTGTAGCCATGTCTGGACTTCCTATATATTAGGACAAGTATTAAGTGTGCTCTGTGAAGCCATGTCTGGGTCTCCAATATACAGTGGTGCCTTGGATTAAGAGTTTAATTCGTTCCGTGACGGAGCTCTTAACCCAAAACACTCGTAAGTCAAATCAATTTTCCCCATTAAAAGGAATGGAAAAGCCATTAATCCGTTCCGGATCGCGAAGCTCTCCCACTGATTTCAATGGGGATGGCATTGCCCCACTGAAAGCAATAGGACGCCGGCACCCCCGCAGTGATTTTCGGGTAAGGGCGGCTAGATACACCTGAGCCCCGGCAGCGGCAGACAGGTGAGCATATATTTTTTACTACAGATAGGGAAGGGCTTATATTTAATGCACTTCCCTGAAAATCACTGCAGGGGTTGCCGGCAGGCCATTGCTTTCAATAGGGCCACCAGCAGCAGTGGCAGCCCCATTGAGAGCAAGGCTCTTACCCAAGTTTTGCTCTTAAATCAGAGCAAAAATTCAGGAGAGAGCCTGTCCTCAAGTCAAAAAGCTTGCCAGCTGAGGCACTCTTAATCCAAGATATCACTGTATTAGGACAAGTACTAAGGGTGCACTGTGAAGCCATATCTGGGTTCCCTATAATTAGGAGAATCAAGTCTTTTGACCTGTTCCACACTCCAAAAATTAGTATATGAGTTAGGGGCATTGTATTTCCATGCAGCACTCCATTGTAATTTGTAGGACTTATGAAATACCAGGCCGTTACCTTCACATCCATCATCTACAATGGAGAGAGCCTAATGCATCATCTCTTCCTCTTTGGAGTGCTGATTGGAGGAGAGCAACCCCCATTCTCCCAATAGATAGGAGTCTGGAAGTGGAGCTTACTTCGATTTATTATGGCATATACCTAGGATATACCATAAATGTCTCAGATGGAAATACCCTTGCGGCCCTTGGAAGTGGTTCAGTATCGCAATGTGGCATGGCACTTAGATCAGAAAAAGGTGTGCACCTCTGTTATGGAGTCTGGTATGGGGTGGAATTGCCAGTTGACAACTGAGGGTAAAATAATTACAATAAGACCCAAATTACTAGGTGACACAGGCAAAGTAAAGAATGAGAAAATATAGCAATCACAGAGACCACTTTTTCCAGGCATACCATCTACAGGAGATAACATGGGAAGGGGTTATATACACATGGAGGCCTGCATACATGTAGTTGACTGCTACACAAAAAAAGCCCCTTTTAGCCTGTTGTACAGAATGTCACTTAGGCCTCATTCAGACGAGTGTTTATGTGCATACATACGTCCGCACAAAACTAGCGTCTATGTGTTCACATGTCCGTGTTTTACAGGCGTGCAAACGCACGTACCTGCAAAAAAAATAAAATAAAAATAGGACATGCGTGCACCATAGGCCCATGGTGCGCATCAGTTTTCCCCGTAGGGAGTCCCCTTGTCACTGAACACACTGACAAGCGGACTCCCCGCGGGTAATAAAGAATCCCCTGCCACAGCTGTGCCAGAGTATCGCGATGTTCTGCCATTGCTTTCAGTGAGGCCGCCGCTGCTGCCGGCGGACCCATTGAAAGCAATAGGATGCCGGCACCCCAGTGCGATTTTCAGGGAAGGGCTTTAAATATAAGCCCTTCCCTGAAAATCATTTCTAGCTTGTGTAAAAATTAATAAAAAGATATACTCAACTCTCCACCACTCTGCCAGCAGCGTAATGAAGTTCTTTCAGGAGGCAGAGATTTAAAATCCCTGCCTGCTGAAAGGGCTGTATCCGACTGGCTGAGCGCTCAGCTGGGAACAGAGCAGAGAAGACGTGCTGAGCCCCGACAGCGCAGGAAAGGTGAGTATTTTTATTATTTATTTTTTTCTTACACCAACTAGGGATGATTTTCAGGGAAGGGCTGATATTTAAAGCCCTTTCCTGAAAATCACTGCAGGGGTTGCCGGCAGACTATTGCTTTCAATGGGGCCGCCAGCATTAGCTCCAAACCGCGGCTAAGTGCCGATTTACTGCATATTTTATCAAATATTGTGGTGCAGCAGATGTCACCATTTCAATTGAATTCAAATTGAAGGTGTGAAATCTGCTGCAGATCTGCACCAAAATCCACAAGGTGTGAATGGACCCCAAGTGGCATTTTTCAACATAAAAACAACATTTAAGGCTGCTTTCACACAGGCTACAAAATCACGCCCATGCTTTCCTATGGGTTTCTTCAGTTTTTTTTTTGTCTGATACTATGTTGCTAGAATACTGCCACGATTTGCGATGTGTTGTAGCCTTCTTGTTTATCGCACAGCACAAACTAGTGATTTTTGTGCAACGCGATTTTAACATTGAAAGTCCCATTAACTTTCTCGTGGAAAAAAATGCACAATTTAATTGTGGGCAGCAGTTTTTTCTCAGAAGAAAAAGCATCACTGACGCTACAAAATCGTGTACAAAGCTGCGATATCGCAGCGATTCTGTAACGCCAATATCACTGTTGCAACAGGCCTTAGGCCTCATGTCCATTGGCAAAATGGAATTGTGGAATCCGCACAGATGATCCGCAGTTCAGTATTCTCATAGACATGCATTGTGTATCCGCAAGTAATTAAATACCTGCGGATGTCATTTTATCCCGGTGTGTGCGGTTTGCACAAGCGGGATCAAGTAATAAGAAAAAAAAAAAGTTGCAGCATGCTTTACTTTCTGCGGTTTTGCCACAGGGAAGTCAACGGAAAACACTGCGTCTGTACCGTGAAAAAGCAGGACATTAAAAAAAAAAAAAACATTGTGCATGAGCGCGACTGGGGTCCCGAGCGCATCCATTATGCAGAAGAAAGAAGATCCGGCCGCAACGAAGGAGACCCACGCCACTTCCGGATGGGTGAGTAAATGTATTTCCCAGGACGTCTCCACGACAGCACCACCTGAGATCGCCTCCTCCTGATAGGACAGGAACACACCGAGAGGTTAAAATCCCTCCCCCCCCCTCCTCAGTGTTTTCCTGTCCCCGAGAGGGGCTGGTGGAGACGCCAGCCCGAAGAACGTACCGGCAGATCGGAGGGCAGTGGTCCAGCCTGTCCTCACTTCTTGCAGAGAGGCTCCCGGGACACCACATGGGGTGGTTCCCCCCGGGCCAGGTTCCTCCCGCGGCGGCCCATGGGGGAGTTCAATGCGGGGCTCCAGCTCTCCTCTGCGCCGGCTTAGGAACGTGCGCGGCGCTTCCGGCTTCCCCTTAACGAGCAGTGGGGGGGGGGGGGGGGGATGTGACGAGCGCGATGACGTCACCGCGCAGGGCACGGCCGGCGCTCAGAGGGGGCAGGGCTTAAAATTAAAGGCACCAAATTAAAAAAAAAATAAAAAAAAAAAAAAGGAGGATTTAAAAAGGAACCTGAGAGAAGATGGCACTGAGCGAAGAAGCCATTCAGTGAGTATTGGCTTACTGCCCCAGGAGTGTCTGCAGCACCAGTGACAAAGCAATGAGTGCTCCAGCACCAGAGGTCGCGGAATGTTCAACCGCGGCAGCAACCGTAAGTAGCCAGTGGGGCAAAACAAGGCATGCATATTCGTATATGTTACTAATAAATGTTGCATCCTTACACGCAAAATTTTGTTTATCTGCCAGGGGGATAAAAGATGCCCCTCCCAGAGCCAAAGCTAAAAAGTGCGCAGAATGCGGCGCAAGACTACCGGCTTCGCATGTGAAGCCATTATGCAAAACATGCATAGCCAAGCTGGTCAAGGAGGAATCGGGGGGATTCCTCGAGGACGTCAGGAAGCTCGTCCGAGAGGAAGTGCGGTCAGCACTGACTACTCCTAAAAAGCCACCCAAGGGGGCATCGGGGGCAAAACGCCGAAGGAAGGCGCATAGCCCAGAGGAGCACTCAGACTCTGAGGAGAGTTCGGGATCTGAACCTGAAGAGCTGGTGCTCGAGGAGTCCTCAGAGGAAGAGAAATACCAAAAATACCTCTTCCATAAAGAAGACCTAACGGAACTGATCAAATCTGTTAGAGCCACACTAAAAATGGAAGAACCCAGGGAACCCCGTTCAATGCAGGACGAGGTCTTTGGGGGGTTAGGAGAGAGGAGGAAGCATACATTTCCGGTCCACAGCAACATAGCCAAATTAATACTCAAGGAGTGGAAGAAACCCGACACGGGATCCTTCTCTTCTAAGGGGGTTAAGAGGCGCTACCTGTTTGAGGAGGGGGTATGTGCGAATTGGGAGGAAGTACCCAAGGTGGACGTCCCAGTGGCTAAGGTGGCTAGGAGGACAACATTGCCCTTTGAAGACGCCACACAGCTTAGAGACCCAATGGATCGGAAGGCGGAGGGCCTATTAAGAAGATCCTGGGAGGCAGCTGCCAGTACGCTCAGGCCAGGGGTGGCAGCCACGTGTGTCTCCAGAACCCTGGGAGTGTGGCTAGAGCAACTGGAGCTGCATATCTCTAGCAAAACACCGAGGGAATAAATTATAGATTCCCTCCTTATGCTAAAAATGGCCACCAACTTCCTGGCAGACGCAGCAGCGGAGTCGGTGAAGCTTTCGGCAAAAGCAAAGGCCCTAACCAACTCGGCCAGAAAAGTCCTGTGGCTGAAGTCATGGTCGGGTGACCTAACATCAAAGAATAAACTGTGCTCACTCCCCTTTCACGGCCAGTTCCTCTTTGGACCGGATCTGGATAAAATCCTAGAAAAAGCGTCAGACAAGAAGAAGGGATTCCCGGAAGAAAAACAGCGTAAAGGGAGGACCTTCTTCCGGGCCCCAGCACAACAACCGGAACCATATAGAGGCAAAGGCAAGACTGGCCGCTGGAGTTACCCCAAGGGAGACAGAGGGAGGAACTTCCTCTTCAACCCACACCAGGGGGAGCCAGCCAAGCAGAAGCCCTGACGCCATCCCAGTGGGGGCGAGGCTGCAGAGCTTCGCGGATCGGTGGGCCTCGATTTGCAGGAGCCCGTGGATCCCGGAGATCCTGCAGCAGGGATACCGAATCGAACTGGTATCCCTCCCCAGGAGAAGATACATTACCACGCGAGGTCCAGTACAACAACTGCACCCACTCCAGCAGGCGGTACAGGACCTACAATGTCTAAGAGCAGTGTCCCTCGTGCCACAGGAAGAGGAGACCTGGGGGCATTACTCCAGTCTCTTCCTAATAAAAAAAACCCGGTGGAGGTTCACGCATGATAATAAATCTAAAACCCCTGAACGTCTTCGTCAAGTATCGAAAGTTCAGGATGAAATCCATCACATCAGCAGTAAGGTTGATCCCCAAGGGTGCCTACATGGCATCGATCGACCTGAAAGACGCCTATTTTCATGTACCTATCCACAGGGACTCAAGGAAGTACCTAAGGTTCGCGCTGGAGATGGGCAAGAAGACAAGACATCTCCAATTCAGATGCCTGCCCTTTGGAATCTCCTCAGCACCCCGCATCTTCACGAAAATCATGGCGGAAGTTGCAGCATACCTAAGGCAGAGGTCGATTCCGATAGTCTCCTACCTGGACGACATACTAATTATAGCCGAGTCCAGGGAACGCCTAGCAGAAAACTTGGCAACAGTGCTCAACCTATTACAGTTCCTAGGTTGGATAATAAATTGGGAGAAGTCCAGCCTAAACCACAGCACGGAGAAGGTGTTTTTAGGCATAACACTCGACTCAGAGGCCCAATGCTCCTTCCTCCCCGAGTCAAAGGGGCAGAAAATCCGATACATGGTGGAATCCTTCATGCGGAGACGGTCATGCACAATCCGGGAGGCTATGTTCCTCCTGGGAAGTCTAACGTCATGCATCCCGGTGGTAGCATGGGCGCAGGCACATACCAGACCTCTGCAAGCAGCAGTCCTCTCAGTATGGGACGGCAGGCAATCCTCGCTAGAAAGCAAAATGCAAATCAGGAACTCGGTAAAAATATCCTTGCGATGGTGGACGTCCCTGAGAAACCTAGGAAAAGGAGTCCACTGGATACTGAACCCGGCGGTGCAGGTCACGACAGACGCAAGCTCCTGGGGGTGGGGGGCGCACGTCGGAGACCAGCTCCTACAGGGCCCATGGCCACTGGAGACGAAGCACCAATCCTCGAACTACAGGGAGCTACAAGCGATCTGGAAGGCCCTACAGCACCTGGGGGACACGGTAAAAAACCAACACATACGAGTACTATCGGACAATACCACGGCAGTGGCCCATATCCGACACCAGGGGGGGCACGAGGTCGCCAGCTTTACAAAGTATCACACAAAGAATATTTCGCTGGGCAGAGGGCCGCATCATCTCACTGTCGGCAGTACACTTGAAGGGATCTCTGAATCAAAGAGCAGACTTCCTCAGCCGGGGGCGTTTAGATCCAGGGGAATGGTCTTTATCCCAGGAGGCATTCCGGATGGTGACGGACAAATGGGGTCTCCCACAACTGGACCTATTCGCGTCAAAACAAAACGCCAAGGTGAAGAACTTCTTCTCCCTCAGGCGGGAGGACCGACCGACAGCGGTGGACGCCCTGAGCCAGGACTGGGGAGGAGAACTGGTGTACGCATTTCCCCTGATCCCACTAATCCCAAGGGTACTGCAGCACTTCAGGTCACAACCGTGCACCCTGATCCTGGTGGCTCCCTTTTGGCCAAGAAGGAGCTGGTTCAGCCTCCTAAGGAACCTGAGCATCCAGGAGCCAGTCACCCTTCCGGCTCAAGAGAATCTCCTAACGCAGGGACCCCTGAACTACCTCGACATAAGCAGACTCCATTTAACAACTTGGTTACTGAAGAATCCATACTAAGGGGCAGGGGATTCTCGGACAGGGTAGTCAGAACGCTAATGGCAAGCAGGAAAGATACTACCAACCGCATATACCAGAAAATCTGGAAGAGGTTTACCTCTTGGAAACAGGAGAGAGGCTCCTCGAGCAACAGTGCGGACGTCCCTTTGATCCTGGACTTTCTACAGGACGGCCTGGATATGGGCCTCGCCCCAAGCACCCCAAGAGTCCAAACGGCAGCCCTTAGCACCCTATTTGACACTAAGTTAGCCGGGGACAGGTGGATCAGTAGATTCCTAACAGCGGCAGATAGGCTACGACCCAGGTCCACCAAGATATGCCCCGACTGGAATCTTAATTTAGTCTTGAGGGCCATGACAGGGGAACCCTTCGAACCAATTGAGGGGCTCTCAAAAATGCTCACAGTGAAAACTATCTTCCTAGTGGCAATTTCCTCAGCCAGACGGGTCAGCGAGCTACAAGCCCTATCCATACGCCACCCGCTCCTCAAGATTACAGACAACAAATTAGTCTTTAAAGCAGACCCGACCTTCTTACCTAAAGTGGTATCCCCATTCCATAGGGCCCAGAACATCGTAATCCCCCTCGTTCTATAATCACCCAAAAGACAAGAGCGAGCCCTAAATTGCTTAGACGTCAGAAGAGCGGTCCTGACGTACATCGAGGCTACAAGCCCATGGAGGCAGGACGACAACCTGTTTGTCCAATTCTCAGGCCCTAACAAGGGAAAGAAAGCAGCTAAAAGCTCTATAGCCAGGTGGATCCGCCTGGCCATTAGCGAGTCATATAAGGCTTCGGGGAAGGAGGCCCCCTCGGCTCTTAAAGCCCATTCCACGAGGGCAATAGCGACCTCATGGGCCGAACAGCACCCGTACATTCCCTCCCTAAAAATAATATGTGTATATATGTATATAATAAAGAAAAAAAGAGAAAAAATACCAGATAGGTAAAAAGTTTAAGTTAGCTCCTACCCCAGCAGTTTCATTATAATACACTGAGGAAGAAAGGACGGGGGGGGGGGGGGGGGGGGGGGGGGTGATTTTAACCTCTCGGTGTGTTCCTGTCCTATCAGGAGGAGGCGATCTCAGGTGGTGCTGTCGTGGAGACTCCTGGAAGCCCGATTATCGGGTAGGTATAATCCTATTTTTTTTGGGCTCATGTCTGTGAGCATGGGTGGAATCCGCTGTGGGATTCTGCACTGGGAAACAGTGCGTGCCTGTGGATATGAGGCCTTAGGAAAGTTAAGAGTTTTGCTAGGTTTCACGGTGGCTATCACACAATGCTAAGTTGTCTGAAAAGTTGTGATAATTTAAAACGATGCATGGACAAATGTAATCTTACCACAAAACATTCATGCTCCAAATAAGGCATAACAATAACCACATGATCATTTTTTCTAAAGCAGTATTTTACTCCCATAACATTGTCTTCACCCCTAAAGAAAAGACAAAAAGTTAAAATATAAATAAGAAGCTCCACAAGTAACCAGTATACCAATTAAAAGAAAAAGGATTAGATATAGTAGATGAAAGGAATATTTAGAGGCAAACAGACAAACTTTAGTCATAATGAAGTTGGTCTGTAGTCTTTCACTCCGAGAGCTTCTGTAGAAAGTGCATAAAGGGCCTTTTACATCTGCCTGAGTGAAGGTTTCACCAATCATCTAACTTATTTGGCGGGTGATTGCATCTTTTATGCAGTGCCAAAAACCATTCTTCTTGGAATCTAATCGCCCATTTAAATGAGGATGTGCTGCTGACAGAGATAAACAGTAGGGTTGAATGATCGTTCACCCCCGCCCCCCCCAAGTGCGAGATATAAAAATCGTAGCAAGTCGTATTTGCACGAACAGAAAAAAAGTCAACATTAACCCATTGAAAATAATGAGTCACTACAACGCGCAAGTTCTGTATGTCTCGCCAACTGCACAGAATTCACGTGTTATTCTTGGACGTGTAGATAGGGCATAAGAATACTTGCTCATCTTGGAATGCCAAATTACAGTCTACATGAAAACAAAATACCTTTGCTCTGGTTGCTACCATGTCGAGTCATTATGCACTATGGAGTGCCAATTTTGCTTTTGCATGCAAACAGGGAATGTCATCAGCTTTATATTTTGTTACTTAAAACAAATAATTTTCTTCTTTTCTGTGCTTTAAAAACTTGTGTGACTTATACAGAGCATTTTCACTTGCAGCAGAAATGCGTTAAAAAGGAGTGGTCACAAAATAAACACTTAACGCCGAGCCACAGGACAGATGAGTGTCCAATTGCTAGAGGTCCATGTCTCCATTTAAATGAAGAAATAGCTGAGAATGTACGATTAAATGCCCATTTAGACAACGATTATCGCTGAAAATTTGCTCAAAAGCCATTTAAGCGATAATCGTGTCTAACTGCACTGACATACAGTTTTCGTTAAGCCGTCGCTTATTGTTGTCTTTCAGCATGCTGAAAGACAACGATGAGCCTTATCAGGGATTCACAGCAGGATACAGCTGATACTATTGTTTCAGCTGTATCCCACTCCCTGATAACAGGCTGGATATGAAGAACAGAGCTGTCCAGCATCATTCTCTATACCACGCACGGAGCACTCGGCTGTATAACAGCCGGGCGCTCCGTGCAGAAAACAGCTGGATGCAAGAGACAAGCGGGGACACCCTGACTGTCTTCTGCATCCTCTGCTCCGAGCGCTCAGCTGTATAACAGCCGAGCACTCGGAGCGGGGAACAGCTAGATGCAGAAGACAAGCGCAGACATCCCGCTTGTCTTCTGCATCCTCCGCTCGCAGCACAAGGTGATCACTCATCTTAGGCGATCATTTTGCGCTGTAAATGACAACGATTATCGCTCAAAAAAGACATCTTTTGAGCGATAATCGTTATCTCTAAATGGGGCTTTATTTAAAGACACTAACAGAAATAGCCCAATGCTTGGTTATCTCCCTGTGGATACGTTATAAGTGTTGATCTTGCGACAACCTCTTAAAGCCACTGTGCTATACTAAAATACTTACCCAGCCAGAGTCAGGCATTGTAGTTCTGCTGCTACTCGAGTTGGGTGACTTGTAGGTATCAAATGTTTTAAAGCAAATTTTCTATCTTCTCCGGACATTAGTCTTGCAACAGCCAAGTAAACACAACTAAATGTACCTATGGACGAAAACGCATATTGTCATTCATTTACCCAAAACTGTAATTTGTATGTTGTATTAACACTTGTATAATTGTAAGTTGTTTGGACATCGTTAAACTATAGCATTTTAATCAGTTTATTTGCTGTACGATAATACTGCACAAAGCGTGAAAAATGGTCAGAACAGAGGCATACAACTACTTTCTGTAGCAAATAGCTTATGGATGTCCATAAAAAGACTATCGATATTTTTGTGTCGATGTCCCAACCTTACTGCACCCCATTCAAGCATTGTGTCACCATGCAGCAGCTTGACTTTCTGCATGCACACCTCTCAGACATTAATTGGAGACAGGTACGCAGAAAGAGTCAAGCTGTCACCACACACAAACTTTGCAAGGTAATCGCTCTGGAACAGGGCACCCACAGAGTATGAAATATATTTCCTCAGACTTCCAATTGCCTCAACTTGGAGCCCTTAACTTGGTTTATACAGCGCAAAGGTGATGACTGTGTCCTTTTAAGTGCCCGACAGTCATCTCAACGATCGCTTCCTGAATGGTGGTAGTGCGCTCAGGGGATCTCTTCCAGCCACCCGCCTACATTCAGAGTAAGCAGACAGTCCATCATACATGAACAACTTTTTGTTTACATGGGACAGTTATTGGCAGGTTTTTATGTCTGCATAAACTGAACCACAAACGTTAGGTGAACAAATTATCATTCGTCGTGCAATCATTGGCCATGTTTACATTAAACGATCATACAGCTTTGCGCAATCTAATGACTAACTGAACAATAATCGTTCCATGTAAAGAGTCGCTCAACGATTAACCAACTTCCCTGTATGAGCATGCCACAATGATACCTGTCAATCACGATGTAGAAGCATCCATCAGACTCCTAATCCCACAGTGAGTAACGATTTAAATGAATAAATTCCAAGTTAAACAAACTGCTTTTCAGCCCTTTGTATAGATTTGACAGCAAGGTCAAGTGACAGGTTTTAGTGTAGTGTCAAAGTGACCATGCTACAATGAAAAAAAAAAAATCAAAAAAACAGATTCATGTGAGATCTTCAACAAAAGTCTCAGTATAGAACAGAGCTAATCAGTGGATAAAACTCCCATTCAGGCTAGGAACTTTGCTGAATTCACAGTTGAAAATTTTTATAGAGATGCGCGTTACTGCAAAAACAAGCTACTGATGAAAACACTCTTTAGGTTCTGGTCATATCTGCATAATTTCTGTCCAAGTTACAGTGTCATTATCTGTCTCAATGGATTTGATGGGAAACACAATCACTATTCTTCCATACAAGAATGACATCTGCAATGGAGCCTCTGGTACAGATGTGAACATAGTCCTAAAACACACCATCTACTTCACATAGTTACACTTACCCTCTCCTATTTTCCCCATTACATAGAAGATGTTGCGGATTTGTGGAACTGCTGCATAAAGCTTCTCAATCTCTCCTGCAAGTAAACAGGTGATATTACTGAATAGTATTACTTTATCCTACTATTTGCTTAAATGAGTTGTCCAGTTTCCTAAAACACATACAGAAGCTAAACCTGTCAAGATCAGATTATTATTTAGTTTATTCATTTGTCTCACTCCCGCTTTCCAAGAGCCATAGCTTTATTTTTTTTTTTTTCCCCCAATGACATAACCTTATAAAAGCTTCTTTTTTGTGGGATGAGTTTTGTTTTTGATGGTACCATTTAGGCCACTTTCACACGACAAAAAACACAATTTTCTTGCGATTAGACAGAGCTACAAATCACGTGGATGTGAATGGACCCATTTTAAGCCCTTGCTTTCCAATAGGTACATTCACATTAGCGATGTTTTGTAGGCTGCTACATTGCAAGAAAAAAAACCCAAAGTTGCCGCATGCTCTATACAGCCGTGCTTTGCGATTTTTTTGTAGCCCATGTTTCCCTATGAAGCCTTCCTTTCTGTTGAATTGTATGAAAATGCAGTTTTCGTGCAGTGCAACCTTTACAGTGGGAAGTCCTACTATCTGAGCGCTAAATAAAAACCCTAGCTGCATTAAAACAATACATCACCTAACAGGTGCTGTCCGTTCCACCGTACTTCTCCTCCACAGCTCCTACACTTGTTTCTAGTCTTCATCAGCGCTTACTGGAAGAGCAGGCTCTGATTGGCTCATCGAGCGCTGCAGAAATTGGTTCTCAAGCGTCACCGCTCAGCCAATCAATTGAATGGCTGTGATTGGTTCTCAAATGCCACGACTCAGCCAATCACAGTCATTGAATGCAATGGCTGCGATGGGTTTATTGAGAGCTGCAGCGATTGGCTGAGCTGCAGTGCTTGAGAACCAATCAGAGCCAGCGCTTCCTGGAGGTGGTTTTTTTAAAACAACTGACTAGGGCTTATATTTCAAGCCCCCCGAAAATCCCAGCAAAAGACACAAAATCGTGATATCGCCGCAACAAAATGCAGCGACATCTGTGATTTTCTTGTGGCAATATCGCTGTCTCTAGTATGAAAGAGGCCTTATTGTACTGAAAAACTTTACATTTTTAAACAGCGTGAACAAAAAAAAAAGCCTCTGTTACAGCATTCATGGTGCAGAAGAAAATGACATGTTCTCTTTATTCTGTAGTATGATTGTGGCAATACCAAATTTATATACAGTGGTCCCTCAACATATAATGTTAGTTGGGTTTATAGGACAACCACAGTATTTTAAAAATAGTCTGAAAACCATAACTCTATGGAACTATTGTAGGCTGCAACCATAACTCTGGAAAATTGGCAATTGGTTCTGAAGCCCCAAAACATCAATCAAAGATAATACAAAAGAAAGAGTAAAGAAAATGAAGCAGATAACGAATAAAAAATAAAGCAAATCCTTACATATACAAGTCAGAAAGCTGCTGGAAGCTGTAAATCCCTGTACCGTACACGTGTAAGAGGAAAATAAAGTTGAGCGGCCCCTCAGTGAGTGTCCAAAGGCTAAAGATCAGTACAGAACATGTAGTACCGTTCTGTACTGCAGAGACACTAGACAGCCAATCAGTGCAGGAACATCAGCAACAAAGGCGTTTTACCACTGAAATGACCATAAATGATTGGTTGGATGTTCAAGCAAAGTTCATGTTCTATTGCCATATTCTGAAACCCATAACATTTTCTTGTGGGGAGAGCTGTAGTTTTCATTGGAACCATATTGAAGTACATAACACTTTTTGATCACTATTTTTTTTTGGAGGGGACAGGTTGAACAAAGAAACAATACGGAGAGCAGGTGGAAGAATTGGCACCGTATGTGCTATCCTTTCTGGCTGGCCGATTTTACGGAAAATCGACTATCTGAACAAATGAATTGTAATCCAATGCTTCAGATGGCCGTGATTTTTTTTCATACTCACCTGCTCCCTGATTTCCGCGCGGCATCTACTGAAGAATGTGTATTGCACGCAAATCTGACTCTTCATATTGCTGTGCGTGTGCTTTCCCATAGTCTTGTATGAGAGAGTGCAAGCCAGAATTAACGGATTACAGCAGCCGCTGGTGGGATATGTAGTGCAACGGATCCAGAATTTTGTTGTGGCCTTCATTACACTGAAAATCAAATTGCGCACTTTATTTCCGCATTCTCTTTTTGAAGCCGATAACTGAAGCCGATTACTCAACCTTTATTCTAAAGGCCTCAGTCACACGTGAATATGCTAGTTTGGTCCATGAAAAACACGGCTTTCACTGCATGTACAGGAGCTTTTGGCGTGCATTTGCGTTCTTTTATTTCCATTCACCACATTTTACATGCATATTGAGAAAAAAAAAAATTCCCAGTGTCTCCTGGCAACGTGTAAAAAAGGGAGTGACTACACATGGAACATTCGCTCTCATTGCAAGCTTTTTCTACACTCCCATAGACTGCCATGATACAGCCCAGAACAGGCCATGCTAATTTTTTTTTTTGAACGGCTCATTCACAGAACTGCGTTATCACTCAGTATTAGGCCACTCTCACACAGGCGTTTTTTTTGTAAACAGTGTTTAACGCCTGCTAAAAACCCTGCACAGAGCCTCCATTCATTTCAATGGGGCTTCTTAGAGGAGCGTTTTAGAGAAGAGTTTCTAACATGCGTTAAAACAAATGCTTCTTGGGCGTTCAGCGCGTTTTAGTCGCCTATTGAAATAGAGTTGCGTTAAAAAAGCTGCAGAATGTGTGTACAGCATTTTAAACGCTGTTTACTATGCCACTGGGAAGGCTAAAGTCATCAGCGCGCTTTGCCTGCGTAATTGCACATAATAGGCAGTACAAACGCAGGAAAAAGCACATAAAAGCACTGACAAATACTTGTGTGAGAGTGGCGTTATGCATGAGATGCACAACCGCATGATACACTGTGAATGGAGTCAAGGAGAGTACATGGATTTTCATTGATCTGTTCACATTAGCGTGTTAGCATTGCGTGTAGATACGTGCGTGAAAAGGAACACAGAATGCGCCATTTCTCCCCTTAACATGCACGGACAGCCCTGTTCTTTACTACGGGCAGCGCATGCAACACTGTGTATACGCAATACACTGCACATGCAATGCCGCTAAGGGTGCCTGTCCACGGGCGTGATTTCATTGACTATAGACCGCTGGCAAATCACGCCGGCCGACGCTTCCCATAGCATTGCTATAGACAGCATCGGCAATTGTCCACGAGTGGAGAATCATTGCAATTCTCCGCTCGCGGCGGGCAATTCGCAGAATGCTGTGAATTGCCCCGATTCTCCGTGGCCAGCCTATCAGATAGGGCTGACTGGCAGAGAATGGGCAGCGGCTCCCGTGGGACTTCGCATCGCCCGTGGACAGAGGGCCTAATGCAGAGAGAATTTACACCCATGTGAACAGACCCTAAAGACATTCACATTTGTGCTATGAATTTGTTTTCCAGCTGCATTATGGAAGCAAGAAAACGTAACCACTTGGCCAAGCAGATCCATCTTATAACAGCGCAGAACGGCTCTTGTTGACTATATAATGGGTCCATTCAGCTGTCTGGGATCTTCACAGATATCAGGTGCCGATGCGAACACAGGTAGTTTACAGGTAGTACATTGGTAGAGAACTTGAAGACATGATGGGAGAGATTTATAAAACTGTCTAAAACAAAAGCTGTCTTTGTTGCCCATAACATTTCTTAGAACACCTTCAGACTGGTGATCACGAGAAAGTCGCGTCTTTCTCCTCCCACGATTTTTGAGGACCAGTGCTGCTTTTTTCAGCAGAAACATCGCTGCCGCATGCAATTTTCTTGCACAAGGTTGCTGCGATTTTTTAGCACGAAAGTTAATAGGGCTTTCTAATGTTAAAAATGCATCGCACAAAAATCGCAAGTTTTTGCTTTGCAAGGTGATAAATCTGAGGCTCCATAGGGAAACATGGGAGCAAAACGCAAGATAGGACATGCAGCAATTTTTGTTTTTGTTTTTTTTTAAACTCCGCATCATGAGTGAAAATATCGCAAATGAGAACAAAACCCATTGGTTTCATAATTCTGCGTTTTCACTCAGTCCTGCATCGCACAATTTTTATCGCAAGTGTGAAGGCACCCTATAAAGCCCAGTGTCCATGGGTGGATTTGAATTGCAGATCCACAATTCAAGACACCCATAGGGATGCATGGGTGTCCGCAGCTAAATTAAAGTATGCGGATTTGTTTTGCATACCTTTTGGTGCGGAAAACAAATTGCAGCGGACAGGCTGCGGATTCCGCGGGAAAGCAGGAGTTGGAACAAAGAAACCACAACTCTATTGCGCATGTGTACCGACCGGCATGTGCAGCGGCTTCCGCACACATCTGCAGAACAGAAAAAAAATGACCCGGATGGGTAACCAAATTTAGATTCCTCTGCGGGCTCTTGCATGCGGACTCCGACCCGCCCGATGTCCATGGGCAGATTTGATTTGTGGAATCTGCGTCGGCGATCCGCAAATCAAGCGGCCCATAGGGATGCATTAGTGTTCGGAAAATAATTAAAGCATGCGGATGTGATTTTTTTTTTCCTGGCATGTGGGTCACACGTGTGGGTAAAAAAAATTAATTAAAATCGCAGCATGCTTTATTTTCCGCAGATTCCCACACAAACTGTCTTCCATTGAAGTCAATGAAAGCCGTCCAATCTGCGGCACACCTGCAGCTGACACTGAACGTTCTGCGGATCCACGGGAAAGCAGGAGTTTAAAAAAAAAAAAAAAGGTACTGCACTGCGCATGTGCGCGGCGTACCGAGTGCATCCGCAGTGCAGAAGAAATGTCCAGCCGTGTACGTATAAGACCCGCATAGGTTCTGGGCAGGTAAGGAAATGTTTTTTAGGCCTCGTGGCTGCAGGCACGGGTGGAAACCACTG
Organism: Eleutherodactylus coqui; assembly: GCF_035609145.1. NCBI lineage: Eukaryota > Metazoa > Chordata > Amphibia > Anura > Eleutherodactylidae > Eleutherodactylus > Eleutherodactylus coqui. The sequence continues at coordinate 259,352,448 of NC_089839.1, read as the reverse complement.
CGGGATTCCACACTTGGAAACTGTGAGGGGCCGTGGACATAAGGCCCTAAAAAACGAAAGCTGCTCTGTGATTTTACGTCCATAGCAACCAGAGAGGTTTTCCTCTTTTATGGCTCATCCACAAGAGCCTAATATGCAGTGAATAGAGCTCTTAGAGTTCAATGCGTTCTTTACAGATGCAGATTTTTCATGCGACTTTCGGTCACATGAAAAACCCTGCAGCCGGACCCATCTTGGTGTGCATTTTCATCGTAATAACCCATTGTGTGCAAAAATACGCAGGAAACCTTAAACACAAAACCCCCAAGTGTTCATTTTTTTTTTCATTTTTACACGCTTAGGCCTCATGTCCACGGGCAAAATCAGGCACGTTGCGGATTCTCCATGCAGAATCCCGCAGCTGGTCCCTCCTTTCCCACGGACATAAAGCCTAAAAAGAAAAATTACTTACCTGTCCAGATGCTGCGAATCTGCCCTCCGTTGCAGCCGGATCTTCTTTCCTTGGGCCGGCGCATATGCCGTGCACTCTCTTTTGTAATCTCCTGCGCTCAAGAGCAGGAATTCAGCGCGGGTGTGCTGCGTGCCGACAACCCCTATATACCATCTTGGTGTGCAGGAGCGCTTAATACGCGCCATTATAGCGCAAGCCGCACTGGGGTTTTTTTGCATGCGCATTTCTGGCACGGTGTGCGAGAGGCGCCGTCAGAGTCTAGAGGCGATAGTCACGCGCACAAAATCCGCACGCAACACGCAGTAAGCATACGCCTGTGTGAGAGGCCATAGGCCACTATCATCTATTTTTTTACTGCGCCGTTTTAAACGCCCCGGTAATCGCGGTATAAACCCTCCCATTGATATTAATGGGGCCTCCGACGTGCGCTCGAGCGCGGTGCTTTCTAGTGCGGCGATTGTCAAGCGCTGCCTGCTCTATTTTACCGCGGCTCATCACAGCGATGGGGTGCGTTGAACCCTCTGCAGGAACCAGCGTTTGAAAACGGCGGTGAAATCGCGACGTTTTGCCGATGGCATACGCAAGAGCGGGCTTAGAGCTCATTCACGTGTAAGGATTTGAAAGGTGTATGACGCAATTATAATACGCGGTACATCACAGCAATTCACATACAATGATTTTCGCACGTCCCAATCACGAGCGTTGCTTCAATGCGTATGATACGGGCGTAAAAAGCAAAAAAAAACATGTCCCTTTTTTCCGTATTATACGCGCTATTGTTCTCTCAGAGTTTGTATTAAACGCCGTACATAACAATTGGGCTGGGTTCACACAGGGCGGTTTTGCCGCAGCAGATCTGCCCGCGGCCGCTAATCTCGGGATTAGCCAGCCATGTGGACGAGATTTCTCAGAAACCTCGTCCACACAGGACGGCCAATCCGCTGCGGTAAGTCAGGCTGAAACCGCGGCTGCGGCGGCCGCAGCCGCGGTTTCAAAAGATGCAGCATGTCTAGATACTTTTTTTTGTTTGTTTATTTATGTTACGGCCGCGCTCTCCTCTATGGGAGCACCGGCCGCAACGGAAAAGCGAGCGGCCGGGCTGCTTCAAAGCCGCCGCGGCTTAAACCGCGGCGGTTCTCCCGGCGGAAATCTCGCGGTTTTTGCTGCGGCCAAACCGCGAGATTTCCGACGGGAATCCGCCCTGTGTGAACCCAGCCTTACATTGCATATCCGGCGTTTATCCGCACGTACGCCATGTACACGCAGGTTTTACGCCTACACTCATGTGAACGAGCCCTTAGATAGGCGGCATATAGACGCATGTGGGGGGGGGGGGGACGGACGCTGAAAAGCACAAGGAAAGGCTGTATTTCATCCCACGAACACACCACATATCTACAGACCGCAGTACGTCCGTGTGAACGCGCCCTCAGCCGGCTGCATCACTCTACCTGCATGCTCCGGAGCAGCTTACAATGAAACGAGAGCCACAATTCTCCTCTAGTCCGCCATACACCACCGTACAGGCGGACTAGAGGCACAGCAGCCGCCCGGCGCCTCTCTTACCTGTCACATCGCCACCAACCATCTTCCCAGGATCTCCCCTCACAGAAAGGCGCCAAACTTCTCCTCACCGGCAGCTGCAAAACATAGAAACATCCCGCTTTCCAGATAGGGGCGTGGCGGTCTTCCGAAGCTGCCCCTTCATTGGACGAAGCCGCTGACATACGTTTCTATGGTCCAATAGCGAGCAGCGGATGAACACTTCCTCTGAATGTGATTGGATATTTAGGGTTAGTGGGCGGGGATATTAGTGTGAGGCGTCGAGTGAAAGTCGTGAGGTAAATGTTCGCTGCGCAGACAGGTAGTTGTGTCCTCCTCTCAGGCGGGCGTTCGTGCTGCTGTCTTCAGCATGTCGCAAGGGTAGACGTCCCTAATAATGCAATAATACAGGATATACTTGCCTAATAAAGTAATAATACAGGGTATACGTGCCTAATGTAATAATATAGTGTATATGTGCCTAATAAAGTAATAATACGGGGTATACGTGCCTAATAATGTAATAATATAGTGTATACGTGCCTTATAAAGTAATAATACAGGGTATATGTGCCTAATAAAGTAATAATACAGGGTATACGTGCCTAATAAAGTAATAATACAGGGTATGAGTGCCTAATAAGCAATAATACAGGGTCGACATGCCTAATAATGTAATAATATAGTGAATATGTGCCTAATAAAGTAATAATATAGTGTATATGTGCCTAATAAAGTAATAATACAGGGTATACGTGCCTAATAAAGTAATAATACAGGGTATACGTGTCTAATAAAGTAATAATACAGGCTATACGAGCCTGATAAAGTAATAATGCAGGATATACGTGCCTAATAAAGTAATAATACAGGGTATACGTGCCTAATAAAGTAATAATACAGGGTATACGTGCCTAATAAAGTAATAATACAGGGTATACGTGCCTAATAAAGTAATAATACAGGGTATATGTGCCTAATAAAATAATAATACAGGGTATACGTGCCTAATAAAGTAATAATACAGGATATACCTGCCTAATAAAGTAATAATACAGGGTATACCTGCCTAATAAAGTAATAATACAGGGTATACCTGCCTAATAAAGTAATAATACAGGGTATACCTGCCTAATAAAGTAATAATACAGGGTATACCTGCCTAATAAAGTAATAATACAGGGTCGACGTGCCTAATAATATAGTGTATATGTGCCTAATAAAGTAATAATACAGGGTATACGTGCCTAATAACGTCATAATACAGTCTATACATGCCTAATGAAATAATAATACAGGGTATATGGGCCTAATAAAGTAATAATACAGGGTATACCTGCCTAATAAGCAATAATACAGGGTCAACGTGCCTAATAATGTAATAATATAGTGTATATGTGCCTAATAAAGTAATAATACAGGGTATACGTGCCTAATAAAGTAATAATACAGGGTATACGTGCCTAATAAAGTAATAATACAGGGTATACCTGCCTAATAAAGTAATAATACAGGATATACGTGCCTAATAAAGTAATAATACAGGATATACGTGCCTAATAAAGTACTAATATAGGGTATATGTGCCTAATAAAGCAATAATACAGAGAATACCTGCCTAATAAAGTATTAATAAGTGGGCTTTAGGAGCAACACTTCAAGCTAAAAAATATATTGCAGCAATTACCCAGATATAACATGCTGTGATTTTTCCTCCGCAAGCGGAAATTGCAATTCGTTTTCTGCAAGTGTGTAGGAAAAAAACGTTTTTGCATAGCATGTTCTTAACAGCATTTGCTGTGGATCCTCAGTGTGGGCGCCGACCGTGGATTCCACAATGCAAATCCGTTTGTGTGCCGCCGGCCTTAGTGAGAGGGATCTGGGCGACAGGAGTTTCCACCGTACTGTGGAGAAGAAACCAGTGTGGTGGAAAATCCTGTTGCGCAGATTCCTCTCACTAACAGCCGTATTTGAAGAAGGGTCTGCGTCCCCAAAACGCGTCATATATGTCTATTTTTAATAAAAGTAATAAATAAGAGAAGTGGGTAATTTCCTTATTGGAATATCTTTTTTAGCTTGAAGTGTTGCTCCTAAAGTCCACGAATTTCTCCTTTTATTAAGCATAATTATCGCCCTGTTCATACAGTTTGGCGAGCAGCGAGCAGGCAGTACCTTACTTTCGTCCCACACGGATAGAAAGACCTAGCAAAAGTCGCTCCACCCTACCTCACTCTTCTACGAGAGTAAGGGCAGGCTCACACAATTGTAATTTAATTGCGTATTACGCATGCAATATACGTGGTGAATTGAGTCAATAAAAAGTACATTGATTTTCATTCATGCTCGCATATTCATTGCGTATAATACACACGTAAAAAAGAACGCATCATGTTCTGTTTTACCGGGTATTACCTGCAATAGAGCCCTATTCTCTATGGGTGCATATGAAAACGCAGTACATACGCAACTACATTGCGTATGTACGGCGTTTACTATCCATGTTGCTAGGAAACAAAACAAGAAAAGTAAAAAAAAAAAGAGACCAGGAATGAATTAGATACGCTGTCATGCGTAGGCGTACATGATGATCACAGGCTACACGCCAGTAAAAAAAAGTTGTATACACAGCGTTTTACCATACGCTTGTGTGAGCCGGCCCTAATATGTATGTTTTTTAGATTTTGTTGCATATTACTATCTACTGACTTGTAATATACAGTTGCTAAAATACAAAAAATGCTATTTGGCTCAGCAGGAATCATTCCTACAGTACTTTAGCTGTATAACCAAAGATGAGCAGATATGATTTACAGTCCTGTGAAAAGTAAGGACCATGGAATTTTTTTTTTTTAAACATTGTGGATCCATTGTGCCACAAAACTGATTCAGCTTAGGACTAGATCTGCGGGTTGTACTTGAGGTCCCCTAGTTTCCACCATTCAACCCCACCAATTGAGTTGTGGTCTTCACTGCTGGGATTGCCAGTTCATTACCCCACAAATAGTTTTGGTTGTGAGGCACCTGACACAAACTGGTCAGGGTGACCGTAACGCAGTTCCGGAGATTGTAGACAGAGATGTCATAGAACACAGCCGAGGTTCAGGACAGGCAGAAATCTTACATAATAATGAAACAAGTCATGGGTCTGGGAAGATAGCAGACCGAATAAGTGTGTACAAAAACAAGCTGAGGTCAGGAGTGGAAAAGATGGAAAGGTAAGTGGAACATGCCCGGATCAAACATCAGGAAAACTCTCAGAATACTCTGACACTAGGGAGACTAAAGCCTTGTTTAGACACAAACAAGATGACTTTTGAGCGATAATCATTGTGTGCATTTACAGGGCAAAGGTGATCGCTCAAACATTGAGTGATCACCTTGCGCTCCGAGCGGGGTATGCAGAAGACAAGCGTGGCACTGTCTTCTGCATCCAGCTGTTCTCTGTTCGAAATGCTCAGCTGGTGCTCACCCAGTACTGATCTTCAGAAAGAATCAGTCGCTAAAAAATATTTTGGCACCATCCTGTCCAAAAGAACATTTAAAAATCACAGAGGCCAGTAGACGGGTGGGTCCTCATCGATGTGGATCACAAAAATGTAAGTGTTGTGAGGTAATACAGCATGGTCGTAGGGATATATACATCTCTCCAGACATTCCGAGTATTGTATTTAGAGAACATCTAAACTGTGGGTCTAAATACATAATTATTTATCTGTTAGAGTGTCCGTGCAATCTACACTATATAGGTCAGACCACAAGGTGCTTACGGGAAAGAATAAACCAACATAGGTTTAATGTCAGAAAAGGATACCTTAAGCATAGTGTGTCCAAGCATTTTAACATGGTACACAATAAAAATCCTGATGTTTTACTGGTAACTCTAGGGGAAAAATTGAACATGGAAATTTTAATAAATTAAAGCAACGTGAAATGTATTAGATATTCAGACTAGATTGTCTGGTACCAAGTGGGCCTAAATGAGGTTTAAGAAAAGCTCCAGCAAGTATCTTAAATATATGTAATTTCTCGCTTGTGTCATTGGGCGACACAGCCAAGACTGTGGGTATAGCTACTGCCACTAGGAGGCGACACTAAGCACAAAAAAGTGTTAACTCCTCCCGCAGGCTATATCCCCTCCTGCCGACATGAGGCTAATCAGTTTTAGCTTAGTTTCATAGGAGGCAGATGGTCTCGTCTGCGGAGATTTTTCTTTTTTAATATTTTTGATCTTTTTTGTTGGAATGACCAGGGAATAACGTGGAGGCAGGAATCTCCCCGTTAACCCACCGAGGACGGCGAACACAGGTGCACTCAACCCTCTGTTGTCTGCCAGGTCCCTCAGAAGGCAAGGAGGCACACTCGGCCACCAAACTGAGTGTGACCCACCAGCCATAGAGCCCCCCAATATCCTAAAGGGAAGGCGATGGCGGGGAGGATGCTCTGCTGGAGCCGGGCCACCACCCTACGTACATCAGGAGGTAAGTATGTGGATTTGTTATGTTCCTCCTCCTGTCCCCTCTGCAGCTCCTTACGCTCCGGGTGTTCTCCTCTGTTTCACGGCTCAGAGACCGCAGCTGCCTGAACTGCGGCCACTATGGTGGGGCCCCAGGATCCACCCCTCCAACTCCCGCGCACCGGACTGTGTATCGCGGCTCCCGCGGGCACGGCTTCTTTCCTGGACGCGGCACTTCATCGGCGGGCCGCGGCCTCTCTTCTGTGGGCTGCTGACCTCTCCCCGCGGGCCGCGGCCTTCTTCGGACAGGCCGCAGCCTTGCGTTCCACGGGTCGCGGCCTTGTGTTCCATGTGGCCCTGCAGTACTCTCGGGCTTTACTTTGGACGCGACTAGTGCTCCGGGCTCGCGGGACGCGGCCCAGCATCGTCGGGACGCGGCCCCGCATCCGCGGCCCCGCATCGTAGGTCCGCCACTCTGCATACGGACCGTGGCATGCGCTCGTGGCACGCGGTGTCCCCAGCTGAAGTCAGTAGGACTTTGCTCTGTCTCCCAGCGGCGTGGCATCCCCGGGGGAAGCTCCACGGGGCTTCAAAATTTAGCCCCCAGTTCTGGGCCTACTTAACCCCTTAACGACCAGCCCATAGTGTTTTTACGTCCTCCCGAAGTGGGCTCTATTCTCTGAGGACGTAAAAACATGCTTCCTGCAGAGAATAGTGCCCCTCGGGCTGTGGACGTGACAGCTCCATGCTGTCGGTGTCCGCAGGTAGCTGACAGCATGGAGCTGTCATCCCGGGCTGTTCGGGCACCCCCCCGGCATTGCGATCGGCGCTATGCAATGGATAGCGCCGATCGCAAAAAAAGTAAACAAAAGTACACAAAAGTTAAAGATTCAGCTGCTCCGATGGATCGGATCCATCGGAGCAGCTGAAATTACTCACCCAGGTCCAGCACGCTGCTCCCCGCTCTCCTGCCGCTCCGGGGCCCGAAGCCGGTCTTCTGCGCATGCGCGCCAGGCGGCATTACGTCAGCCGCATGCGCAGAAGGCCCGGCGGCGCGGGAGATTTAAAATCTCCTGGCTCCCGGCTCCTGTAGGTAGCCGGGAGGCAGGAGATGTCAGCGGGGACTGCGGTGAGCGGTCCCCGGTACCGCGATCGCCGTTATCCAATGGTTAGCGGCGATCGCGAAAAAGTAAAAAAAAAGTTTTAAAAAAGTCAGTTTCACCTCCCCTCATGGATCGGATCCATGAGGGGAGGTGAAAATACTCACCCCCAGTCCTCAGCGGTGTCCCGATGTCCCGGGACCCGAATCCCCGTCTGCGCATGCGCGCCCGATGATTGACATCGGGCGCGTGCACAGACGGGCTCGAGCCCCGGGGAATTTAAAATTCCTCTGCTCCTGGCTGCCATGTGTAGCTAGGAGCAGAGATTATACCGGGGACATGATCACTGTCATCCAATGGATGACAGTGATCATGTAGAGTGAAAAAAAAGTGTAAAAAAGTTAAAAAAAAAAAAAGTAAAAAAAAGTTTTGAAAAGTTTAAAAAGCGTACGTTTCATCTCCCCTCATGGATCATATCCGTGAGGGAGGATGAAAGTACGTACCTAAGGCCCCCAGATTTATCCGCGGACCTTACCACAGCTTTTGCACACGCGCCCGTCGCCAAAATGGCGGGCGCATGCGCAAAAGCTGTGGATTGCCAGGATAATTTAAATTCTCCCTGCTCCTGGCTACAAAACGTAGCCAAGAGCATGGAGATTTAATGGGGGTCCGCGGTGAGCGGTTCCTGGTCACGTGTTCGCCATTATCCAATAATGGCGATCACGTAAAAGTAAAAAAAAAAATTAGAAGTTTCATCTCCCCTCACTGATGCGATCGGTGAGAGGAGATGAAACTTTTTACCGGAGGCCTGCGTATTTGAATCCCGACGCGATCTTCCTCCGTGGACCTTCCCGAATTCTGCACATGCGATTGCCGGCAAAAAGCCGGACACATGCGCAGCAGTCGGGGAGCCCAGGAAATTTAAAATCTCCTTGCTCCCAGCGACCAACGGTCACAGAGAGCCTGGAGCAGTGACGGGTGGCCTCGTTGAGCGGTCCCCGATCACGTGATAAAAAGGTAGCGATCTACCTTAGGCCGGTCTCACATGACCGGATAGGAATTACGGATTCTGCATGCTTCTGATCCACGGTAATACGCAGATCAATCGCATTGGATTACACAATTCCGCTCACATTAGCGGGTCGGAATTGCGTAATCCACTCGCAGAAAAGAGAACGCAGCAGGTTCTATTTTACCGCGGATATCCGCAACATAGAGCCCATTGTGCTCCATGGTCGCGGATATACCCGCAGCCCATACGCAACTACATTGTGTACGGGCTGCCTGTACCCGCGTCATCGCTAAGCGATGGTGCGGGAAATACAAACAAAGGTGTACTGTGCATGACCGCCTGTGTGAGTAGGCAGTTATGCGCAGTACATTACGCAGCCGTACGCAGGGTCACAGCCGGGCTCACAGATGGGATCCGCTGTGGGCCTCCGCAAGCGGATTCTGCCTGCACCCGCGTGAGCCCGGCGTTATTCAGACCGCTACCTGTGATACGTATTTTACAAGAAGCCCCGGGAACGTTCGCCTTCCTGCAGTTCCAGGAGCACCTTGTTGAGCGCCTTCTGTGTGAGACCGCCGCACCTCATCAAGCTTACGGAGACTCACGGAACGCCACTTTTTACACCCCATACCCGCCACTGAGGTCATGAAATACCCCCAAAAAGCATGAGAGGAGGGGGGGGGGGGGATACCCGGTTTTATTGCCCCATGGGCCCATTCCAACCAGCCTCCGTAATTACCCCTGTCTTCGGAAATACTACACAGTTCACATTTTTACTTTTATCTAAGATTTGCGAACGCCAAAAAGGGCGCGGAGTGTGTGGGGGAGGGGGGGAATTTTTAGGGAGTCAATCTTTATTCTGTACAAATAAGCAATGGGGCCTGGAATTTATTCAGTTGTGCCCTAAAATCCAACAGGTGTTCCGTCCTTTATAGGCCTTGCCATGCGTTCTGTAAGTAGATTAGGGCCACAATGGGTATGTTTCTGAACTCGGGACAAACGGGGGTATCCATTTTGGGGTGAACGTCTTCATTCCTATGTGCACTGTACAAAAAAACTGTTTTTAAATTGAAAAAATTGCCAAAAAAATTGAAAATCGTAACTTTTTCCTTCTGCTTTGCTTAGATTCATTCAAATACTGTGGGGTCAAAATACGCAGTACACCCCTAGATGAATTCGTTAAGGGGTCTAGTTTTCAAAATGGGGTCATTTGAGGGGGTTCTTTATAGTTTTGGCCGCTCAATGGCTCTATAAGTGGGCAATGGGGCCTGAAATTTATTCAGTGGTACCCTGAAATCCAACGGGTATTCCTTTCATTGTAGGCCTAGCCATGGGTCCTGTAAGTCTATTAGGGCCACAATGGGTATGTTTCTGAACACGGGACAAACAGGGGTATCCATTTTGGGGTGAAAGCCTTCATTTATATGTGTGCTGTACAAAAAAAACTGTTTTTAAATTGACACAATAGCCCAAAAAATGAAAATCCTATTTTTTTCCTTTTGCTTTGCTTGAATTTATTCAAAAACTGTGGGGTCAAAATATGCAGTACATCCCTAGATAAATTCGTTAAGGGGTCTAGTTTTCAAAATGGGGTCATTTGTGGGGGTTCTATATGGTTTTGGGCGCTCAAGAACTCTACAAGTGGGCAATGGGGCCTAAAAGGACTTCAAGCAAAATCTATGTTCTGAAAGCCACCGATTACTCCTTTTATTTTGGGCCCCGTTGTGCATGCAGACATAAGATTAGGGCTACAATGGGTATATTTCTGAAAACAGTACAAACAGGGGTATCCATTTTGGGGTGTAAGTCTTCCTTCATATGTGTGCTGTACAAAAAAAGCTGTTTTTAAAATGACAGAATTGCCAAAAAAACAAAAATCCAAATTTTTTCCTTTTGCTTTGCTTGAATTTATTCAAAAACTGTGGGGTCAAAATACGCAGTACACCCCTAGATAAATTCGTTAAGGAGTCTAGTTTTCAAAATGGGGTCATTTGTGGGGGTTCTCTATGGTTTTGGGCGCTCAAGAACTCTACAAGTGGGCAATGGGGCCTAAAAGGACTTCAAGCAAAATTTGTGTTCCGAAAGCCACTGGTCGCTCCTTTCATTTTGGGCTCCGTTGTGTATCCAGACATAAGATTAGGGCCACAATGGGTATGTCTCTGAACACGGGACAAACAGGGGTATCCATTTTTGGGTGCAAGTCTTCCTTCATATGTGTGCTGTACAAAAAAAGCTGTTTTTAAAATTACAGAATTGCCGAAAAAACGAAAATCACAATTTTTTCCTTTTGCTTGGTTTGAATTCATTCAAAAACTGTGGGGTCAAAATATGCAGTACACCCCTAGATAAATTCCTTAAGGGGTCTAGTTTTCAAAATGGGGTCATTTGTGGGGGTTTTCTATGGTTTTGGGCGCTCAAGAACTCTACATGTGTGCTATGGGGCCTAAAAGGACTTCAAGCAAAATTTCTGTTTTGAAAGACACTGACTACTCCTTTCATTTTGGGCCCCGTTGTGGACTCAGATATAACAATAGGGCCACAATGGGTATATTTCTGAACACGGGAGAAATAGGGGTATCCATTTTGGGGTGTAAATCCTGATTTTCATGTAAACTATAGGAAAAAAATATGTCTTTAAAATGACAGATTTGCAAAAATATGAAATTTTACTTTTTCTCCTCTAAATTGAATTAATTCCTGAAAAAAAACTGTGGGGTCAAAATACTCATGACACCCCTCAGTGAATATATTAAGGGGTGTAGTTTTTAAAATGAGGTCATTTGGGGGGGTATCTATTATTCTGACACTCATGAGCCTTTCCAATCTCGGCTTGGTATAGGAAAACAAAGTGTTCCTCAAAATGCTAAAAAGTAATGTTAAATTTGTACGTCTCCTAAATAGTTAAAAAAAAAACAAAAGTTTTTCCAATGTGCGCCCAAAATAAAGTAAACGGGTGGAAATATAAATCTTAGCAAAAATTTCTATATTATGTTTGCACATATTTAAGATATTGCAGTTGGAAATGTGAAAAAATGACGATTTTTTCAAAATTTTCCCAATTTTGGCGCTTTTAATAAATAAACACAATTTCTATCGGTCTTTTTTTTCCGCCTAAATGAAGTACAACATGTGGCGAAAAAACAATGTCAGAATCGCTTGGATATGCAAAACCTTTCTGGTGTTTTTCCATGTTAAAGTGACACATGTCAGATTTGCAAAATTTGGCCTGGTCATTAAGGCGTAAACAGGCTTGGTCACTAAGGGGTTAAACATGCCCCTCCTGATGTCGTCATGGGTGGGCGGAGATGGGGTTAGAGCGGGCGCTCCTGGCCAATCCTCAGCCAGAGCGCCAAGGGGACAGGGACTTCAGTGACCCAGAGCTTGGCTCCGCCCCCTCCTTCACTCAGAGCGGCCATCTTCTCCATGCTGGGACTTGTGGACCCACAGACTGCCTGCAGCGAGGGTGGACACAGCCCTGACAGCCCAGAACCCCTGTTGGACCTGGTAGGCTCTGTCCTGGTGGCAGTTCCCCTGCACTATTCTTTTTCTGCATACTTCGCCAGCAGAGGCAGGTTGCAACATGCTATATACAGTACTATGTCTGACTCCAGAACCCAAGAGTCCGGACAGGGAGCAGCAAGAGCAATGCACTATGCTTCCTCTCACTGTAACGCAAAATTTCCATGCGGACAGGTGGAGCCTCGCTGTGCTGACTGTATCGCCCCGAGGCAGGCGCCCGTACAACCTAATACAGGCCCCCCCGCCCATGCAGCCCTCACTCTCGACAGAACCAGAGTGGGCTCGCTCCCTGGCGCAAACGGCCTCAAACCTTACCCTCGCATCTACCACGATTTTGGACAGGCTGGACCGAGCGTCCCCCCGGTTCCAGATGTGTCCAGGGGAAATGACACGGTCAGGAGAGATTCCTCTCACGCTAGACCGCAGAAGCGCACTAGATGACCCGGCTCACGGGACTCCTCCAGATCGCTGGCATCGCCGAACTGTGCTAACTCTTCTGGGGCGACTTCTCTACCATCCTCCAGAGAGAACAGCTGCGCTGAGGCAGAGCTTTCAGAGTCACCCTCTGACCCTGGCATCGAGATGGTAGACAGCCTGATCGTGGTGGTTAGGGACACTTTCCAGCTACCGAAACAGCCACCTTCCGCGCCGGCGCCGTGCCTTTCCTTTCAGTGGTCTCGGCGATTCCCGAAGACATTTCCGCCACATGAGGATTTTGACGTGGTTTTGGACAAGGAGTGGAAGTTGCCAGACAGACGCTTTGTAAAACCGAAACGTATGGACGTCCTGTACCACTTCCCGGAAGACTTGACTGAAAAGTGGGCGACACCGCCGACGGTCGACCCGCCGGTTCCTCGCCTGGCGAAACACACTACTCTTCCCATGGCGTATGCCTCATCCCTACGGGATACACGTGACAGGAAGATTGACGCTTTGGCTAAATCATCCATTGAGGCAGTAAGATCAGCACTTAGACTGACTTTCGCCTCTACCTGGGTTAGCAGGGCTACCGCCAAATGGGCTACACAGCTGCGCAGAGGCATACTAGCGGGCTCCGCACCGGAAGAACTGGCAGACATCGCGCGCCAGATAGAGCAGGCAAGCAGATTCATCTGCAAGGCTTCCTTGCTTGTGGCGAGGTTCATTGCTCGAGCATCTGCATCGTCGGTAGCTACACGTCGAATCTTGTGGTTGAAATCTTGGGACACGGATGCATCCTCCAAGGCATCCCTGACTAACATCCCCTTCGTAGGACTGCGCCTCTTTGGAGCTAGGTTGGACGAGATCATTTCAGAAGCCACGGGGTAAGAGCTCGCACCTACCGCAGAACCGTCGTAGACAACCAGCAGCTCCTCGACGGTCCAGCTTCCAATTTCGTTCTTTTTGCCAGAGTAGTCCATGCGCGCCGGAGAATAAAAGGAACCCCCAGAGGCAGGGCCAAAAGAGAGGACCATCATTCAAGCCTAGGCCCACATCGCGCACTAAGGCTCAGCCCCCTTAGGCCAGGGGGGACAGCTCCTGGCCAAAGTCGTCCGCATGATGGTCAGCCCCCACCCACTGTAGGCAGGGTGGGGGGACGGCTTTCCCAATTCGCTACGGTCTGGCTGGCACAGGTCTCGGACGCCTTGGTGCGGGAAGTTATCTCGGAGGGCTACGCGATAGTTTGCCGAGCATCCTCACGATCGCTTCTTCAGCTCCAGGATACCGGAATCACCGGTAAAAGCCTCCGCACTTCTACAGGCGGTCCACGAGTTACTCGCTCAAGGAGTTATAGTGCCGGTCCCAGCTTCGCAGCGGTTCACAGGTTTTTATTCAAACCTGTTCATTGTACCGGAGAAGGACCGATCTGTCAGGCCGGTCCTAGACCTGAAGAGGTTGAACCGATACGTGAGGGTGCGTAGTTTTCGCATGAAGTCCATTCGGGCAGTAATCACATCAATGGAACCGGGGGAGTTCCTGTCGTTAATCGATATTAAGGATGTGTACCTCCACGTTCCCATCCGACCGGCACACCAGTGATTCCTTCGGTTCATGGTTCAAGCCGAATACTTCAAGTCCGAGCTGCCATTCGGCCTGGCGACAGCTCCCAGGGTGTTTACAAAGATCTTGACGGCAGTGATTGCCCTCCTACATTCCAGGGGAATTGTCGCGATACCATATCTGGACGACGTCATGATAAAGGCCCCAACGTGGCAAGCCAACATGGAGAGCATTATAATGGACACGCTGAACAGATTCGGCTGGATTGTCAACCGGCAGAAGTCATTGCTATCACTGTCACAGAGCATAAAGTTCTTAGGTATTCACTTCAACACTGCCCTGAATCGGGTTCTGCTACCAGCACCGAAGAAGCGCCTGCTTCAGAGGCAGGTTCGCTCCTTGCGCACACATCACGCAATGACTATCCGTCACTGCATGAGGGTGCTGGGACTAATGGTAGCGGCCTTCGAGGCAGTACCAATCGCTCAGTTCCACTCCCGGGCCCTACAATGGACTATCTTGTCAAGGTGGGACAGGTCAGTGACGTCACTTGATCAGAGGATCAGGATACTGCCGAAGACGCAACATGCCCTATGGTGGTGGCTGGAATCGCCCCAGATCCATCTCGGCCGATCCTTTCTACTTTTTCAGTGGCACATCCTTACCACAGATGCCAGCCTCTCCGGCTGGGGAGGGACCCTAGGAATCTGGTGGCCCAGGGAACCTGGACCCGTCAGGAAGCCTTAATACCGATCAACGTCCTGGAACTTCGGGCCATATTCTGGTCGCTCCAACACTTCTCTCCGCAGGTGAAGGATCACCGAATCCGGATCCAGACGGACAACGCAACGGCTGTCACGTACATAAACCATCAGGGCGGAACCCGCAGCAGGAAGGTCATGGAGGAAGTCGAAGGAATCTTGGCTTGGGCCAAAAAACACGCCCCCGCGTTGTTGGCAGTCCACATACCGGGGGTGGACAATTGGATAGCCGACTATCTCAGCAGGGAAACGGTCGATCCAGGTGAGTGAAAACTACACCCCAAGGTCTTTAAGGAGGTGTGCAAGCGGTGTGGACGACCAGATGAAATCTCATGGCATCCAGGTTCAACCGCAAGCTTCCGAACTTCATGGCAAGATCAAAAGATCCCAGAACACGAGCGGTGGACGCCCTGGTAACTCCGTGAACGGAATTCCAGTTTCTGTATATGTTTCCACCCTTCCCACTTATTTTCAGGGTCTTCCGGTAATTCTCATAGCTCCGGAGTGGCCCCGTCCAACGTGGTACGCGGAACTCATCGCCTTACTGGCAGACGTCCTGTGGCCTCTTCCTCTGCGGGAGGACCTTCTCTTACAGGGACCCCTCTTCCACCACAATTTATTCACGCTACATTTGACGGCGTGGCTATTGAGGCCGCAGTCCTGGGAGCTAGGGGATTTTCGGAACCGGTGATCCGGACTATGATCAAGGACAGAAAATCGTCTTCTGCCAAGGTATATTATCGCGTGTGGAAAGGCTTCCTCCTATGGTGCGAGCAATGGGGCTTCCACCCTATGCATTTTTCGCTGGCTTGCCTTTTGTCCTTTCTCCAGGATTGACTGGAGATGGGGCTCAGTCTGAGTTCCCTCAAGGGTCAAATATCGGCATTGTCCATCCTCTTTCAGCGACCATTGGCGGCTAGGTCAGCAGTGCGCACCTTCTTACAGGGAGTCGCACACACCACTCCACCTTACCGATCTCCAATCCCGCCCTGGGACTTGAACCTGGTGCTCAATGCGCTGCAGTCCCAACCTGAGGAAAGTTTCGGCATGGGTACTGACCTGGAAGGGGGCTCTGCTTGTAGCGATTACCTCCATTCGCCGAGTATCAGAGATTGCTGCCTTGTCGGTGAAACCCCCATTCACAGTCTTCCATCAGGATAAGGTGGTATTACGCCCTATCCCTTCGTTTCTATCCAAGGTGGTCTCGGATTTTCATCTGAATGAGGATATCCTGCTTCCGTCGCTCTGCCCTTCCGTCGTTCTGGACCTGGTAAGAGCCTTGCGTTTGGCAGTGGTGGAGGCTTACCGCTCCAAGGACAAGTCACCACCATTTCGGGTGACGGCACACTCTGCAAGGGCAGTGGGAGCTTCATGGACAGTACACAATAAGGCATCAGCCTATCACCAACTGATCAGTTATTTGAAAGGCCCTTTCACTTACCTTTTCTTGCAACTATGTGTATAACACACATACAAGATATATCGTATATCTCGTATATCAAGAGATCTTTACATGTATTGAAAAATGTGTTCATCTCAATTCTCCTAAGCGCTATTAGCACACTTCTGTAGAGTTTGTATGTGATAAAGAACACTTCTACTAGATAACGGTGTTCATTCTCCCATACCTGACGTGATTATTGTCGTACTGTCAGATTCAAATGAGTATGGTCAGCGTTGTAAAGTGATGTTCGAAAAACATGAATATTTGTAGCATTTTTCAAAAGGTTTCATCTTCATGCAATATATAAATAGAAAGTTCACATATTTTTGTATGATTCTGAAGCTAGGACAATGAAGTACGTTACAGACTTTTAAGCAGGTTTTTCATTTTGTCTTTTTTCTGCCCGTACTTGTAGAAATTGCCTACTCCAAATCGACTTGCCTATGGCAATTTTAGTTTGCATGGAACATCTGTTTTAAAATAAACAGGCTTTTAAATTTAAGGTGACACTGCTAATAGAAATATTTTTTCAGGCAATTGCTCCTTTGCTTTTCTGGCCTCTTCTGACTTGCACACCAAAAACACATTAAATATACAACAACACATTAAAAATACAGTACACAGACTCTTAACAGCTCCAAGACAGTTTAATTTTTGATTTCCCCCAAGTCCAACACCTGATCTGCCATATGCTTTGAATCTTTGTAGCTTCAAAAGATTACATGCCAGTCCCCAAGCATGAATAGTTAGGAAAAGAGTGACAGATCATTTACACCAGAAGGTCTAAGTTTAGATTTTTTTTGGAGTTCAGAATACAATGTACAGTGAATATATAAAGCTGTAGCATCACAGCAATTATTGTATCTTATTTGGCATTAACAGTTGGGCCATAGATGTAGTGACGTAATACTATATTACTTGTAAAAAACATTTGTAATTACAAAACATTAAGTATCATTACAATGGGATATTAATACTGGAAATCACAGTTAAAATAATGGATTGGCTTCACCTAATATATTAGTTAAGCACCAAGATGTAACTGGGAATGCAACATTTTCATGTAGATACTAGAAATCGGGTCCGGCTTCAGGTTTATGTGGGCCTTTGGGCAATCGAGTCTCAGTGGGCCTCTGTATTTTCTTTTACATAATTTACAACACAATTAAAACAATGTGTTAACTATATACTATACCTGTCTGTCACTGAAATAATGCTTTGGTATTCTTGATATAACAAAGCATTTTTGGAAACCCATTTCATGCTCTAGAAGTTTTTACCTTGTGAATCTACAACTGGTAAGGATATGTTGAGAGTTGTAGTTTCACAAGCTGGAATGCTGTGGACATTACGTGTAATCACAGTACTGATGGGATGTAGTCAGAGACAGAATACACAATGACACTGAGTGCCTCACAGGTGATGTCCTCTGAGCGCCTTCATTTTCTTCTCCATCTGCTCCAGATTTTCATGACGTCTTCCAGCTATGTTTTGCCTCTTTGGAGTTTTCTATTCATTTATCTTTAGCTCTGCTAAAATTTTAAGCGCCACATACTGAGTCACCTGAATAGTACTATTCGCTATGCCGCCAGAAATAATAATCTGCACTGCACTTCAAAAGAATAATACATAATGTGCCCCCTGAAATGATATCCTTTTCTTCTCTATCCGTGTCCAGACTGCCATGAAGACATCTTTCAGCCACAACACTTCTTTGCACATAAACTCCCCATCTTGCTGTTACCTCTAGCGTCCCTTTCAGTGCCGCCGACACAGCACTTAGCTCCCACTGAGTCCAAAATAATAATGGCCCCTCTGCAGCCCAGCACAGTAATAATCTCTCTTTGCTGTCACAAACACAAAAATGAAAAAATTCCCAAAATACCCTTTTAATCCATGCTGTTCTGGGCAACAGTGGGGAGTGCAACTGGGACATGTACCCTGGGCCAAGTTAGGAATTCCCTGTGATAGACCACCAAAGGTTATCAATAGAAAAACTCCTGAACTTCCCCATTAACATACGAAATTACAGAAGAAGAATTTAAGAGGAGGAAATACAAGTTCCAGCATGTCCATGTTGCTATGTAATATTAAATAGAAAACATGACATGGAGGGAGTATAAAAGAACTACAACTCCCAGCACATCCAGGGTATTATGATGGAAAGTCAGAAGAGGAGAAATCTACAGTTACCTGGCTATAAAATCTCACCAAAACACTCATTATCCCAGGTCTTTCACTCTCCACTATGGCGCTCCGTCCTTCGTGAGCTCATCACAGGTCCTTCAGTACTAGTACACAGTCTATTTTCCAGTGCTGAGCTCTTAGCCTCTTGGACATCATCACAGGTCCTAATGCTATCCACTACACCGCAGGTCCTTGAATACTTCCTGTCTGCCGTAGCATCCCCCTTCCTAAGTAGCCTGTGGTAAGAGACTCACCTTGCCTAATGGTTTGGGCGCTCTGACGTGGTCAATAAGGACCAACAAATCCAAAGGGCAAAGCAGAGGAAGAGTCCAAGCTAGAAGTCAAACCAGAGATACAAACATATGGCAACACATCCAAGTGGCAAGGCAAAAGACAGAGCATGAATCACAAGATCAAACACAGGCAGGATGAAGAATATTATACGGGCTAGATGGCAACTGATACTCAGCCAAGAGGCCCTCGCCTGCTTTAAATTTGCCGCCAGGTTTAATTTGCATCTCAAACACCAGTTTGGCTTTGGACTAGCTGAGGTGGCAGCAGCTGCAGAACCCTAGTTTTAGCACTTCAACCTTTCAAAAGAGATACCGACTTTGCTGCAGGATTCCTAAGCCATTTCACACACAGGTAGTTCCAGTGATGGGGCTGCTGACTCTGCACTTGGCTGAAGCATGGTAACTGATAGTCTGAACAGGAGTCTGGCAAGATTACAGGCTGTGGTTAGGACTGGCAGCACAGGTGCATTAACAAAGTCCAGGCTGAAGACAGACAGCAAGCGATAGCAAAGCCCACGATACAGGCAAAGATCAGAACCAAAATATATGCAAATGGGGCTTTTATCATAATTGGCTAGTAAGACCAAATTGTTGGGGGGAGATGGTCGATGCCTAATATAGTAAGTTCAGGAATTTTGTTGGAAGGGGTCAAGTTTAGGGGGAACACTGAGCCTTTAAGAAAGGGGTCTGGAGTGCGTGTAATACCTACAGGCAGACACCAGGGATGTAGACGTGCGGTGTGCAGCATGAGACAGGCGGTGGAATCCGACTGCAACCCCAGGAGCAGGTTAAGCAGAAGTGACACACTGTGACACACTCTTTGTGAAGACAATTGGGATATTTCTTGAGGGCAGTCTATCAGTGGACTTAGATCCAGACTGGTTTGGCTTTCGGACACATGCTGAGTCAATACCTGAGGTATCCAGGTTTTCACTATTTAACTTTATTAGTCGGGATGTGGGTTTCGTTGTGGGGTCCCAAGTTGTTACTCAAGAAGAGGTCCCATTACTATTGTAACTACTTTAGGCTTAGGTACGGTACCTGACGGTATGAATAGGAGCGTAGTCAGACAGCCCAGGTTAGGGCAGCTCACACAATTCAGTATAAGGAATAAGCGAAAGGTTGGTTTACGGAAAACAAAGTTAAGCACAATATATCAGGTGAGAGGTAAAAGCAGGCAGCGAACAGAAACGTAGTTAAAATACCAAGTCGGAATCAGGAATGGAGACAGAAACAGTCAGGATAAGCCAAATGTCAAGAAGCAAACAATTGGAGGAAACTCTCAATCATAGCTTCAGCAGACCAAAATGACCACTAGACTCAGGCACTCTGCACTGAGGAAGGGTGCCTGATATATTTAGGGCTCCATAACAATTGAAGGGGGAACATTTAGTCTGATTGTATTTTAGATTGCAGCCCACACTTGAGTCCACACTTAAGACACAAAGATGATCGCTCAAAAGATGGCTTTTGAAAGATCATTTTGCATAATGCCTTTTAGTACCAATTAGCAGAGTGTGAGTCGCCGGGAGCTGTATTCAGGGAATAGAACACCCACTGTTCATTTGTTTTGCCGATGGGGCTGATAGCTGAGAACAGCTGAGACAATGCAATCAGCCGTTATCAGCTTTCCCCGGGCGGAGCACAGCATGCGGTCCGTCTTATCAGCTCTTCTGCTAAATGACGGATTTCAGGCAGAACTGAATTCCATCGTTTGGGAGAAAACTGAAAGATGGGCACATTTACACATAACGATTATCGTTCAAAACAGGGCTTTTGAGCGAATTTTGAGCGATAATCGTTGTCTAAATCGGCCTTTAGTGTAACAGCAGACACCAGAGACAGTTGTCTGCGGATGGGAAGCAGGGACTTTGTGCTGCTGCCTCCATGACAGGGGAGTCAGCGGATGCACTTTGTAACACAGTTGTTGATCAGGCATAGAACATGGACATCTGTTTCTGGTACCCATAATCTCTCCTTTGCATCATAAACCCTCCCAATCAATTAAATAGTGTAATTTGCCCCAAACAAACTTGCAGTCAAGGATCTGAGTAACTTTAATCTTGGAAGAGGATCTAGCATCTAGTGGTCTGGAAGTCTTGAGATATTTGGAAAACCTATTTAAAATCAGAGGTTGTGGGATAAAAATATGGAAACTGCTTAGTTTTTGGAGATCACAAGAAAGCAGGTGAATGTAAATAACTAGATTGATGCATCTCAGGAAGAAGCTGCCTGATGGTACTCAGCCTAATTATGGTTGACAACCAATTCTCTTCAATGGGACAAGCCTGTAGTACTCAAAACAGACACTATACAAAATATGGTGTTCTGAGTATGCTTAGAATCATATTCAGATGTTAACATTGAAGATGCTGCTGTGCTCACACCAGTGGCATGGCTGCTTCGACCAGTTATTCAGTAGGGGTCCCAGACAGTGGACCCACACCGATCTGATATTGATGGCCTTTCTTGAGGATAGCCTATCAATTTTTAAAGCCTGGAGATCTGCCTTAAAGGTTAAATTGCGACATTTCTAAAACCATGATTTTAAACAGCAGTCTGCTCTATTTTCACATGTTTAAGCATATTTTAACTTACCTCATTGACCATTATAATGATGGAATGAGTTAAAAAATGCTGCTGAACTCCTATCACACAGGATGCCCTAGCGTGCTTCACCTCCCTGCCCCTTTATGGCTGTCTACTTCCCCCTTCTTACATAGGATGCCCCTTCCTGATTCTTTTGGCCCCTCTTAAACTGCTGCTTTGATCGCCCTTCCCCCACTGAGACAGACCCGTGTAACTTACTACTTACACTTTCTGTCAGGTTCCTGCGCTGGGTAAATGATGTGAGCGGTAATGCAGAAACCAGAGGGGGCATGAAAAAAAGCCCTGGATCTGCCGTCTGACCACACTCTCACTAAGGTCCTATGCGTGGCGCAGGCAGCTTCTCCTGCACACTAGCACTTTCTCCCTGACCTCCGCTCAGACTCCTCCCCTATAATGATCTCAGTGGAAGAGAACAAGACAAGGGAGGAGACTGAGTGGAGGTCTGGAAGGAAGCGCCAGCATAAAGGAGAAGCCGCCTGCGCTGCGCAAAGGACCTAGTGACAGTGTAAAAACGATGCGGTCGGGCACTGTTAGTGTAGAAAGGAAGCCCTCCGGGCCCGCCTAGCTTAGTGGCCGGGTCGCAATTGCGGCCTGTATATGTACGCCACTGATTGTGACACAAGGGGCTAATGGGCTGACAAAAAGGCCTCCTCGACTAATGGCTTAGATGCATCAGCTTAACTGTGAAATTTAATGGCTGTAATCGGAACTAGCTCCAATCACAACTGTTGTAGGTGGGTGTAAGATGTTTAACAGAGCTTTTACCAAGCATGTATGGAGCATGACTCCTAAGCTTTGCTTGATATACCCCCTCAGTACCAAGAGCGTACATGTATGTCTTTGGTCGTGCGGGGGTTTAAGGTACAGGGGTTCATCAAAATAATGGAAAACCTAAATGAGTATTATCAATCCTAGGTGTTTCCGATATTTTGATAAATCCCTGTAAATAGTACAGGTGTATTCAGTGATGTAATATCAGGGTACCGTGCCACCAGGGTGGTTTATATACACTTTGAATTGCTTTACAATGGTTTTTGTTGTGTTAGGAGAGCAATAGATGTTTAATGATTTAAAATAGGATAACTTTCTGAGAGTGTTATCACAATGAAGCGGCCCTAATTTTAGTACAATGTTCCCATTGATTGTAATGGGACCTCGCAGACCAGCGCTCAAAAGCGGCATTTCTAACAAAGTGATTTTTCAAGCGCTGTCTGTTCTATTTTTGTGTGTTAAAACGGTTTTTTCACAATGATTGGGTGTGTTAAAAACCGCTGTGACGTGTTCAAAAACGCTGGTCAAAATCGCGGTAAAACGCCACGTTTGAAACATGGCATTTTACTGACGCCATGTGTGAGAGCGGCCTAAGGGAGAATTTTATTTCGTACACGTGTATTTAATGGCTATAACTTTTTTATGTTAGGTTAATCAAATTAGTTTTGTCTTTTTTACTTTCACGTTACATTTTACCAGGTTTCTAAAATAATTTTTTTTTTTAATTTTGTTTGATTTGTTACAACTCAATTTGATGACATGAAAAAAATAATTACAAAACGACTTATGAATCATTATTCGGCTTATTGATTCAACATAGTTTTGTAGTTTAAGTAACGTACCACTAGATGGCCTTCTCAGCTTATTTATTAAAAACACTATGAACACTTACTGACAAGTGACTAAATTAAAAAAACGTGGGATGTAACTACTAACATTTTGCTTTGTTTGACCTTTTATATAAAAGAATTTGGCAGAACATTGTAAGGGATGGTAAAATAGTTCACGACCCCACATATTTACTATATTTAGCTCTGCTTTCTCTCGGCTTTCTATTTTTGTAGTTACTGCTCAGGTATGTCCACTTGGGAAAATTGCTTGCTGTGAATCCAAGAACTCTTTGGGAAGAAGCAGAAATCCTGCCAAACTTCTTCGAAGTATCTGTTTAATGAAAGGTATAAATATTGAGCTTTATTGCCGCTTCTTTTTTCACTTGCTTTTGACATTTTTTCTGGGGTTTTGGGAATGACTGAGGATATTTTTCCTTATTAAGATACACATTCACCGCACACTCATGATAGAAAATAAACAATTAGGCCGGATGCACAGCGTATCGTCCGCGCGGAAAAAAGATCGCAAACAGGTGATTACATCAGAAAGTTGCCCAACCCCTTGGAAAAAACCTTCTTTACAAAAGGTTAATACCCAGACGACATTCTCTTGTGCTTTTGTGGTGGTGAGAGCTTAGAACCTTCAGAGCGGCATACCGCTCTCTTGGCTTGGGAGAGCAATGAACCTGCCCACATCGAATACCCAGGCTACTGCAATGGAAAATGGTGGGCTTCTTTAAAAAAATTGTCACATTCCTTTTATTCATTTTGTTATGTAGTCACCTAGCAACCTGCAAACTATCCGCTTACAAAATCGCACCCATCCTCAATGCAATTGCGGATGCCCTGTGATTCACTCGCTCCCATAGAGATGAGTGGAGCCCGTCCGTGCAGAATCCATGCAAAAATAGAGCATGCTGCGATTTTTTTTCCGCTCAGAAAAAAAACGCAATTCGGTTTTACTTGAAGCTGCGGTTCTTAATGTCGTGCAATGGGCAAATATTACAGCGGATCGACCGCGCTGGTGCTGATCGCAGATTCCGCAATTCAAATGTGTTCGTGTGCAACCGGCTTTAGAAGAATATTCATTGATTATTAGTTTCTGACACATTATTGGATGCTGTTTGTAAGTATTTGGGTACCTTTACACATTTACACTACAAACCATGTGGATATTTTCACAGAATCCACAGCGTTTTTGAAAAAAGCTGCAAATTCTTTACCCACATTATGCCCATTTCTGCCTGAAATACAAGGTTAAAACCTGTGGCAGATTCGCAACAAGATCTACTTCATTTCGGTACGGACTTAAGGCCCATTTACACGGGATGAATGTCGGGCAAACGATGCCCGACACTTGTCCATGTGTGTCCTCGCGCCCTGGCTCTCTGATAGAGTGGCTAGCAGGGGGCTGGAGGAGATTTCACTCCTTGTTCTCCCCCACCCTCGGTAAGGGCCCAGTTATCTATATTAATGTATATTTACATCATCAGGCTAATAACAAACGATATTCTCCTTATGCTTTGTTTCATGTTCAGTGCTTTTTGCAGTACGTTGGGTTTTCCTGCATTTTGTTACATAAAGAATATGGCTGTGTGCTACAATAATCTTGCTGTCAAAATTAGTAGAACCACTATAGAAGTCTGATGGTCCCCATTATAAGTCAGTGAGGTCCATCATAATTCAGGAGTGTTTGCTAATAGATTCAGCTGTCATGATCAGTTATATATTGAAGCCTTGTGTGAACAGAGCCTTATCAAGCTCAGACTGCTCAATCTGAGTGACAGCATGATCCTTGCACTGTGACTAGGAATTGCAATAATCAGAGCTGTGTCAAAAAAGTTGGAGAATACAGGGTTCAGTCAGCATCAGAAGGACACATTTATCTATATCTGGTGGAAATGTGACACAATCCACACATTAAGGCAACAGGTTTTCACTTTTAGCATAGTCTACAACACATCCTTACTAGAGATGAGCGAGCACCAAAATGCTCGGGTGCTCGTTACTCGAGATGAACTTTTCGCGATGCTCGAGGGTTCGTTTCGAGTAACGAACCCCATTGAAGTCAATGGGCGACTTGAGCATTTTTGTATATCGCCGATGCTCGCTAAGGTTTTCATTTGTGAAAATCTGGGCAATTCAAGAAAGGGATGGGAACGACACAGCAACGGATAGGGCAGGTGAGGGGCTACATGTTGGACTGCATCTCAAGTTCCCAGGTCCCAGTATTAAGCCACAATAGCGGCAAGAGTGCCCCCCCCCCCCTCCCAACAATTTTTACTTCTGAAAAACCCTCATTAGCAATGCATACCTTAGCTAAGCACCACACTACCTCCAACAAAACACAATCACTGTCTGCATGACACTCCGCTGCCACTTCTCCTGGGTTACATGCTTATAGCCGGTTCCACTGAAAGCAAAGGGCTTCCGGCGTGCGCGGGATGAATTGTCGGGAAGGGCTTAAATATAGAAGCCCTTCCCTGCAATTCATCCAGAAATGTGTAAAAATAAAAAAAAAATATATACTTACCTTGTCCCGGCAGACGGAGTTCAGCCGCGGCGGCCGGCAGTGGGTGTGAAGGGGGTGTGAGTCAGACCTGCCTCTGATTGGCTCAGGCAGCCCATTGCTTTCAGTGGAACCTGCTGTATTGCCGGCTCCATTGAATTCAATGGGCAAACATCGTTCTTCTCTGCCACAGCTGTTACAGCTGTGGCAGAGAAGAATGATTTGTCTTCTATATGTTCTCAATGGGGTCGGCGCCGCTGCCGCCGGCCCCATTGAGCGCATATAGAGAAGAGAACAGGAATCGCAGATCGCAGATAGGTGCGATCTGCGATTTCTGACTATGGCCTAAGAAGGACCGTTGGGGTTCTTGAAGCCTAAAATAACTCCTAACGCTCTCCCTATAGCAGCTCCGGCATCAGCAGCACTGTCCCTGATCTCTGTCAGAATGCATCTGTGGCGAGCCGCGGGCGGGCAGATTTTAAACTCGGGTGACACCTGATCTCGCCAATCACTCACTGCAGGGGGGTGGTATAGGGCTGGAACATCACAGGAGGAAGTTGTAATGCCTTCCCTGTCTTTCTATTGGCCAGAAAAGCGCGCTAATGTCTCAGAGATGAAAGTGAAAGTAACTCGAACATCACGTGGTACTCGTCTCGAGTAACGAGCATCTCGAACACCCTAATACTCGAACGAGTATCAAGCTCGGACGAGTACGCTCGCTCATCTCTAATCCTTACCTCATTTATCCAAAATAGTCTTCCTCTCATTGATCCAAAGAACAGATTCAAGAGTATGAGCACTGCTGACACCTTAGATTTTTGTGAACATTGATCCAAAGAACATTTACTTGCGTAACATAATTCTTACAAGACTCTTATCAGTAGGACTCTTAATTTTGTTACACTGGTTCTGTAGCTGGGTTCACATGGTGCGGTTTTCCGTGAACATTCTGTCCGGAATTTTGCCGCAGCAAATCCGCCTGCAGCTGCTAATCCCAGGATTAGCCAGCCATGTGGACGAGATTTCTCAGAAATCTCGGCCACACGGGAGGACAAATCCGCCGTGGCAAAGCCGGCAGAAGCCGGCACTGCGGCGTGAATTAGCCGGCCGCAGCATGCTAATTCTTTTTCTTCCTCCACTGCGGCCGCACTCTCCTCTATGGGAGCGCTGGCCACAGCAGAAGAGCAAGCAGCCAGGCCGCTCTAAAACCCGCGGCTAAGTCGCTGCGGCCAAACCGCCAGATTTCCGTCGGGAATCCGGCGTGTGAGAATTAAAGTTACAATGTTCATTGGTTCCTGGATGACCATTGTAGTTTGAAAAAATTGTAACTTGAAACTATAACTCTATTGGAAACTAACAGTTGGTTTTGAAGACCCCAAAATCTCAACCCAAGATAAAAAGTGAAGATTAAAGAAATGTAAGCAAGTCACTGATATATAGGATAAGTCATCAATTTTCAAAGATTGGAAAAAGTGATATTGGTGTTTTAGCTGTGATATCATTACGGATGACAAAAGTGGCCCCTTTGTGCTAACCAACCAGCCTAGCTTTTGGAGCAGACCTGGTGTGGCTCGCAGCTGATCCCAGTGATCAGAAGTATCCCTGCAAGGTAATCTCAGATGGGGAATCAGGAGGATAGAAGACCGCTGCCTAAAAGCAGGGTAGGTGTCCTGATAAGAACGGCCCCGCGCTGGAACCTCGGGGCTGACTATCCCTGACAGGACACAGGGACAAAGTACTGAACATAGATCACACAGAACAGGACT
Source organism: Eleutherodactylus coqui (assembly GCF_035609145.1). Lineage (NCBI taxonomy): Eukaryota > Metazoa > Chordata > Amphibia > Anura > Eleutherodactylidae > Eleutherodactylus > Eleutherodactylus coqui. The sequence continues at coordinate 259,325,223 of NC_089839.1, read as the reverse complement.
GACTTAACACGGAGACTGGAATGATACACAGACTGGAAGGAAATGGACAAACACACACTTGCAAAAGCACAAGGCAAAGAACATACAGAATAAACAGATACAGGAACAGGATCAAACAGACAAAACATTCCTGAGACAGGCGACCTAGATATGCTGAATGTCTAAGACAAACACACATCAATGCTGAGGCAAAGAGGTAGGATTTGCAGCTCCCTTAAAAGGAAGGTGACTGCCATTAAAGCTGCAACTGTGCTGTGAGCACTGAGCAGGATTAACTAGTGCAGTGCTGATAGAAAGTCAAAGAAACAAGCATATTTATACAGAAGGGGCCCCAGACATGGGTAGCAAAGCTAACAGATATGCACGTGCTTGGTTAGCTGTATCTTTCATCCTATTACTCGTGCCGTTGATCCAGATTGTGGCATTGTAGGTTGAATATGGTTCAGGCTGCAATGGCCTAGTAAAGACCATTTATGTTAGATACATTTTAAGCTGAGACCATTGTTACTTGAGGGACCAGTTGTACTTTCCTTAGGCCACTGGGCCAACAAAGTTGAACAGATTTCCAGTTTAGAGGAATTATCCCAGTGGGAATTCTATTCTGCCTATGGCTCACTAATAAACCATCCCTTAACAGATGTAGTTAACTACCGTCTATACAGCAACTCCAAACTCATTACTATTATAGTTTAGTCTGACATTAATAGCCAAACGTCCAAAGGTTTACAATCTGTTTACCCTCACACTATAGCACTATCATTCCCCCTATTGAATGGCGCAGAAACTCAACATCCCAGGTTCAGTTCCCTTGTCTCTCCACATCTTAAATATAAACGGAGCTAACATATTGGCTATAAGCATGATTATTAGAGATGAGCGAGCACGTTCGGTAAGGTCAGTCACTCGAGCGAACATCACTCTTCTCGAGTAACTGCCTTCTCGTGCTCGGGGGGGGGGGCGGAGGGGGAGAGAGAGAGATATCTCTCTCACTCTCCCCTCCCGCTCCCCTCTGCTCTCCCCCGCTGCCCCCCCCTTCCCCGAGCACGCTCGGAGGAGAAGGCAGTTACTCGAGAAGAGCATTGCTTGCTCGAGTAACTGACCTTACCGAGCGTGCTCGCTCATCTTCAATGATTATTGCTTGTCTTCATGCAATTTTTGTTGCAGCCTTGTGTATGGGTGCTGTTCTCTACCAGCCCCCTACAAATTACTGACAAAATCCTATGTGGTTTCCTCCTTGCAATACATGCTGCTATGCTTTGCTTCTTTTCTCCGAATGCATTCTGCAAGTGCTTATGTTCCTCTATTGCAGCATAAAGAATGTGACAGATTCCTTTTAACAGTAAGAAAAGCTGCAAAATTTTCATAATATAAAAAAAATAATGTTTTATTAAACATTTGTGATATTTCTTGCATAAACATATATGTTTACTTTTGCTTCTTTTATATTTCTTTGCGTGCTTCACTATCACACTGCAGTCAGGCATACCTGATAATGTACAAGCCTGTGGCAATCCCCTAATGCTTTTCAGATCTGAATGAGATGCTTAGGTAAAATACTGCCAGTTATCACTGTTAATTGTTGATTGCCACTTTCTTAATGTTTTAAAACAGTGCTGCTTATTTTGCATACGGACACGGTAAAGGCTCATTCATATCAGCGTTTTTGTCTTCCTTTTTACGGTTTCGTCACAGGAGCAGCAAAACGGAAAAAAGCAGTTTCAGTTTTTTAAAGTTTTAGTGTAAAAAATAGTGTAGACTGCAGTGCTTTTTTTTGCTAAAAATTGAAAGCAAATGGAAATAACCTTCCTTTTTTTACCATAGTCAATGGGTGATGGAACTCAACTGAAAGGTGTCCGTTTGGATCTGTTTTGGTTGTCCATTTAACGATCATGTACAGAAGGGAATGAAGATAAAAGGGGATTAAACAGATACATTAAAAACAGATGTAAACGGAATGAAATGGCAACAAACTGTTTGAAATGGTGCTTTTTTGACAGATCTGTCTAACGGATCCGTTTTAAAAAATGAAAATGATGATTTCCATTTTGAACCTTACCTAAAAAAATATCAAACTTGATCCGAACCTTACGCAATTTTATTGGTATCTACCTCACAGTGCAGAGCGATCTATTAACTGCTCTGTGATAACAGTGCAGAGTTATCTACCAACTGCACTGGGACATCGAGTGATACCACGAACCCAACCTTAAAAAATATTAAAACTGATTCAGTGTATTTGGATATCACATACATAGCCTTAGTAGATAGATATATCTTGTACTATACAGTCCTAATGCGCAATTTCATTGGCATCTATCTCACAGTGCAGAGTTATCTACCAACGACACTGCGACATTATGTGATAACAGCGTAGAGTTATCTACCAATTGCACTGGGATATTGGGTGATATCACTATCAATTAGCCACCATGCCAGGTCCTGTATTTGAGGTGGTGTGGTATGGTTGTGTGTGTTGTCTGAGTCCTAATTGTGAATGTATGTTGGGTCCCTGTCCCCTTTCATACTCTAGTAAGGGTTACAGACCCCTCTTTTTGTTTTCAATCATTTGAGAATAATAAAGAAATCATTTTAAAACTATCTACACTGTGAAGGGTTTCCATGTGGTTCATTTTAATTCTATTTTACTATCAGTTTCATTTCAAAATGAATCATCTTAAAGCAGTAAGCAAAATGCTGATGTCAATGGGTCCTGAGGTTGTAGTTGTCCTGTACATATACCATGCATTTAAGTGCAATGCACACGGGTGTACAGATAGTCCCCGACCTGCGAACATTCGAGTTACGAATTTCGCAAGATACGAACTATCTGTTCTGCACAGTATGATGTAATGCTATGGCATTACATCATACTGTGCAGGGACCGGACAAGCTTCTATCAAGCCTGATAGAAGCCTGTCCGGTCAGATCGCGGTTGCTAGGCAGCCGGGGGCCTTCTGAAAGGCCCTAGGGCTGTCTATGAAGAGTGCCTATCAAGCCGTGCGCTTGATGGGCACTCTGCATAGGCAGCCATGGGGCCTTTCAGGAGGTCCCCGGCTGCCTAGCAACCACACAGCGTCCCGTGATCTCATCGTGGGACGCTGTACGTGCCCCCTGAACGTCGGGTGCAGGCTGTTTCTTACAGCGGGCACCCAGCGGCAGCAGTTCCGACGAGCCGCGCCACTCGTCAGAACTGTTAACACTTTAAATACCGCTGTCAGAGCGGTATTTAAAGTGTTAACAGTTTCGACAAGCGGCGCGGCTCGTCAGAACTGCTGCCGCCGGGTGTCCGCTGTAAGAACAGCCTGCACCCGACGTTGTATGGAGCGGGATCCACCCGCGATCCCGCTCCATATAACCATTTGTTCGACTTGCGAACAAAATGGACTTGCGAACAGGCTCCTGGAACGGAACCTGTTCGCAAGTCGGGGACCACCTGTATTTGCACTGTGAGATCCAGAGCTACAGACCCTGCAGAAAATACAGCCCATAGGACATGCATTGAAAAATGCATTTCCGTGTCCACGAGCAGAAATCAACTGCGATATTCCGCTTCCGGGGTGGAAATCGGAGCATGTCCTATTCTATTCTCCTCGAGGCTCGCACTATCCACGTCATCGCCGGCCCAACAGCTCTGTACTGCAGCACATCCGCAGAGCAGAGAGAAAATGCCGGACAGGTAAGCTGGCGGTCACAGCAGGGGCTCAGGGTCGCATTCCACTGCGAGGATCTCGCAGTCAGAATCTGACCCGGCCGTCTGCATTCGGCCTAAGTAGACTCTTTATGTTTGTGCAATAAAAAGATATTGTAAATAATCTTCTACCACTTTATGATTTGCATAAGTACTATTAAAACCATGTATTTTGGAACTAAAATACAGCAGATAATGCTTTCTAGTTCTAGCTGACTAGCGCTGGCTCACCCTCTACTTGATCCAGTCTTCTCCTATTATTGTTTTTTTAATAGTGGTGTGAAATGTTTGGTGAATCACCTTATCTGGTGGTAATAATAATTGCAGTACAATTGAACAGGTATAGGTCATTAAAATGATTGTATACTGTATGTGCGAGATATATGTCTTTAGAAGAACTATGTATGTATTGGGATACCCGTACACACAGCAGTTGATCTATTCTAACTGGATGTGGATTACTGCTAATTGTCTGGTGGCCATTGGATTTGCTTGTCATTAGCAGTGATCTACATGTGGTTAGTGAGTATAGTGTATGTGCACCATTATAGAAGAAAAAACAAAGAAATGGTTAAAAAAGTCATTAAAAAAATTTAAAAAATGTCAGTAAAAATACACAAGTTTAACAAATGATAAACAAGAAAGCCCCCACCGACTACCATAAGGTTGTAACTACCACTAGCTTTTTATATTTTTAAAAAACTATCCAAATTCCTTTATAGATTTAAAATATTTTAAAACAATTTAAATGATCAGAAAAGTTTAACCCCGTAGTGACGAAGCCTGTTTGCACCTTAGTGACGGAACCAAATTTTGGAAATCTGACATGCGTCGTTCAACGTAGCATAACTCCGTAAAGGCTTTACATATCCAAGTGATTCTGACATTGTTTTTTCGCCACATGATGTACTTCATTTTGGTTGTAAAAAGAGACCGATATAATTTGTGTATTTTAAATTCGTTTTATTTATTGGCAAATTTGTGAAATACAGAATAAAGAGAAATTTTGTTCGATACATAGTGATATAGATAAAGTTATAACAGGTTAACACAAAGATTTTTGCTGTATTTCTTAAGCTGCTTGGTTTTTCATTTATAGCAATAAACTTTTAAACTTTATTTTTAACAAAAACAATTGAATACTGTCCTTCCTTATTCTAAATCCTGATGAGAGAAAGTTACAAGTTTTCAAGCGCATGTCAATAGGAGAGGGGGGGGGATGCAAGGGGGTGAAGAGAGAGGGGGGGGGGGGTTGGTGTAGATAAGGCCTAGGGTTCAGTCGATAAGCAGAGTAGAGTGGGAGTCCATTCAAGCTCCCCATACTTTTTGGAATTTAGTCGGGCAGCCTCTATTTTGATATATGATTTTTTCATATGAGGCTACAGTGTTTACAGTTTGGATCCAGTGTGGGACTGAGGGGGGTTCTATCGCCATCCATTTCATGGCTAACTCCTTACGGGCTAGAAATAGCGTCCTTTCAAGAAAGACGCGAGTGTAATATGGCCACACGTCCTCCTCCAGCAGGCCAAACAGCGCCACTTTAGGGTCCAAGTCGGTGGATAGTGGGGGGCGTAAGAGTGAGTTCATAAGGTCCGTCACTTTTGACCAGAACTCATTAACAAGAGGGCATTCCCAAATTAAGTGCCAGAAATCCACCTTCAATTGGCGGCATCTCTGGCAGGAATCTGAGGTGGTATTACGCATTTTATGTAGACGGTTGGGAGTAAGATAGGCTTGATATATAATGTATAGTTGAATTAATTTGTTTACGGCCGGTGACACTGACAAATGGGATTCAGAGATGTCTTGCCACTTTTCAGGTGTGAGAGATGGGATGGCAAGTTTCCATTTGTCATATGTTGGGAGTGGATTGAGATCTGTTTTAGCTGAAAGGAGGTGTGTGTACAGGGCCGATATTAGGCCTTTGGGCCCTTGGGATTTGAGGATGCCAATTGTGGGAAATTTGGATATACGGGACGAAGTAGGTGGGAATTGAGAGTTCAGTGCGTGTCTCAGTTGGAAAAATCTAAATAGTTGAAGGTGCGGGGCCTGCAGCTTGTCGCGCAGTTGCATGAATGTAGGGAGTGTTTCATCTATGTATATATTTTTTAATGTGTGTACCCCTTTAGCAGTCCAGTACTGTGGATCTGGAACTGACTGTAGTGCAGTAAGACCAGGGTTATTCCAAAGGGGGAGTTCTGGCACCACATCTTGGTATCTCTGCAGTGTCTTTACTTCCTTCCACACGCTGAGAGCTAATCTGTGAAGCGGGACTAGTTCGGTTGACCTGGTACATTCCGGGAATTCCAAGAAACTCAAAAGGCTGTTCCCTGCCACTTGTTTTGCAAGTTGTTTATCTGCTGTAGGGAGTTCTTTATCTAAGACCCAGGCGCTAATATTTCTCAGTTGTCCTGCCAGGTAATAGAGCCGGTGGTCCGGGAGGGCCATTCCGGCTTGTTCCTTGGGTCTTTGTAAAATTGATAGACTCAATTTGGAACGGGAGGAGTTCCAAACGAATGTTATAATTAGCGAATTTAAAGATTTAAAGAAGTGTTTGGGGAAACTCACTGGCATGTGTTACAATATGTACAAGCATTTGGGTTGAATGACCATTTTGATGAGGTTTATGCGCCCAGCCACAGAGAGCGGCAGCTTAGCCCATCGCTTCAGTTTATGTTTTATGTTCTCTAGTAGTGGGCTTATGTTGTCTGCTATAGCATTGTTGTAGTCATATGACATAAACATCCCTAGGTATTTAAATGTTGTAACCGGTTTTAGTCCATATCTTGTGACACATGGATCGTTTTGGGGGCTAATTTCTGTGTAAAGGATTGTTGATTTGGACCAGTTAACATATAACCCGGGAAAATGGGAGAATCTATCTATGTGTGTCATAGCTTGGGCAAAGGAGTTTGATGGGTTCGATAAAAATAGGATTGTGTCATCTGCATATAGTCCCAATTTGCTTTCAAGGTCTGCCCATTTAATACCGGTCACGTTGGGGGCTTTTCTCAGCCGAATCGCCAGTGCCTCAATGGCTATGGCAAATAAGGCCGGAGATAGAGGGCAACCCTGTCGGGTGCCTCTTGCCAATTGAAATTCCGTCGATGGGATGCCATTTACGATTACGTTTTCACTCGGGGACTTGTATATCGTTTTAACCCATTGTTGAAAATTAGGTCCAAATCCAAAACGGATCAGACAGGCTTCCAGAAAGGCCCATTCCAAGGAATCGAAGGCTTTTGCCATGTCAAGTGAAACCAGAGCCCAGGGCATGTTATATTGTTTACCTAGTTGGATAGCTGTCTGGACTCTACGGATATTTATGGTCGTGGATTTCCCTGGCATGAAGCCCGTCTGGTCGGGATGTATAATGGAGAGGATCACCTGATTTAGCCTAGTGGCCAGGATTTTGGTTAGGATCTTGTAGTCTGTGTTTACCAGTGATATAGGCCGATAAGAACTGCAATCTGTAGGGTCCTTCCCAGGTTTCAAAATCCCTACTATGGAGGCTTTGTAGAATGAAGGTGGGAGTTTTTTGTCTATTTGGGCTTGGCTTAATGCCTCAAGGAGTTGTGGGCCTAGTTGTTCGTAGTACTTATGGTATGTCTCGATTGGGAGACCATCGGGACCTGGTGATTTGTTAAGAGCCATATCCTGGATTATTAGTTGGATCTCCTCCAGAGTGATGGGACCTTCTAGGAGGTCAACCTGCTCTTCAGAGAGGGTTGGGAAATTTAAGTCGTTTAAGTAGTCTAGAATGTCAGCCACTGTGTTTTGAGAGGAAGAACTATATAAGTTGGCGTAGAATTCTTTAAAGCAGTTTGTAATAGACGGAGCATCGGTGAACTCTATTCCACATTGATTCTTAATCTTAAGGATAGTATTAGCTTGATTTTCACGCTTAATAAGGTTGGCGAGTAAGTGGCTAGACTGGTTTCCTAACTCAAAATAGTGTTGCTTGGCGAAGAATAGTTTGCGTTTTGGCTTTGGCATGTATTTTGTGTCTATAAAGACGAGATAGACTGAGCCAGGCTTTTTTATTGGAGTCTGTGGGGGCAGATATGTATTGTTTCTCAGCTTCTAGGGTCTGGTTCTCTATCTCTTTATCGGCCTGGGATGTCGATTTTTTTAATGTGCGAAATGGCAGATTTAAGGCACCCTCTGATATAGGCCTTAAGAGTGTCCCACTTCAAGGGGGGATGGGTGTTGTCATTATGGGCATCTAAGAATAGGGAAATGTGGAAGGGCGTTTGGTCCTCTGATCCAATGAGCTTGAGCCAGAATGGGTGTAGTTTCCAAGTGGGCCTTATATTATGTTGGGGGAATTTTAGGGTTAGCAGTATAGGGCTGTGGTCAGATATGCCTCTCGGGCAATGTGTTATGTTTGAGAGATATACTGCCAGTTCTATGGAACTGAATATGTAATCAATTCTTGTCAATGCGTTGTAACCCGGTGAATGGCATGTGTACTCCCACGTTTCAGGGTGATGGAGTCGCCAAAGATCGACCCATCCGACGCTTTCGATCAGCTGTCTCAAAGGGGAGTTTAAGGTGGGAGTGGCGTTAAGGGGTATGTGGAATTTGTCTTTAGTGGGGTCCATTACCATATTGAATTCGCCTAGGCAGATCACTCTTGCCAATGGGTATTGGTGTGCAAACGCTATGGCAGTCTGCAGAAGATGAAGATTGCTGTGAGGTGGGTTGTAGATGAATAGAATGACATAGGGTTTGGAGTCTATTTCTCCGTATACAAATATAAATCTTCCTTCGGGGTCCCTACAGGTGTTGATAGGGTTCCATCACAGCGACTTGTGAATAAGCACGGAGACGCCTCTGGAGGAGGAGGTGTGGAAGGAGTGAGCAGTCCACTGGACCCATGGCTTTAAAAGGGCGTCTGCCTTGTCCCTGATAAGATGGGTCTCTTGCAAACTAATGATATGTGGGTTTATTTGCTTAATGTATGAAAATACTGTCCTTCATTTGAGAGCTGTGCCAAGTCCCCGAACATTCCAGCTAAGACACTGCAGAGACATTGTTACCTATATGGGTATGGGATTTAGCTGTTATATCCGTATCCACGGGGTGGGGGAAAGGGGAGGGCATTAGCGGGTGCAAGGGGAGAGGTTGTGTCAGCGCATACTTGTAAAAAACGTTAATGGAAAACAGAGTACAACAATTTGAACCATTAGTCTCCGGCATCTCGCTTAAGTGGTGGCGCGGTGCCAAAGAACAACAAAGTAGAGAAAGATAGAGAAAAGGAAAAGGGGAAAAAAGACAGAGGAAAAAAAAGGGGGAGAAAAGAAAAGAAACCAAGAACAATTTAGCTACAATCTAGCTAGAAGTAGCAGATGTTGTGTTGTTGGGGGGAGTCTCTTGATGGCCTTTAGAGGTTGAAAGTTGACCGCCGGGTCCCAGTAATGACTTAAAGGTGTCTCGGCCATACTTCACGTTGTCTATAAGTCAAGGGGGTGCTGGGAACTTGAGTCATAACCACGCTTAAAGTTCTGCTGCGAATGTAGTAAGGTCAGTCATCCTTTGGTGTTTCGGGATGCATGTCCAGCCACTCCAGGGCCTCCGTGGGAGATTGGAGGAAGACTACTTTTCCTTGGGCTACTATTCGTAGGCGGGCTGGGTATGCCATTGAGTAGGGAATCTGTCTTTCTTTAAATTTTTGTTTCACTTCTATAAAGGTGGCTCTTTGTTTTTGACGTTCGGCAGAGAAGTCGGGGAATATGGAGACCATTGTATTATTGTACTTTAATTGGCCTTTTAATCTGGCTTGATGTAGTGCGGCGTCTCGGTCCCTGCAATTTAGGATCCTCACTAGGAATGGGCGCGGGGGGGCTCCCGGTTGTGGCGGTTTTGCAGGGACTCGATGGGCTCTTTCTACTGCAAAGTGGGTAGAAAAGGTGTCATCTCCCAATAACTATTTCAACCAGGTCTCAGCGAATGTTTCCGGGTGGGAGCCCTCTGATTTTTCGGGTAGGCCTACTATGCGTAGGTTATTACGGCGCGAACGATTTTCCAAATCGTCTGTTTTGGACTGGCAAAAGTCTATTGCCCTTGTTGCTTTTTTAACCGCTGTAGTAAGTGGGCGCAGGGAGTCTTCTGCGTTAGAAATGCAGTCCTCCATTTCCCGCATTCTGCCACGCATGTTATGCAAATCTTGTCTTAACAAGGAGACGTCAGATTTTATCTCCTCTATTTTGTTGGTGAGAGAGGATTTGCAAGTATTAATTGCATCTAGAAGTTGACGCATGGTGGGTTCTGGGGTTTGCCCCGTTTCATCTTCAGGCTCTCTCATCTGAGTAGGTCGCGTTGCGCGCGGGGTGTGATCAGAGGTTTCAATGCGGGAGAATTCTTTTAGCTTTTCGGCAGCGGAGCCGCTTTTAGCACGTGTACTCATGATAGAATTAGTTAGGTTAGCGTAGCGGGTTATGAAAGTTGTCGACATGGTATAGACGGTGTCAGTATTTTGTCAGGGTCAGAAGTCAGTATAATTGTGTCGTTATAAGCTGTTAAGAGGCGATTGTTCGGTAATCCGGACCGTGGTAGCGCCTGGTTATCTTTGGCCTTGGTCCGACCGCGGCACAGGGGGCGAGGGCCCGTACCAATCAAACGTAGCAGCCCGCCGGCTGTAGGGCTCGGCCGTCCGCCTTTGCAGGTATAATTTAAGGTCGGAGGTAGGTCGGTGTCCACCGTGGGGCCCCTAACTTATTGGCCCAGTTTTTAGCCCAGTCCGACCACAGGAGTATGTTGGGGTAGTCAGCCCCTCGGCTGTCTCAGGGGATAAGGTGGCTTTGTTGTCGGCCACCTGGCCAGAGTTTGTGACTGTAGGGGGTCTGTGTGATCAGTCCAGGATATTGTCCCCCAGCCCCTGATGGATCACTTACAGTTTGTTGCCGGCTCCACAGGGCCGGATCCGAGAGGGAGGCCCCCTCTGGTACAGAGTCCCGGGAGGTATCAGGTGCCGCGGTCCGGAATTTGTGTATATTTATTAAAAGTACCAATGTTGGAAAAATTTTGAAAAAATTGTCATTTTTTCACATTTTCAACTGTAATTTCTTAAATATGTCCAAACATACTGTACAAATTTTTGATAAGATACAGTATATATTTCCATCTGTTTACTTTATTCTGAATGCACACTTGAAAAACTTTTGTGTTTTTTTTTTAACCATTTATAGGACATACAAATTTAACATTACTTTTCAGCATTTTGAGGAACAGTTTGTTTTCCTGCACCAAGCCAAGTTTGCAAAGGCTCATGAGTGTCAGAATAATAGATACTCCCCCAAATGACCCCATTTTAAAAACTACACCCCTTAATGTATTCACTGAGGGGTGTCATGAGCATTTTGACCTCACCAGTTTTTTTAGGAATTAATTCAATTTAGAGGAGAAAAAATAAAATTTCATATTTTTGCAAATATGTCATTTTAAAGACATATTTTTTTCCTATAGTGCCCATGAAGATGAGGATTTACACCCCAAAATGGATACCCCCGTTTGTGTGGCCCTAATCTTATGTCTGGATGCACAACGGGACCCAAAATGAAAGGAGTAGTCGGTGTCTTTCAGAACACAAATGTTGCTTGAAGGCGTTTTAGGCCCCATAGCACTTTTGTAGAGCTCTTGAGCGGCCAAAACCAAAGAGAACCCCCACAAGTGACCCCATTTTGAAAACTAGACCCCTTAACGAATTTATCTAGGGGTGTACTGCCCATTTTGACCCCACAGTTTTTAAATGAATTCAAGCAAAAGGAAAAAAATGTGATTTTCGTTTTTTTGGCAATTCTGTCATTTTAAAAACTGCTTTTTTTTGTACAGCACACACATGAATGAAGACTTGCACCCCAAAATGGATACCCCTGTTTGTCCCGTGTTCAGAGCCATACCCATTGGGGCCCTAATCTTATGTGAGGATGCACAACGGGGCCCAAAATGAAAGAAGTAGTCGGTGGCTTTCAGAACAGAAATTTAGCATGAAGGTGATTTAGGTCCCATTGCTCACTTGTAGAGTCCTTGAGCGGCCAAAACGACAGAGAACCCCCACAAATGACCCCATTTTGAAAACTAGACCCCTTAACGAATTAATCTAGGGGTGTACTGTGTATTTTTACCCTACAATTTTTGAATAAATCTAAGCAAAGCAGTAGGAAAAAAATTACAATTTTCATTTTTTTGGCAGTTGTATCAATTTAAAAACTGGTTTTTTTTGTACAGCACACATAGGAATGAAGACTTTCACCCCAAAATGGATACCCCTGTTTGTCCCGTGTTCAGAACCATACCCCTTGTGGCCCTAATCTACTTAAAGGACACATGGCTAGGCCTATAATGGAAGGAACACCCGTTGGATTTCAGGCTACAACGGAATAAATTCCAGGCCCCATTGCCCACTTGTAGAGCCATTGAGCGTCCAAAACAATAAAGAACCCCCACAAATGACCCCATTTTAAAAACGAGACCCCTTAATAAATTCATCTAGGGGTGTATTGCATATTTTGACCCCACAGTATTTGAATAAATCTAAGCAAAGCAGAAGGAAAAAATTACGATTTTCATTTTTTTGGCAATTTTGTCAATTTAAAAGCTGTGTTTTTTTGTACAGTGTACATAGGAATGAAGACCTTCACCCTAAAATGGATACCCCTGTTTGTCCCGTGTTCAAAAACATACCCCTTGTGGCCCTAATCTACTTAAAGGACACATGGCAAGGCCTGTAATGCAGGGAACACCCGTTGGATTGCAGGGCACAAGTGAATACATTCTAGGCCCCATTGCTCATTTGTATGGAATAAAAATTGACTCCCTAAAAATATCCTCCGCGCCCTTTTCAGTGTTCCCCAAATCTTAGATAAAAGTAATAATGTGAATTGTGTGGTATTTCCAAAGACAGGGGTAATTACGGAGGCTGGTTGGGATGGGTACATGGGGCAATAAAACCGTGTATCCCCCCTCCTCTCATGCCTTTTGGGGGTATTTCGTGACCTCAGTAGCGGGTATGGGGTGTAAAAAGTGGCGCTCTGTGAGTCTTCGTAAGCTTGCTGGGGTGCGGCGGTCTCACACAGAAGACGCTTAACAAGGTGCTCCTGGAACTGCTGGAAGGCGAACGTTCCCGGGGCTTCTTGTAAATTGCGTATTACAGGTAGCGATCTGAATAATGCCGGGCTTGCAGAGGCCTGCAGCGGATCCCAGCTGTGACCCTGCGTACGGCCGCATAATGTACTGCGCATAACTGCCTACTCACACAGGCGGTCATGCGCAGTACTTTTTTTTTGTTTGCATTTCCCGCACCGTTGCTTAGCGATGACACGGGTACCCGCAGCCCGTATGCAAGGTAGTTGCGTATGGGCTGCGGGTATATCCGCGACCATGGAGCACAATGGGCTCTATGTTGTGGATATCCGCAGTAAAATAGAACCTGCTGCGTTCTCTTTTCGGCAAGTGGATTACGCAATTCCGACCCACTAATGTGAGCGGAATTGTATAATCCAATGCGATTGATCTGCGTATTACCGCGGATCAGACGCATGCGGAATCCGTAATTCCTATTCGGTCATGTGAGACCGGCCTAAGGTAGATCGCTACCTTTTTTTTACGTGACCGGGGACCGCTCAACAAGGCCACCGGTCACAGCTCCAGGCTCTCGGCGACCATTGGTCGTTGGGAGCAAGGAGATTTTAAATTTCCTGGGCTCCCCGACTCCTGCGCATATGTCCGGTGTTTTGCCGGCAGTCGTATGTGCAGAATCCGGGAAAGTTCACGGAGGAAGATCGCGTCGGGGTGCAAATACGGAGGCCTCCGGTAAAAAGTTTCATCTCCTCTCTCCTCTCACCAATCCAATGGATAATGGCGAACACGTGACCAGGAACCGCTCACCGCGGCTCTTCGTGAAATCTCTAGACTCTCAGCTAAGTTTTGTAGCCAGGAGCAGGGAGATTTTAAGTTATCCTGGCAATCCACGGCTTTTGCGCATGCGCCTGCCATTGTGGCGACGGGCGCGTGCGCAGAAGCTGGGGTAAGGTCCGTGGATAAATCCGCGGGCCTTAGGTACGTAATTTCATCCTCCCTCACGGATATGATCCGTGGGGGGAGATGAAACACAAGCTTTTTTAACTTTTTTTAAACTTTTTTAAACTTTTTTTTAACTTTACACTTTTTTTTTTTTACTTTTTACACTTTTTTTTTCTTCACTTTTTACACTTTTTTTTACTTTACATGATCACTGCTATCAATTGGATAACAGTGATCATGTCCCCGGTATAATCTCTCTGCTCCTGGCTACACATGGCAGCCAGAAGCAAAGGGATTTTAAATTTCCCGGGTTCTGAGCCCCTCTGTGCACGCGCCCGATGTCAATCATCGGGTGCGCATGCGCAGACGGGGACTTCGGGTCCCGGGACATCGGGGAGGACTTAGGTGAGTATTTTCACCTCCCCTCATGGATCGGATCCATGAGGGGAGGTGAAACTGATACTTTTTTAAAAACGTTTTTAACTTTTTCATGATCGCCGCTCGGCGATCGCGTGCCCGGGAGCCGGGAGATTTCCAATTTGCCGGGGGCTCCCGGGCTTCTGCGCATGCGCCTGACGTCATCGTCTAGCGCGCATGCGCAGAAGGCCAGCGGCGGGTCCGATCCATCAGGGCAGCTGAATATCTGACTTTTTTACCACTTTTATTTACTTTATTGCGATCGGCGGTATCCATTGGATAGCGCCGATCGCAATGCCGGGGGTGACTGCCCGCATCCTGGGATGACAGCTCCATGCTGTCGGCTCCCTGCGGGCACCGACAGCATGGAGCTGTCATGTCCTCAGGCAAGTGGGCATTAATCCAAAGAGGATGCATACAACTACGTCCTCTAGGATTAAAGCCCACTTTCTGAGGACGTAGTTTCCCGATGGGGCCGTCGTTAAGGGGTTAAAAGTCAGGACAAACTAAAATATGTGTCATGTAATAAAATAATACAATTTATCACACAGTAACAGTAAATATAAATATCCCCATAAATGTAAAACAAATCTTTATTGTGAATGGCATATTGAATAATATAAATTAAACCTTAAATGTAACGCAAAATGGCTCCCAAAAAGTCGTTTTCTTCCCACAAATAGCCAAGGCTAGTGAAGAGCGATGATTGGAATAATCGGGTCGGGAGTGACTGGACTAATTTTCCAAAAATAATTGGGCATCGGGACTATCTAATCCTGATTCCCACTTATGTCAATTGGAGTAAATATCAAGTTCACTAATTTTGGCTGTATTAGGTCCCTAATGCAGCCAAATGTCCTCACGGGAATACAGCCACACATAGTTGTGGTGTTGATGTCAGTGGTGACTCTTCACTGAATGTGGCTCAGTGGTTAGCACTGTTGCCTTGCTGTGCTGGGGTCCTAGGTTCAAATCTCCTTAAGGACAACATCTACATGAACTTTGAAAAACTCCATACAGATATTGCCCTTGATCAGTTTTGAACCTAGAACTGCAGAACTGCAACTAACCTACCACACTTTTTTTCTATCTTCTCCAGAGGAGGAGAAGAAAAAGAATAAAGAGAAAAAGAACATACAAACTCCATTCAAATCTTGTCCGTAGTCAGACCTGAACCTAGAGCCCTAGCGCTATGAGTCAACAGTGATAGTCACTGAGCTACCAAGTGTCTTCCTTATTCCTGCTACTTCCTTCTTCGGAGAAGAAAGAGAAGAGAAAATATCTTATTTTCCTTCTTCTTCATCTTGTTCTCCTTTTTGTTCACTTTCTTCTTCTTCTCTGGAGGAGGGGGAGGAAGATGGTGGAGAAAGAAGAACAAGCATGGTGGCTTAGACATTAGCACTGTTGCCTTGCAATGCTGGAGTCCTAGGTTCAAATCTGACCGAGGACAATATCTGCTTGGACTTTTGTATGTTCTCTTTGTGTTTTTCCTTCTACTCCTCTAGAGAAGACTAGTAATTTTTAGGACATTATAGTCCCAGTGTTACCACAAAAGACAAACACAGCTTGGCTTCTCCCACAGCAGTGACATCACCACAGGTCCTTCAGACCACTGGACCTCTTTGGTAGGTCAATGTGTTCTGTCAGGACTGCTGAGCTGTGTAGAAAATTAGAGTACCAGTGTTTCTGGTGGCGCAATGTGCCATACAGCTGTGCTACATGGTACATGCACACACACAGCTCTACAACACCCCACACAGCTCTACTACACCCCACACAACACACACACACACAAAGCTTGGCTCCTCCCACAGCAGTGACATCACCATAGGTCCTTTAACCCACTGGATCTCTGTGGTGGTGGTAGGTTGTTGTCTTCTGTCAGGACTGCTGAGTTGTGTCTTCTGAGATAATAATGGCTTAGTAGTATTCTCATTTTGTTATTTTTGTCACACCCTTTCAAGAGCCCTAACTGTGTTGTTCTTCTGTTGGTCAGACTCTGTGTTTTATATATGTTGTAGAACCTTTGATGGCGTCACCAGGGGGCGGAGCCATGACGTTACCAAGGGTGGAGCATCAGAAGCACGTACACAGATACATACAGACAAGTGGTCATTAGTAGTTTGAAAGAAGGAAGAACAAGCGTGATGGACAGTGCTGGAGTTCTAGGTTCAGATCTGATGTAGGGCAACATCTGTATGGAGTTTTTCAAATTACATGCAGATGTTCTGCTTGATAAGATTTGAATTTAGGACTACAGCACTACAAGGGGGTTGGACCCGATGACCCTGGAGGTCTCTTCCAACTCTACCATTCTATGATTCCAAGGCAATATTGCTAACAACTGAACTACATTCATTGAAGAGTCACCACCACCTTTCAGCAAGCATTGTGGGAAATCTGATTTTTCAGTTATTTTCAGAAAAATCAGGTTGAGCTGACCCAATCCAATTCTGCAAAAGTCATTCCATTTTACTGCCGGACAATCTTGAGCAACACTAGCCAAGCCCTTGTACAAGTACAACAATAACAGTTATGACAGATTTGTCATTTCTATCTAAATTTAGTAAACTTCTATAAATAATCCTTAGCAGTTTAGTATTCTGGAGCATTCACGTATGTATCTACATAGAACTTGGTGAGTACCCAGGTTCCTGATTATAATAAGAGCGCCCGGGGAGCGTGTCTCGAGCCCTCACCAAAATCAGATCAGTCTTACTATTATCTCAGCCCTAGTGGATTGATAGAGAGGGTGATGAGCTATGGTGGCATGGCACTGGGTTCTCATGTGGTCCAGCATCAGGATGTAATATGGTACAATACCCTGACACTTGATGGCGGCAGGACCCTGTCTGTGGTGCCCAAAGTTGGAGAAGAGTGGGGAATTTTTAAGTTTTTTTTCTTTTTGTATAAACTAGGATTCAGTGACCCTAAGAGTAATATATTATTGAGATTGAAATTCTTATCCTCCCAGTGTGGCATTACATTTTTTATAGCTAATAACAGTCCATCAACAATTAAGGGCTCGATCCAATATAAAATGCTTCATATGCATACAGAAATCTGTTAAAATCACTTGAACACCAGAAGTACTCCTGAAAGTGAGGCCAGTGATCTGTGACACTAGAATCGGACAAAAAATGTGCCCCCACACTACCGAAAAATGTAACAAAACATATACATACATATAAAAATATGTCTTGTTAATAACAGAAGACTATAGAAATCTAAAGACCACAGAAAACTATATTGTACATTTTGTACACAAGTAACAAATCTAAATAATACTTTAAAGTTCTTTTGATGAACTATTCTCAGCATAGGTCACTAATAGGAAATCAGCAGGAGTCCGCTGCTTGTGACCTTCTGCCAAGCCATTGATTAGAAGGAGCTGCAAACTGTCAAATTAGCATCTGTAAAGCCAGTGATTGGTTGAGCATTGGATAGGGGAGAATATCTGAAAGGTTTTTCTATTTAAGCCCATTACTTCCCCATATAATTTAATTTTTAATTTTGGAAAACCCCTTTAGCTCCTGAATTCCCCTTAGTTGTGGCTGCAGGAAGCAGAATGTGATCATTGAACTTAATATCTATGCAAGAGATTTGACACTGTATTAAAGAATGGAATACTGTCTGTAGAAGGCCTGTAGAAGAATACTGTCTGTAGAGGCCTGTAGAAGAATACTGTCTGTAGAGGCCTGTAGAAGAATACTGTCTGTAGAAGGCCTGTAGAAGAATACTGTCTGTAGAGGCCTGTAGAAGAATACTGTCTGTAGAAGGCCTGTAGAAGAATACTGTCTGTAGAAGGCCTGTAGAAGAATACTGTCTGTAGAGGCCTGTAGAAGAATACTGTCTGTAGAGGCCTGTAGAAGAATACTGTCTGTAGAAGGCCTGTAGAAGAATACTGTCTGTAGAGGCCTGTAGAAGAATACTGTCTGTAGAGGCCTGTAGAAGAATACTGTCTGTAGAGGCCTGTAGAAGAATACTGTCTGTAGAAGGCCTATAGAAGAATATTGTCTGTGTCATACAAGTGTATTATGGCTGTATTTCTGCGTCTGTAATATGGACATAAGTCCTAGGCCAACTATGACCGTCATAGGAATAATTAGGCACCACCACACAGGGGTTTGAAATAATTATGGGGTGTATTCTAGGGTCTGAAATAATTAGGAGGTCTGAAATAATTTAGGGATCTGGAATGGTCTCGAGTCTGAATTAATAATGGGGTCTTATATGTTTTTTCTGCAGCAATTTTTTGGTGATTTAAAAAAAAAAGGCATAAAAATTACAGCAAAACACAACAAAAGCTGCTTAAAAATGTGTGCAGTCAAACAATTTTGGCTCTGGTTTATGTATAACAACATATTTTTCTAATGAAATGTCCAATAATATGTTATCTCTGTATGTTATAAAAAAACAATAATTGCTGTATCTATTTTTTCCTTGAAGTTGGAGATACACCATGGAAGAATTCTCTCTCTCTCTGGAAGATTTATTTTATAATGGACCGCCCCCGGAAAAAGTGTAAATGATTTTCAATAAAAATATAGTGTTATGATTTTTTTGCAAATCTGTTGTATGGACTTTTTTCATTCCAGATTAATTAACGTATTCCTGTTTTATTGGGAAAAAAAAGTTTAATTCCTTTAACCCCTTGAGTGGCGGGTTTCTTACCACCCTGTCAGACCCACCAGGGCAGGCTTTTTAAATGGTCTAATCATTGAATTTCAACTAATTTTCCAGTCGCGTTCCAAGAGCCATAACTTTTTAATTTTTTCATTGACACGGCCATATGAGGGCTTGTTTTTTGCGGGACAAGTTGTACTTTTGATGGCATCATTTTTGGGTATATATAATGTATTGCATAACTTTTGTAAAAAAAATTTGTAGGGAGATTGGGGGAAAAAAAAAAGAAATTCTGCCATTCCTTTTTTGGATTTCATTTTTACGGCGTTCAGTGTGCAGAATAAATAGTGTGATAACATTATTCTCTGAGTCAGCATGATCCCGGCGATACCAAGTTTATACAGTTTTTATGTTTTGCTGTTTTTGTACATTTAAAACATTTTTTTTTCTTAAAGGTTTGCTTTTGTGTCGCCACATTCCAAGAGCCGTATTCATTTTATTTCCATTGCCAGAGCTCTAGAAGGCCGTGGTTTTTTTTGCAGGATGAACTCTTGTCTTCATTTATCTAATTTTTAGGAACATGTAAAATTTTGATCGCTTTTTATTCCATTTTTCTAGTGGCAAGATTAACAAACTCTGTAATTCTGGCATGTTTTTATTAGTTTTTTTTCTGCATTCTCTGAGCAGTATAAATAATATATTAAAGTAATTCTACAGGCCAGTACGATTATGCCAATACCAAATTGAAATAGTTTTTTTCTTTCTTGCGACTTTTTCACAGTTTTTGTTTAAAAAAAGTAATAAAAGTTTAAATCACCCTCCTTTTGCCATATCTATATATATAAAATTGAATGTATGCGTGTCTGTGTGTATGTCTGTCTGTCTGTGTGTGTGTCTGTTTGTCTTTTATGCGCTACTACACCATTCATCCGATCGCCATGAAACTTTGGGAAGTTGTTGAGTACACTCCTGGGAAGATTATAGGCATAGTAAAACTATCCTACGATAAATGGCGCGCGTGCGAGCGTCGTCGACAGTTGCGCCCCCCACGTAGATCGTTTGATTTCCATCACTGCCACTAATTCTCTCACTTCGCGATGTCATAGAAACTTGAAATTTGGCACGAGCATTGATTGTGTCATAAATAGGAAAAGCTAATGGGTCCCAACTCGATTATTCAATTCTAAGCGCCAAAGAATTAGCGTCCACATTTTACGTACGGAATCTAATTCTCTCACTTCCCAATGTCATGGAAACTTGAAATTTGGCACAAGCATTGATTATGTCATAAATAGGAAAAGGTAATAGGTCCCAACTCAATTATTCAATTCTAAGTGCCAAAGAATTAGCGTCCAAATTTTACGTACAGAATCTAATTCTCTCACTTCCCAATGTCATGGAAACTTGAAATTTGGCACAAGCATTGATTATGTCATAAATAGGAAAAGTTAATGGGTCCCAACTCGATTATTCAATTGTAAGCGCCAAAGAATTAGCGTCCAAATTTTACGTACAGAATCTAATTTTCTCGCTTCCCAATGTCATAGAAACTTGAAATTTGGCACGGGCATTGAATATGTCATAAATAGGAAACGCTAATGGGTCCCAACTCGATTATTCAATTCTATGCGCCAAAGAATTAGCGTCCAAATTTTACGTACGGAATGTAATTTTCTCACATAGAAACATTAAATTTGGCACGAGCATTGAATATGTCATAAATAGGAAAAACTAATGGGTCCCAACTCCATTATTCAATTCTATGCGCCAAAGAATTAGCGTCCAAATTTTACGTACGTAATCTAATTCTCTCACTTCCTGATATATATAAATGAATGTATGTCTGTCTGTCTGTCCTTTATGCATTACTACACCATTCATCCAATTGCCATGAGACTTTGGGAAGTTGCTGAGTACACTCCTGGGAAGATTATAGGCATAGTACAACTATCCTACGATAGGTGCCGCGCGTGCGAGTGTCGTCGACAGTTATGCCCCCCAGACAAAGATCGTTTGATTTCCATCTCAAGCACGAAAGCAAAAGGCATTAAGAGCAACGGGATGAGTGTTCAACCAGAAAATGATGCATCCGCCGAACGTGTCGCAAGACAATTGCTGGATATTGAGAATGCTGAGGTAAAATGAAAGCTGTGCTGTGATTAGTTGCTATTCTTTATACTGCTGAGGTAATATGAAAGCTGTGCTGTGATTGGTGGCTACTTCTTATACTACTGAGGTTGCATGAAAGCTGTGCTGCGATTCGTTGTTATATATTATACCACTGAGGTAACATGAAAGCTGCGCTGTGATTGGTTGCTATATATAATACCGCAGAGGTAACATGAAAGCTGCGCTGTGATTGGTTGCTATTTTTTATATTGCTGAGGCAGAATAAAAGTTGCGCTGTGATTGGTTGTTATTTCTCTTACTGCTGAGGTAACATGAAAGCTGCGCTGTGATTGGTTGTTATATTTTATACTGCTAAGGTAACATGAAAGCTGCGCTGTGATTGGTTGTTATATATTATACCACTGAGGTAACATGAAAGCTGCACTGTGATTGGTTGTTATCTAGATATATAAAAACGAATGAATGTATGTCTGTCTGTCTTCGCAGCAACGCGCGACGGGTAAGCTAGTCTATAATAAAAAAAATCTAAATCATAAAAGAAAAATACATATTTGGTATCGCCGCGTCCGTAAAAAATTCTAATCTATCAAAGTAGTGCATTATTTACCCCGCACAGTAAACGAAGTCCGAAAAAAACCATTATCACAAAGGGGAGGCTTTACACATTGGCTATTCATCTGAACGTACATTCATTTAATGCATGGATAACGCTCTTACATAAATACTCTCTATTCTGGCACATAAATCGAGGTCCCTTACAGGAGTCATTCTATGGTTTCCATATGCTGTATTAGAAGAGGCAGCCCCTGTAATATTGTGAGCACTGTTTTATTCTTCTAAGTAATATAACTTAGTTCAATTTATGCAATTAATAATAAGGTGATTCTTGTAATTATTTTTTACTGTATATATTGTTTATTTTGTTTTTATTTTTTAAAACAGCTTGGATAAAGAAGGCATAAATAATTGGCTGCAGGCTTCCGCTCCTTGCATCGATGATATTCCATGTCGTCAAGATCTTGAAAATGAAAGCGGAAGCAGTCAGTCAAAAGGTAAAATGTACTGCAGTTGCCACGAGAGACACCCACCTTTCTATTATGCCTCTTCAATACAACCGTATGCGTTTTTATGCTCGTGCGATCACAGCGAACAATCGCGTGAATGAAAAATAGCCGCGATCAGGTCCTGATCTTAATTAGCGTTTTCCCGGCCATTCACATGGGCAGCTGGCGAAAAAAATGCTGCTGCGCGGAAATCCCTCGGTTGACAGAAATTCTTAGAATGACTGCTAAATTGAGCCAACTTTCTTCGTTTCCTATTGTTGGATGCAGCTAAACTCCCTCCCCCATCCTTTTTTTTCCTGATCCCATAGAAACCTATAGAAACCTTCAGCGTATCTTGGCAAAAGATAGGTCAAGACTAGGTATGAGCGAGCATACTCGCTAAGGGCAATTGCTTGAGCGAGCATTGCCATTAGCGAGTACCTGCCCACTCGAGAGACAAGGTTCGGGTGCCGGCGCGGGGGTGCGGTGAGTTGCGGCAGTCAGCAGGGGGGAGAGAGGGAGAGAGAGATCTCCCCTCCGTTCCTCCCCACTCTCCCCCGCAGCTCCCTGCCCGCCGCCGGCACCCGAACCTTTTCTCTCGAGCAGGCAGGTACTCGCTAAGGGCAATGCTCGCTCAAGCAATTGCCCTTAGCGAGTATGCTCGCTCATCACTAGTCAAGACCTATCTTTTCACGCACCGTATAAAATTGGTCACCGTTTTCGGTCAAAGATGTCCTATCATTCCCGATGCAATTTTTTTTACACGACTTAAAAAAAAAAATCGCTCATCTGAATTAGTACATTGGATTAAAAATGTATTCATTCAGATTGTTGCAATTTTTTACACAGCTAAATTAGCTGCATATATACGGTCGTGTGAATACGGCTTTAAAGAGAGATATATCTAATACAGACTCCAAATTTGTAAATTTTTTCGTATTTTCGGGGCCAAGAAGGGTTGCATACTAAAGTCTACATGATTATAAATATTCATGCTACAATTTGTAGACAAACTAACCTAGAAGAAAAAGCAAAGGGGCCAGCGGCAGGCTTTTCTGTATTTTAAACAAAATTACTGTATATTTATTTTTCACCAACATGGTGGTGGCCGAGCGCAGACCTTAGCAGGAATAAGATGGTTGTCAATGGTGGCTCTACCGTCCCTTCCCAGAATATCAAGACACAGACTGTCCCGGCTGCGCACAGTGGTGGAAGTAATAACAGTGGTGATGAATGCTGTAGTTTGAATGTTCACGTGACGCCAGTACATTTTTTGTTAGGCTTTCTGGTAGTGATGAAATAAATAGTCCAAACCAGATTTGATAAGGTACACAGTACACAGGTACACTTACTTAACACTTGGAAGATTAGCAACAGTTCACACTTTGCAGATTTTCAATTAGCCTTAAACAGCCTTCAACAGATTTATTGTGAGCAGAAATTACGCATACTAGTTCCTTAGCCTCTTCTCTGTTCAGGAAGATGAGCCCACCAGTCTAAGTTATCTGGGGGTCCTTGGAGACAGGTATTTGTGGAGATATGGAGGGCTTATGCAGGATTGACTATACGGCTAATTACACAGGGGCAAGTTACACTCACTGTTAAGCAGTGTTCTTTTGGGTTCCTTCTTCTCACTGTGGCTTGATCCTGACAGTTTCCTGCAACCACCGACCTCCGGTGACTTCCTGGTTGCTGCAGCTCCACACACTGCTTCCTCTCTCCTCCACCTCCAACGACCAACCTTTTTTTTTCTTTCTGTCGCTTTCCCGCTATTACTTTCTCCGCTGACTCACTTCCTCCTCCACCCTGCTCACTTTCCCGGGCTTGACTCAACTCCTCCCACTCCACCAATCTGAGAATTTACTAGTAAACAGCCAATCAGAAAGCGGTTTCCAGGCATACTAGACTCAGCCCGATATCAGAAGAATGTCAGGGTCTTTCTCCTGTAGTATACGTCATAAGTCTTCCTAGGAGCTGAGAGTGGGGTATCTAGGACCTGGTAACTGTTTGACTACCCTGTAGGACCCTCCAGGTCACTACACATGTTTCAGAGTGGCTTGGTCCTTCCATCAGGTTGAGTACAAATAGTAGCACTTCTCTCACAGCAATCTCTATGCATTTGTTCAGTTTTTCAGACCTAATTGTAGGTATTTTAAAAAATTTAATGATCTATACTTGTATCCAGTCTGATACCTGGCAATGCCATCCAACAGTCCCTTTGGTATTTCTTCCATGTTGTTTATGCGGACCTGGATAGGATTGTGCTCTACTTCATGGTTCTGCAGTCGCCGATTATTATAGTTTGAAGCTTGTGAAGTGTTGTGGCTGCTTTACTTTTCTAGCTGACTGTACCCATTTCCACTTTTTCCATCCTATTGACTATACAAGTTGGTACATTATAGATCACCATGCTTTTTTTCTAAAACAAGATAACTGAGCATGGACCAGAATCTACCAATAATATTTAGGTATATCAGCCTTGTCCTGCTTCTGATTGCTCAGCATGGAGTTCAGGCGATGGACGATTATTCGTAGGAGCTATCAGTTTCATCAGAAGCTTCCTCAATAGATTTGTGTTTCTTCTCCCATCTTCATCTCGGGCATTTACCTCAGAGAGGCCAGAGCAAGTGTTACATGGTGACTATGCAGATATAAAGAAAACTCACTAGAAAAGACTAAATTTATACATTATCTTTAATCTTTCAATCCACTGCTATTAATTCTATAAATCTGTCAAACCCTAGAGTGCTGCATTAGTAAGGTGAGTCCCCACGATATGCTCATGGGTCACTGTTCCCAACATCTTTCAAGATACCTAAGTTATTTTAGTGCTTTTCAGCTTTTCAAGCAAATTTGTTACATGGAACTTCATACGAGTTATTTAGAATTCTATAATATTCTGTCCATTATGCAACTTCTTTAAAGACTTTTAGTTTTATGTGTTTTATCACTTTTATAATTACGATTTTTATTTATTTCACAAAAAAGCTATGATTAGAAAACTGAAAACATTTATACCTCCTTTGAAGAAGGCAAAAGCATTAGAAGCCACCCCTCCAGCAATTTTTTCTTCTCAGCATGACATTAATTGTAGCACGACAGTGACAACAAGCACAGAAAATACATGTACCCAGGATATTTTATTATCATATCCCTGTTTTGTGCTTGATGATAATGATGAGCAAATCAAAGATTTTTACTCTTGTGAAGAGAATCTCCCAGAAAGTCAAGGAGTCAAAGGAAATTCAAGCTTACTTAGGAAAAGGTAAGGCATTTAATTGGTATTGAAATGTAGTTTCTTTCTTTTAGAGCATGGAAAAAACTTACTCCACAACAGGGCACATGTACTCGTATTAATATATGCCTTCTTTTTGTGTGGTGTAGCCTGTGGTTAAATGAAAAAAGGAAAACAGAAAATGTAGACTATGGTAAAAGGTATAGGCTGTGGAAAATTTAGGCACGTAACTGCACAGTGTAAACACCTCTGCCTGTTAGGGTGGCCATACACATTAGTTGACGGGGCTAGCCGATCATGTAATGTATATGGCAGCTTCCCAACTCTCTCCTGACATCTGCCATGGGGGTAAAGTCAAGAGGCTGCCATACGCATTAAAAGTTAAGGAGGGAAATATCGGACAGTTGGATTCTTTGTTTGTTCTTTGCTCTAGGGAGATAAGTCACTGACAGATATCTGGCAGAAGCTTTCTCACCTCACTACACATACAAAACACATGTTCAGTCAGCTGGGCCAAACATGTATGTAGGGTCAAGAGACATAATTCATAATTGAATGCTTTGAATGAGCAGCTTTCCTGATATCAGAGTGGGATGTCCTTTCAGATGGTTGGCAAGAAACTCTGCCTTTGAGAACCAACCTGTCTGAATAATAATAAGGTCACTGAATGAGAAAACAATGGGTGAGGTAAAAGAAAAACTTTTTTCTGGAAGCGTAAATATAAAGGCCCATTTTGACACAACGATTATCGCTGAAAAGCCATCTTTTGAGCGATAATCCTTGTGTCTAAACGCGCTGCCATCGTGCACTATTCGTTTATCGGTGATTTCTAGCATTTATAGCATTCTTTCAGCTGGTATCCCGCTGGGACTTCTCTGAAAGCTCCAAGAACAAAGCAGCTGTCAGTGCTCCTGGTGTTTCTCAGAGCTATCAGCTCAGCGGGACACCACTGATAGCTCTGAGAACAAAGCAGCTGTATGCATGTACAAAACAGCCGCTTTTCTTGAAGTTATCAGCGGTGTCCCACTCAGCCTGCAGTTTAAGAAGATAATTAGCTACTTACGAGTTATGCAAAGATGATCGCTCAAAACTGTCAGTCAAACTGCCGTTTGAACGATCATCTTTCAGTGTAAATTGACCTTAAGTCTCAGTTTATTATTAAAACCGGATTGTTTACACATTTTGAGGCATGAGAACCTCTTCCTCAGTACCTGCTGGCGTTACATATCTAAAGATGCTAATTGTGTATTTGAGATCTTTACTCAAAACTCTGCCTTTGACAGTTTTCACAAGGTCACTGACTGAGGGAACAAGAATTGTGAAACGCAGTTCCAAAAACGTTGTGTAAAATGTTAAAGTAAAAAAGAATGCAATGATTTGGAAATCTCATTTGGTTTACAATAGAACACATATCAGAAGATGAAAGTCAGACATTTTTCCATATCATTTTTTAAAAAATAACTCATTTAGAAATTGATGGCAGCGACACATCTCAAAAACGTTGGGACAGGGCCAAGTCTAGCATTCTGTAGCATCCCCTCCTTATAAGTCTGTAAACATCTGGGAAGTAAGGAGACCAATTGCCTGAGTTTTGGGAGAAAACTCTGGGATGTTGTCCCATTCTTGTCTGATGTAGGATTCTAGCTGCTCTACAGTCCTTGTTCTTCTTTCCTGGGTCTTCATGGCCCTGTCTCAACTTTTGTGAGATGTGTTGCAATTTCTAAATGAGTTAATTTTTTTAAATAAATGGAAAACGTCTCACTTCTGATATGTGTTCTATGCTCTATTGGGAATAAAATATGGTTACATGAGATTTCCAAATAATTGCATTCTTTTTTTTTACATTTTACAATGCATCCTAACTTTTTTGAAATTGGGGTTGTAATAACCTGTCAGTGTGAAGTATCCATTTTGTGTTTTTGACATCCACTGCACTCTGAGTGTGATTAAATGAATAAGTTAGCAGTTTTAGTATCCTTGATGAGCAGAAATGAGCACCAGAGTTTGGTTGGAAGTAATAGAAGTTGTGGGGCTTGGATATTGGAAGCTAAATAGATGTAGTCCTATAATTGTATCAGCAATATATTGTAATAAAGGGTCTGCAACTACGTGTTCTCTCCTCAACATGTCCAGAAGGATCTAGACAAAATATACTCTGTACCATATCTATTGCATGGCATGAGGGGATGTTACATGCTACAAAAGATTCTTTCTGGTTCTTTTTGGGTACCGGAGCTTTGCACCACGCCTAATGTGCTGCAAGCACAGGAATAACGCAGAGTATCTGTTTTGCCAGGAGTCTTCCCAAAGAGTTGACTTTAGGATAGTATACTTATCCCTACCCATGATGCCATTAACCCTTTGCAATCCAATTTTGGATTCAGGGTTTCCCAGGGGACTTTCTCTTTCTGCCATTATACAATGGCGCCATATGTTGGCTAGAGCAAGTACTGCGGTATGTGACACGTCGGAGAGGCCCCCGACAACAGAGAGACCAGTAATAAACAGTAAAAATACCCTGCCAGACCTCCTCCAACATCGGAGCTGTACAGCCTTCAATCAGAATGTCTTTAGCCGTAAGACAGTGTATTGGAAAGGGTTAAAGGGGTTGTCCCACTTCTAAGGTTGATGACTGCTCAGAAACCCCACTAATCGGGTGATCTCTGTTCTAATATTTGGAGCTGCTTTAAAGCTGAGTACATTCATTGAACAGTGGCCCGGCGTGGTACTGCATACTAAGGCCTCTGTCCCACGAGCGTATATCAGCCATCCGTTTTCACAGCCGGACGATATACGCTATGATCTGATACATTGGATTCCAATGCATCAGATCACATGGATGTATTCCTGAGACGTAAAAGCGCGCTACATTTTTACGTCAGGCCCAAAAGATAGTCCTGGAACTACATTTTGGGCTGGAATACATTGGAATACGTTGGCCGCTGCATGGGCTCCTATGGGAGCCCATGCAGCGGCCAGAGGTGGGAGGGAGTTTCGCAACATGACTGCTGAACTCCCTCCCTCTGCTCTCCTCTCTGCTCATAGGCTCACCTCTGCTCTCCTCCCCGCTGACTCTTTGCAATGGGAGGGGGCGGGGCGGGGGCGGAGATAGGCTCTGCCCCTTGTCTGCAGTCAGCAATGGGAGGAGACGGGGCGGCGCTTAGCTCTGCCCCTGGTCCCCCCTCCAATTGCAAAGAATGAACGGGGAGGAGAGCAGAGGTGAGCTTGCGAGAAGGAGGGAGGGGAAAGGGGCGACAGCATGGTGACCCCGGCGTATATGCGCCAGGGCCCATGCCGTGTAAATGGGCGCAAAAACGGTAGATTTGTGCGCCCGTTCACAAGCTTCTACGCCCCAGAAGGTAGCGTATATTGGCCGGCTGTGAAAACGCCTTCCGATATATGCTCGAGGGAAAGAGGCCTTGTCTCATTCACTGAAGATTAGCCTGCACTACCACGCCAGACCACTGTGCAATATATAGAGCTGTCTGTTTACAACAACAAAGCAGCTCTGTACAAAAAACAAATGCGGCCAACCACATGTGAGTTTTTACAGCATTAAAACTGTATCATGACCAGACCATGTGCTTTTAACTGCTTCAAATATACATTTATTTCCCACAGCTTATTTAAACAGCACGATTCTTTCGCTTTTGGAGATGGACAAAAACCTAAAGGTGATGCAATGTTAGCGGAGGTACCACAGAGACCTAACTATGCCAAACACTTCTCTCAAGATTTAACTTATATCCCTGATCAGAGTTCAGGTGCTGAAAATTGCAATGAAGATCATGGAAGATTTTCTTTTTCTACATCTTTAAAATTGCTGAATGGAAAAGGTAATGAATGTTTTTTATATATATTAATATAATCGAAGGGGTTATGAGCAATTCATAGTCCTAAATTCTGTATAATTAATCCTGTCAGTTCTATTAACTTCAACTAATATTCCCAGGTTTTTCTATTTCGCCAAATACCATGGTAAGGTTTTTAAATGACTATGACAAAAATGAATGCATTGTTAATATTGCATGTTTTGTGAAGAGTTAGGCCGGGCTCACATGGGTGCACCAGATTCCGCATGCATGAGGCCTGCAGCGTAGTCTGGCTGTGAGCCTGTGTACCTGAATAATCTGTGTTGCCTATGATCACAGATGTTCGCCGACAGTCATGCGCAGCACAGTTGTAGTTTTTTTGTGCTATATAGGGCTTTTTTTTTTTTTTTAATTTCGCTGACTTTTTTTCCTGTTTTTTAATTTTATTGTGGGTAAAAAGCTACAAAAATGTTTTTTTTTAAGATTTTTAGTTGTTTATGTTTTAAATTAGTTTATTTACGCTAAAATTAAGTATGGGAATGGGTTCCTCATTTTGTTTCGGACGTTTTGATATATAATATGTATGGATAATATTACGGATTACAGGGCGCATACGGCAACGGTTTTGGTTGGCGTCAGCTTTGGTCACTTTCTTGTTTATATACCGTATATACCGGCGTATAAGGCGACGGGGCGTATAAGACGACCCGCCAACTTTCACCTTATACGCCGGGAATACAGCGGAGCAAAAAAAAAAATCATTACTCACCTCCCCCGGCGTTCTGCGGCGCTGCTGCAGGCTGTCACTCCCTCCTGGTCCCCGGCAGAGCATTGCTTTCTGGACGCAGGGCTTGAAATCCTCGCCTCCAGAAAACACACATGCCTTCAGCCAATCACAGCCATTCAATGATGTCATTGAATGGCTGTGATTGGCTGACGGCATATGTTAGCTAATCACAGTATTAGCTTTCTGGAGGCGGGGATTTCAAGCCCTGCGTCCAGAAAGCAATGCTCTGCCAGGGACCAGGAGGGAGCGACAGCATGCAGCAGCGCCGCAGAACGCTGGGGGAGGTGAGTAATGATTTTTTTTTTTTGACACTTTCTTTTTTTTGTATTACTGGCGTATAAGACGACCCCCGACTTCAGAGCAGATTTTTCGGGGTTCAAAAGTCGTCTTATACGCCGGTATATACGGTATATATATTTATATTTTATTCTGTAATTTTTTCAAACTATTTTTTTACAATCTATGACACCCATGACGTCATTTAAGACCTTTGGGGGTTATTCACATGGTCTTCTTTTTTTTATTAATTCACTTTTCCACTGCAGCTGGGGCATCCATAGGAGCTCCAGATACAGGGGAAACATCCCCCTGTAGTGACAATAGTCACTGGCAGAGCTGATCAGAGTATGATAGGTCCCTGCAGCTCTGCTGTAACAGTGGGCACCCGACTGTCACGTGATCCCGAGTCCCATAGTGAAAGAAACACTTCCACTTTTTATAAAATAACACTCAATGAGCGCTATGTACCTGAGAAAGGAGACGTCAGAAGCTGTTAAAAAATGCTTCTCTCTTCTCCTCTAGGTTCTTAGCTGTTACTAACAGCTGAGAACCCAACTTGCAACTACTTGATTGTATGAGTTCAGGATTTAATCCCACACCATATTTCTGTTATCAGGCAGGATTAAATCCCAGGACCAAGCGCCGTATATTTATCACGCTTGGTCCTTATGGGGTTAAATTGCTGAGCAGCTGTGGAATTTAATCCTAGTATTTCAATAACTGAATTCTGCGACGTAACTAGATATACTACAGATTTAGAATTTGCAATATTTCTGAAAAATTTGTTGCTGAAGATATCTGCAGCATGTAAAGGAGATTTCTGGCATCTCCTCCACACGCCTTGTACTGTAAACCCTGTGGAATTCCCACAGCAATTTCGCCAGCAGAAATTCCACAGCATTTATTAACCATGTGAATCCGGCCTTAGGGTTTGTTCAGGTTTGGTTACGGTGTAATTAAAACCGCACTGCGAAAACTGCATGCCTTTTTATTGTGGTTTCCACTGGGCACCAGTTTTTCTCACTACTGCATTAAAAACCATGTCAAACCAGAGTAAAAGCACATGCAGCCTTTGCAGTGATGTTTTTTGATACAGTTTTGACCTCACTTCAACCGCAGCTTTTGAATATGCAATTCTAGTACTTTCATACATGGCTGAATTTTATTTCCGGGGATTTGGCTGCACATTTGCAGCACATTTTAACCTTTGAATTGACAAAAAACATCTCTGGCAAACCTGTGACATAATGTGCATGCTGCAGATTTGAAATTCTGCTGCATACCCTATACAGTCAAACCTCTAGTTTCGTTGGTAGTCCGTCCTAAAGCAGTCGGCTAAACTCAAAACCAATGAAACTCGAGGCAATTATTTCCATAGGAATCAATGTAAATCCATTTAATTCATTCTAGACATTCCAAAAAATACACCAAACCACATTTTTGTACAGCGTTTAGCGCTGCTTTTTCAGCGCAGCGCTAAATGCTGTACAACGCTCCTATTCATTTCAATAGGGGCTGTTCAGACAAGCGTTTTCGGCCCTGTGTCGCCCACCGAAATGAATGGGCAGCGGTTTCAGCACTGCTGAAAACTCTTAACAACTTGGTACCGCATTGTTGGCAGCATTGAAATCCCTCGCATCCAGCAAGAGATTGCTTTGATTGGCTGAGTCGGCTGAGTTACAGCCCGCTCAGCTAATCACAGCCAGCATCGGATGCTCCAATCACAGCCGTTCATCCATGAATGGCTGTGATTGGAGCAATCCATGAATGGCTGTGATTGG
This sequence comes from Eleutherodactylus coqui, assembly GCF_035609145.1. NCBI lineage: Eukaryota > Metazoa > Chordata > Amphibia > Anura > Eleutherodactylidae > Eleutherodactylus > Eleutherodactylus coqui. The sequence continues at coordinate 259,293,402 of NC_089839.1, read as the reverse complement.
ACAGTGAGGTCACATCACTTCCTAGATGGTGGGATTCCTAGCATTTGAGCCTCCCCAAGAGTTGTGTTACAGTTCACTGCTCAGAAGTGCCGTTGTGCAGAATTGCTGAAGGCACGACTTTCTGTACATTTTAGGAATTGGTAGGGGTCCTGGAAGTCGGTCCCTCGCCAATGAAAATGTTATGCTATTTCTAGAAATATTTCATAATATTCTAAAATGGAAATTATTACTATTCTACAGTATATCTAATTTTATAACATACAACCAATAGTATCACAATTTGAATTCCTTGTATTTATTTTATTAGCCAACACTCCATATGGTATCCTAAAGCCTGTCTCTGAAATTCGTATCCTTGCAAAACTGGTCATGTTGTTAGAGGTCTTACTTACTGTAATTGCAGATGTTTCTTAGGAAACTGATGAATGAATGCTTGTAATGGTGCTTCTTTCAGATATTTAACTAGATCTAGTACCTTGGTAGAAAATGTCAATTTAAGAATCAACAGTCCCCATACACTTAAGATAGCTGTCTCCTGACTCCCCCATTAAAATACAAGCTTGGCTGTGTTGAGCAGGCATGTTTTTTTAATCAGATGTAGCTAACATTTACTTAATGTATATGGTCACCAAAACTGGTACTGATGAATACTTTGTTATAATATTAGTTGTAAATGAGAAAAGATGCCCTTTTATTTGCCCCAACAGAATGTTTTTTGAGACCGCTTACAGCAATATATTTAAAATTCTAATGTTACTTTTCATGGTGTAGTTCTTTATAGTCCTAATATACTGTCAAGCAAATACTTGGACGGAAACTGTTACCTACTAAGTTTTTCTGAGGCTCCTTTTCTGTTGTAATATAAAATGGGAAATACCGTTGTACAAAATTAGTTGATTGATCAAAAGAATTCATCCTCACAGCCTATCCTCCTAAGGAGAATCAACTGTCAGATAATGACCGATTGTTTAAATCTCAAGTTTTCATACTTTAGCAAGTTGTACCAAGGCCCATGGGCATCTTCCAGATATGCACTTCTACATGGGGTACGACTGCATTCTCTTATTTCAATACCCACAACCATGAGCGTAACTGTAGGGGATGCGCATGCACCCAGGCCCAGGAGCCTTAGGGGGCCCATAAGGTCTCTCTTCCCCATATAGTGAGCCCTGTACTATGAATAAAGCATTATAATTTGGGGCCCTGTTACAAGTTTTGCATAGGGGCCCAGAAGCTTCAAGTTACGTCTCTGCCCACAACTATACCTTCTCTGACAATGGATGACAGCACCAGGAGACAGCAGAGAGATTTATTGTTGCCATCATCAAGGAGGACCTCCTGTTGCCAAGCAATATCCACATTTATTTATGAGCTATTTATCAGCACAATAAATGCAAAAATAATTCATTATGGAGTCTGTATTTCTCAATTTAATTGTGAGGTCTTTTGCAACAGAATGATAAGCCTAGATGAAAAAAACTTGTGTCTTGCATGTGATTGTAAAACTATTTAAAGAAGCCAGGATTAAATTCTGGATTAGAATCATTTTACTATCTTAAAAGAATTTGGAGTAGGTCATTCATAATTGTGCAACTACTTTACAGGACACGTTTAAAAAATGTTACAAGTCGAATGTGTATTTCAGTTTTTTTCTTAACACTAAAGCTAAACAATTTAGGAATATCTTCAAGGAATTTCCATATTTTAATTATATACAGTCCAAAGCTTTGGATGATGTAAGTATTGCAGTTCTCTTAGACTACTGTACAAAAATTAAAAATATTGGATATACTTACTTTAATCAGATTCCAACACTTAGTGTCTACTGCCATTACAATCTGTTACTTGCTACTTATAAGAAGCACTTATACACTGTAGCAAGCGGGTGCACTTGCCTGCGGATCGCCGACCTCTTGCACATGAAAATGGCACACCACACGGGTAGAAACTGCTCAGGAGATGTGGGTTTCTTTATCTGGCTCCTGCCAGCCTTTATTTGTCATCACCGCAATCACAAAACACAGCAATATCATCCAACGTCAATATACATAGTCCATATGCACCCCACTTGGTTGTGAGTCCAGGGTTGTCGCCCCTGTCGGACTCTGGCCTCTGCTAGGCCACCAACCTGCAGCACCTCCTCTGCTGCACTGGTCCTCTCTCTCTCTCTTGCTTTTGGCAGGAACTGGTTTTTTTTTCCGCTTCCTGCTCCACCCCTTGATGTTAACACTTTCAGCAGAAGTCCTGTCTGCAGCCCTCTACAGGCCCTTCTGTGTTGTGCACCTCTACAACACTTATATGGAGCAATTCAAGGAAATACATCATTCACAACTGATAATTATTACTGAATATAACTAGAGTTGAGCGAACATGCTCGTTCGAGTATTAGCATACTCGATGGTGCTCGTTACTCGAGCGAATACCATGCCGAGTTCGACCCATCCCTGTTTTGACCCCTCCCTGCATTACCACTTCCTGCTGTGACGTGCCAGCGTCCGCACGTCTACAGCAGTATGTGGCTTGCTGAAAGAGAGAGAGAGAGAGAGAAGAAAAAAAAAGCTCAGCATCGGGCGGGTCAAATTAAAAAATGCCCGGGTCTCACATTGACAATCGATCTCTCGAATATTACGAAAAGCTCGACTCAAATAACTAGCACCTGAGCATTTTGGTACTCGCTCATCTCTAGATATAACTATTTAGCCTTATAGTCCACTTAAACTTGAGTGCAGAGATTTGAGTCTGAAAAATAATCAGCCCAGCAAAATCTGAAAATGAAGAATAAAATAAGATATGAAATTGTGTGATGTTGGCAAAAAATCATAAGAAAAAGAGTTTAAAATATTCCCAGAGAAAAACGTTTTGTCCTGTGTTCAGTGTTTCTTTTGGACTCATGTCAGGAATGCACTAAGCTGCCATTATTGCTCTAAAACTATCAACCTATGCACACCATCTACAGTATAGTGTGGTATTGCATAACCTGCTGTCCTGTAAAGCTGGCAGCAGGCAAGTTCTTTCAGAGAATATTCATATTTTCTCAGCACTAGACCTCCTAGGAGAAAAATGTATTAAACCCAAATAACTTTGGATTATGAATGTAAATTAATTATTACACTGTTGTAAATATGCTATAAAGCTTTTTTCAAGTTTTCGGGGTCACATTGCCTTCAGTGAAGAGATCAATTGATTTAATTCCTTGAACAAATATAGACAATTCATGAAGTATTTTATTGATCAAGTATTGCTATGGCCTTTCCCCACTAATTTGTGTTTATCCAGCTTCTGTATTCAGATATAAACTTTGTTATGTGTTCTCCAACTGGATCTGGAAAGACAGTGATATTTGAGATAGCAATTGTGCGATTACTAATGGAAACTCCTGCTCCTTGGACAAATGTTAAAATCGTGTATAGTAAGTATAGTCTAAGCTATTAGCTGTCTTCCTATTATATTAGAATCACACTGTATGCAAGGCATTATACCCTTTATGGAAAGCAAACAAATAACATTTGCAGGAACCCTGTTTTTCTGAGTGTTGAATCTTCAGAATTGGTGCAGGTGCTAGACCTTTGCCTGATAATGTCTCTTTGTTTTTGTTTGAACACTTGGTACCAATTACAGTTAGGATCTAACATGAGGAGTTTCCTCCCCTCATATTCCTGCATCAGATGTAACTGTTAGCCCATCAACCTACTCAAGACTTACTGCTCTCTCCCATGTAAACAGACTTCTGTACCATAGTGCCTCTCATACAAAGCAAATAAAGTATAAATGTGGATATGCTGACAGGTACCCTCCTTTTACTAAAGCTATCAGATAAATACAACTTACACTAATTTACATTACATTTACTTACTTACACTAATTTACATTAACTTGCATTACAGTTCTTATTTGCAGTTAAAAGGAACCTGTCACTACTAGAGATGAGCGAGTATACTCGCTAAGGCACTACTTGCTCGAGTAATGTGCCTTAGCCGAGTATCTCCTCGCTCATCCCTAAAGATTCAGTGGCCGGCAGGGGGCGGGGAGCGGCGGGGGAGAGCGGGAAGGAAGGGAGGGGAGATCTCTCGCCCCCTCCCGCTCCCCCCTGCTCCCCGCCGCAACTCACCTGTCAGCCGTGCCGGCCCCCGAATCTTTAGGGATGAGCGGGGAGATACTTGGCTAAGGCACATTACTCGAGCGAGTAGTGCCTTAGCGAGTATACTCGCTCATCTCTACTCACTAGCATTCTACCCGCAAAAGAAACTTCACTGGCTGGCAGAGAATGAAACATTAATAACCTCTTTTTTCCTAATGTGGCCCTGTACATGGACGGTTAGGTTTCAGAGTCATCCTGCACTGTATACAAATGAGCAGAGAAGAGTCATTTGGCTGAGAAGAGTCATGTTACTTCATGAGCTGCCGAGCTAACCACACCACCTTTTTCTTGATAGACAGTTTAATGTATCCCCCATCAAGAGAAATGGGGTTTTGTTTCCTCCGTAGCTCTTGAAGCAACGTGACTCTTCTCAGCCACATACCGTGTTTTTCGCTTTCTAAGACGCACTTTTCTTTCTCCCAAAACTCGCAATTGTGAGTCTGAACAAATGTGCGATCACTTACCAGTTTTCTCTCCTCCCTACTGCCCCCCACACATGCCGCTGATTTGTGGTGACCACCGTCGGGAACCGCTGCTGTTCCCCTCCTCCACCAATCGGCATTTTCCATTCTTCCTGATGAACAAGCGCTGCTGTGACACGGAGCTACGCTGTTTCAGACATCTGCTGCTCCTTCTGCTCCATCGCCCGCCACTATCCCCTGCACTGTCCCTGGGTGAGTTCAAAATATTTTTTCTCTATTTTTCCCATCTAAATAAGGGGTGAGTCTTATCATCCGGTACGTCTTATAAAGCGAAAAATACGGTATTTCTTCTCTGCTTATTTTCATACAGTTCAGGACAACTTTTAAACCTAATTGCGAAGGAACATGAGCTCATTACAAAAAGAGAGGGCATTTGAAGCAATTGATGTTTCATTCCTTGCTGTCCAGTGAAATTAGTTTTGGGGGTCAGATAGTGGTGACACTTCCCCCTTAATGTAATTTTGCTGTTTGAGAACCGGTAGTTGTCCAAGTAATACCATCAAAAAGTTTAAGATAGTGAAACAGTCTAGATAATTAAATATATGCAGTTTTATACAATAAATTGTAGTTATTGTGTGACTCTCCAATTCAAAAACAGAAACATTGGTTGACTGTTTCTGTCGTTCCAGTGCTTTTACACAGGAGCAGTAGTCTGTCAGATAATGGAGACGGAGCATCTGCAGATCTCTTACAGCTGCCCGCCTCTATTCACAATAAACAGGAGTCGTTCATAGATTGAATGACTCTCGTTTACACTGAGTGAGAAGCTGCTTCACAGTTGTTACGTTTCAGTGAGCTGAAAATGAACGACTAGCGACAACTGAGCAACCTTTGGGACAAAATGGGCCAACAGTCGCCTGTGATCACTCATTTGAGCAATTATTCAGGTGACTATCGGCCTGTGAAAAGGTACCTTCAAATATTAGTTTTTTCTATGTTGCAGCATTTCCTAGGCTGGTTTGGTTTTTCAGATGATAGTTGCTCATTCAAGTCAATACATGCACAAAAAAAAAACATGTCATCCATGTGCACTCACATGTTTTTCACAGGTTATTGCCAAGCTAGGATAGAAAAAAAAATTGAGCCTCACTCAATGTCACACGGAAGTAAAAACACGTATTGCATATGAATAACACACATGCACACGGATTACAATCAGTCCGTTTTTTGCATACCGAAATCAGACTCTGCACAAGGACGTAGGTGGAGTGTGTCAAGGAGCGTTCTCAACTGGGGATTTGTGTTTAAATTTGACCATTGCGCTGCCCTCCGGTCTCTTTCTTGAGTTTTCTTAAAGGACGCTTTTGATTACCTATATTTGTAGTGAAGGGAGCCATGCCATGGCCCCCAAATGGAAAGATAGAACAATGCCTCTACAGCACTAACTATTGGAAGGCAGAATTCCTGCAAGTCAATGTCAGACCTTTTAACAAGCCTTGTAACAATAACTGGGAATACAAACCAAAGTCAGAGTCTTCTCCAAGAGGAAAAGATAACCATGCACGGATGACTGTGTTTGGGGTTTTTGCTCCTCATCAGTGTGCAGTAGGTTTCTGGCTTTGCTAGTGGATGGCCTATGGATGTGGGTCAGGCAGGGTATTGTTTCTCCTTAGGGAGGGCACTTAGAACGTCCTAGCATTATAGTCATGTCTGGGAGATTAATATTTTAAGATACCTATTAAGATAGTTGTTCACCGAAACCATTCCTCTTACTCCTTTCTATACACACTCAGCTGTTGCATAGTGGCCAAAATAACATACCGTGGTACGCTTAACACGAAGGCCTGTTTTGTCATCTGTGACGCCAGTACTCCAACCTGGACTCTTGGGATGGAATGCCGATTAAATAATTGAGACGACTTCGGTAGCTTGTGTAGTAACACTTTTTAATACTACAGTTGGTGCTGGTACAGGTAGATACAGCAATATGCAGTGAATTGAGTACAATGATAACAGCAATACTGTTTTTGAATAGCAATTGAATTCAATGCTCTCTCCTTTCCTTTTTAATTGCACTGAAGCTGAACTGAAGACAATTCCCCACTAGTTTATCTATCTGAATGGATTTGTAGATTTAGACAGAGTGTAGATGAAGTTGAGTGTAATGTGGTCGCTAGACTAATCCTGGCTTTGAATTCACCGGGTAGCTTTAGACTCTCTGTTTTAGTGGAAGATTGACCTTGATACCCTCTCCTCTCTGTTGTGGAACACCAATGGAGCGGAAAAGGGACCTCGCTCAACCTTGGGCGGGCTGATGATAATACTGCATTCTTTCCTGCACGAACACCTCCTCCTTCTCCGACACAACTTGCTGGATCCAACTCTTTCACGACCCCTCTCCTCCAACGCCCTAACTCCAACCAACCCCTCCACTCTCTCTCCTCCCCTTTTATCTTTACTTCAGTTCCTGTACTTTTCTTCTCTCCTCCCACTATGCATAGGGGCTCTCTTTGAATTCTTCCCGCCCTGGACTCTACTCCAATCACTGTGAACTTGATAATTAGCCAATAGGCAATCAGCTAACGCCAGAGCCAAGTTCCAGGCTTAGAGGAGGGGGAAAAGCAGGGTTTCTCCGACGTACAGCACCTTCTATGCCCAAGGCATTCGCATAGACAGATGTGACAGGACAGGTGTTGATGTGACTGTTCTGGAGGACCCGCCGGGCCACTACACATACCCATAGGCAAGTTTTGTCAGGGGAGGTTATATTCTTATAATGCTATTTACATATAATGCTAAATGTGTGTGTGTGTATATATATATATATATATATATATATATATATATTAAAGCATATAATTTAAATGTTAAAATCATTTACATTTTATTTAAGTGGCTCCAATAAAAGCTTTATGTGGCCAAAGATTTGATGACTGGAAAGAAAAATTTGAACCTATTGGACTACGTTGTAAGGAGCTGACAGGAGACACAGACGTGGAGGACTTATTTGAGATTCAGCACGCCCATATTATAATGACAACCCCTGTGAGTATACTTGAGATACATCACTGACATTAGATGAACAGAGGGGACATTTGTGGATATAAATTCTTGCACAAGCTTTTGCTCTGTCTTTTTTTGCAATACTTGTTTGAATAGTAAGCACAAGAAGGATGTTTACCATGAACATTACCAGTTATCAATAGGTTAGGGTTTGCTGCCTAGGAACTCTTCTGTTCAGCTGTTTGTCATACTAGTGTGCTTGTGCACTGAGCTGATTTCTGCAGGATGCAGACAGCTCCATTCCCACTGTAGTGGCCAGGCATGGAATTACAGGCAAAGTTCTTATTCACTTCAAAAGGAATTTGACCTGTAATACCAATCCTGGCTACTGCAGTGAGAACAGAACAGTCTGCTTTCTGCAGAAATCACCTCAGTCCACAAATGCTTTGGCCTATTGAGCAGCTGAGTGGCAGGGCTTATTTTCAGGAAACATCTCTCTGGCAACCCACTCATATCTATTATTTGTAAGAGACTGATGGCAGAGATGTCTTCCAAATATTAAAAGCAGCTGTATATCTTCTTTTTATTGAGGAGACTACTTTCTTATTCATGAAGACATGGGGTAACGTTGAATCCTTCAAGGCTTCGTTCACATTTGTCGTTTATGTGGTGGTTTTTAATTGTGTTTTTCATGCTTTTGAAAACAGCATGCGTTTTTATTTTCAAAGTACATGCATGTGGAAGAACCACAATTATAAACTGCAACAAAAACACCATGTGCGAATGCAACCTAATGGAAAAACATTTGTCATGGCAAGTTTGACAACAGCCAGATTAACTTCAGGGAGTAATACCCATAAACTTTGAAATCCATTCTATAAACAGATTTAAATCTCACATCCGTTTTCCTGCATAAGACTGTTGACAAGGATGGGATTCAAACTTATCCATGCAGAGCATAACCTAAAGGCCCTTTTACTCGCAATGATTATAACTCAAAATTCGTTCAAGTGGCCGAAAGTGAGCAGGCAGTCGTGTACTATTTGTTCACTTGTCGTTAGCCGTGGGTTTTTAGCCAGCATAAAAACCATTGTCAAGCTGCTGGAAATTCCATTTGAATGCAAGTCATTCCGTCTTTTGAGTGGCTGCATGATAGTTTTTGTTTGCCTTGTATACATAACGAGTACATTGTTTACGCATGCTGGAGAACACAATGGAATCTGCAGGCCGGATAATCCTTCACACAAACACATGCTCAGCTGAGTTTACTTTAGCCAATGAGGGAAATGCAGAGGATTCAATACCATTATCTGTACGTGTAATTTTATGCAAAACTGTCTGTTCATTCAGTCCTGTGGCCGTGTAAGCGATAATCGTTACGTATAAAATGGCCTTTACCTAGTCTCTTGGCAGCTGCTCTGTGCTTTTTAGCTTCTGCTGTGTCTCTTTAATCACTTCAGCTTTTCCACAATTGAAGAAATAATCAGTAGTCTCATTTGCAGAGGATTTGGAAATGCTGATCCATTTTTCTTTGTTTAGTTTTACATGACTTTAAAACTTGCTGAAATGTTTCAGATAACAAGAGTTTAGCTTCAGACTGCATAGATGAAATAATTAATGTCAGATACACAGATATCGCAATCATCAGCCATAGGTTGGTGCCACTTAGGATAATTTATGCCAGCCTTTGTGCTTGCCTGGCTGGACGTCTGAAACAGTACCAGTGACTCAGGGTAAGAAACATACATAATAGCTGTGTAGCAGGGAGAAAGCTTTACCTGTAGCAGACAACTGTGCAGGAAACATCACTTAGGGCGCATTCAGACGACCGTATATCGGCCACGTATTCACGCTGGCCGATATACGGCGTCTCTCTCTGCAGGGGGAGGAGGCTGGAAGAGCCGGGAGCAGTGCTCTGAGCTCCCGCCCCCTCTCTGCCTCCTCTCCGCCCCTCTGCACTATTTGCAATGAAAGGAGGCGGGGTGGGAGTGGGGCTAAATTCCAGGAATTAGCTCCACCCTGCCTCCCCTCATTGCAAATAGTGCAGAGGGAGTGGAGAGTTGGCGGAAGCTCAGAGCACTGCTCCAAGCTCGTCCAACCTCTTCCCCCTGCAGAGAGGGACGCCGTACATTGGCTGGCGTGAATACGCAGCCGATATACGATCGTCTGAATAAGCCCTTACTAAAAAGGCTGGATTCACACAAGCGTATTTTAAAATGCAAAAATTTCTTGTGCAATACGAAACAAATGGAATCCATTGATTTCAATGCATTCATTCACATGCGTGTATTTCGCATACGCAGTTCGGTTGTGCTAAAAAATCTGCAGCATGTTCAGCGAAATAGAACATATGGAACTAATTGCACAAATTAGTCATTTCAATGGCTGGAAGTGTGTTTTTTGGCGCTCGCAAATGTGCACGCTTTGCACGTGCAAAAGGTACAAGAAATGCAACACCAGATGCACAAATTCATGTGTAAATGTAGATCTCCCATGTGAATCCGGCCAAAGGGCTCCTGCACACGACAGTGTCAGATCCTGTATGCAGGATTCCACAGCAGGATCTGGGCCTGTGCCCGGCTGGTGACCCTGCTCACCTGTCCCAATTCTTCTTCTTTCTCTGTACTGCGGGAGCGCCGGCGCGCATGTGCAGTACAGGTAAAGCCGCGCTGTTGCTAGGCGATAACTCGGATCCCACGACCCTTCTGCAGTGCTCACTGCAGAGGGGCCGTGGGACGGACGGCTTCCATTGACTTCACTGGAAGTTGTTGGTGCAAATGTAGCATGCTGCGATTTTTCTGCCACGAGCAGAAATTTCCACTCGTGTGCAGGAAGTAACAGGTCTCCATAGGAGGCTATGGAAGGTATTTGCTGTGGAATCCGGGGTCAGACGCTGGCCCCGAATTCCGCAAATCAAATCCGCTCATGTGCAGGAGCCCTAAAGTACACTTCTGCTGCCTGGACAAATGCGCCATAGTGATATGGTGCCATATGACAAACATAAGCAGACTAGTGGGGGAAATGGCCCCTTCACAAAGGCGTATCCGTGCAATATAATAGATCCCATTGATTTCAATGAGTTTGTTCATAAGCACATATTTTACGTGCACAATTGCATTACGCAAAAGAATGCAGCTTGCTCTATTTTCCTTTGAATGTGTGCAGGAAAAGAACATATCTGGCACTCATTAAAGAATTTGAATGGCTGGAAGCATCAGTGCATATTCTTTTGTGTGCGCCATTGTGTACGACTTGCACATGCAAAAAGTACAGTAAAAATGCAGTTGTGTGTGCAAATTCACAACTTTCATTCCACAAAAAACGCACGCAAACATACTTACATTTGAGTGAAGGGGCCCTAATGAAAGTGAAAAAAAGTACTGAGCGTGCCCACAAGATACATTGAAATACTTGGCTGTATTTCAATGTATTTTTTTGAAGTGCAGCAGAAGATATTCAAGAACGTGCTACAGCCATTCACCACATGATGCAGGGACAAAGACTACTCATGGTTTGCATCAGGCCAAACTTGTTCTAGTCATTCACCACATGATGCAGGGACCGTGACCACTCATTGTTTGAATTAGGCTCCTACAACCATAGTGAGGGGCTCTCAGAAAAACTGTAGGATTCCCCTAAGCAAGAGCACTCAAAGCCAGGGAACAGAGTCAGACATTCTGTCTTTTATCCAACAGAAGAAAGACACACCTTGCCTCAGGGGAAGTTTATAGGAGTCTGATTGCTAATTAAAACTGCTAATTATTTTCTGTCCAATAGGTGCTGATTAAAACCAAAGCTCACTTGTTTTGTGCTGCCTGAGGATCTCTAAGAAACTTGTACTATTTTTTTAGAGGGGGAGGGAGGAGTGGAGGTTAGTTGGAAAAATGCAATTCTACCATTATTTTTTGCTCGTTTTTAGCATGTTTGGGGAGGAGAGGTCGGGCTCCATATGATTATTGTTATTTGTCTGTCCAACATACATCGGGGTAATGAGCATAGTTGTCTCGGGTTCATGTTGCCCATGATAGCATTTATACCCATATGGGAAACATCCAGCATATCTCAGTAGTGTTGTATTCTATTCTTATGTGAATACTTACTACACAAAATAACCTTTCTATTTATAAAGTGTAAACGCTAAAATGATTAGTTCAGTATGGAGATCCAGCCCATAAACCAGTAGATTATGGCATTTTAAGGGTTTATTTAGACGACCGTATATTGGCTCGGTTTTCACGAGCCGGGGCGGGGCTAGGGGGAGAGACGGGGCGGGCTAAGTGCCAGGACTTAGCTCTGCCCCCGTCTCGCCCCCTCCTATTGCAAATAGTGGCAAGGGGCGGAGAGGGAGCGGGAGCTCAGTTCCTGCTCCTGGCTCTCCCCCCCCCCCCCCCCTGCAGACAAGGACACCATATATCGGCTCGGCGTGAAAACCGAGCCGATATACGGTCGTCTAAATAAGCCCTAAGGCCCATTTACGCCAAACAATAATTGTTCAAAACTCGTTCACACGAGTGAAAGTGAGTGATATTATTGTTACGTGTAAACGCTAAGCGGTCGTGCACTATTCGTTCACTTGTCATTGGTCGCTGAGTTTCAGCCTGCATAAAAATAGTCGTTAGTTTATTCGCTTGTCGTTAGGTTTAAATAGCAGTTGTTAAGTCTCTCAAAGAACTTGAGGGGGAGGGGTGATTGTTTGACCAGCTAAATGCAATGACTTATGCTGCAGAAGACAATGGCTTTTTCTTCCCACTAATTAAAAACCACCTGCTGAGAAATACTTCGCATATAAACACGCCCACCTGAGCAAACAACTAATACAGTGTTTACATAGCTAATGAGGGAAATGGCAAGGATTTCAAACGATTATCTTTATGTGTAAGCGCTCAGCATTTGAAAGCAAAAAAGTTTTTGAGTCGATCATTCATTCAAACAACAGTCGTTGCATATAAATGGGCCCTTACTCATACAATTTTGTTTCTGGTCCTCACTGCTGATTCCCCCAGTTTGTTTTAGGACTTATTCATACAGGGACCTACGCACGCAGAAATCACGTGCGTAAAAAACTTGTGGCGGTTAGTACCAATGGTTTCCTATGGGAACGTTCAGATGTTTTTTGCGGGTCTAAAATTCCTTCATCTGCGCGTTCCCATGGGAAACCATTGGTTCTAATAGCCACAAGTCTTTTATGCATGTGATTCCCATGTGAATGAGCCCTTAGGGTGAATTCACACCTGCGTTTAGGGTTCCTTCTCGTTGCTTAGTTTTTGGAGGAGAGAAATTGATTTAAACCTGGAATAAAATGATCAATTTTTTCTCCATTGATTTCAATGGATTTTCAAAAAACTGAATGCTTTCAGTTTTTTTCGGTTCCGTTTTGCCTCAGTTTTTTTTTTGCACTAGAAAAAAACACAGTCTGCTGCATTAGGGCCCTTTTACACGGGTCGATAAGTAATTTAGATTCCGGCATCCAGAGGGAATCTGAATGATTATCATTCAGTGCAAATACATGCCCCAGCTGAATGACAAATGAGAATTTGTTCACTTTTCATTCGCCGTTCAGTTTCTGCATGCAGAAAACTGAATGAGGGATTGGCCCGTGTAAACAGACAGTCGTTCATTTATGAATGACTGCCTCTTTACTGTGAATGGAATCAGGCCGACCAGAGCGATCGCCGACTCGCCCGCCTCCATTCACTCAGCAATGCTCGTTCCTGCAGACTGACAAATAGTTTGGATCGTTTATCTAAAATGAGATGTGTAGCTAACCGAAAACAAGCACTTCTGAGTCTTGGTATTGCACATCAAACATCAGCAATCTTTTTCTGATGATTAATTTTAATTTGATGTTTTTGTTGATAAACAACATAAATGTTTTCTTTATGTCCTTCAGGAGAAATGGGATAGTATGACAAGGAAATGGAGGGACAATACCTTGGTTCAACTTGTACGCCTCTTTCTTATAGATGAGGTAATTATCTTTTAATGTCTAGCACACACTGTAGATATGATACCTATCAGCAAATCCTTCTAGTACTGCTGCACCATTTTGCAATTTAAAGGAATGATAAATGTTCATATTTTGGTGTGGCAGACTAGCTGAACAGTACAGTTAGTTTACAAACTGCAATGCATTACAAAATTAGAGAACATGTAAATAAGGCTTCAGTCATGTCCGTTCAGAGCCTCCATAGTACATTTCCACTAAAATCAAGGACATAGGCTGCATGCTATTTGATTTGGGAAAATGCCATGCTACATAATGGCATCTTATGGAACCCATTGTAGTTAGTGGGTTCTGTTCTGCACTATCTGGGTCCCACACTTCCAGTTTTACCACTTTTCAGCTTTTACAATAGAGCTGGGTGCTGTATTTTTCATGCTCACCTGCTTACTGGTGCCCGCTGCTCAAGTCCACGCATCAGCCGAAAATCTTACTCTTTTCAGAGTCCTGTGCGTGTGCTCTCCCATAGACTTGTATAGGAGAACACATGCACAGGACTCTGACAAGAGTCAGATTTTCAGCTGGTTAGTGAATGTCAGTATCAGACACCTTAGGAACAAGGAAGCGGGTGACTATGAAAAATACAGCACACAGTTCCTTTTCACCTTGCCTAGCAGCACCATTAGTTAGCTTATGGTGCTTTAGATATGTGTTACATTCCCTTTAAGGGCTCAGTCACACGGGCGTTTATTGCCGCGATTTGCGCATGCGCATGCGTCCGGCGATTTTTTAAAACCATTGCTTCGCAATGCTATCGGACACATGAGCGCTTTTTATGCGCTCGTCCAATAAATTAGAGAACAGAAATCGCAGATCGCACCTATCTGCGATTCCTGTTCTCTTCTCTATATGCGCTCAATGGGGCCGGCGGCAGCAGCGCCGACCCCATTGAGAACATATAGAAGACAAATCATTCTTCTCTGCCACAGCTGTTCCAGCTGTGGCAGAGAAGAACGATGTTTGCCCATTGAATTCAATGGAGCCGGCAATACAGCCGACTCCATTGAAAGCAATGGGCTGCCGGCGTGCGCGGGATGAATTGTCGGGAAGGGGTTAAATATATAACCCCTTCCCTGCAATGCATCCTGAAAAGTGAAAAAATAAAAAAAAAGGATGTACTCACCTGCTCCCGACAGCCTGAGATCCCCGCGGCCGTCCTGCAGTGGGTGTGAAGGGGGTGTGACTCAGGCTTGCCCCTGATTGGCTCAGCCTGAGCCAATCAGAGGCTGATCTCAGTCACACCCATTCATGAATTCATGAATGGGTGTGACTGAGACTTGCCTCTGATTGTCTCAGCGCTGAGCCAATCAGGGGCAAGCCTGAGTCACACCCCCTTCACACCCACTGCAGGACGGCCGCGGGGATCTCCGGCTGCCAGGAGCAGGTAAGTACATACATTTTTTTTATTTTTTCACTTTTCAGGATGCATTGCAGGGAAGGGGTTATATATTTAACCCCTTCCCGACAATTCATCCCACACTCGCCCGCAGCGCTTGCATTCAATGGAGCCGGCTGTATTGCCGGCTCCATTGAATGCAATGCGCTGGACAGCTCCGGCCCGTTTCTAATGAAACGCGGCTAGGAGCAGATTTTCGGGCGATTTTTCGGGCGATTTTTCGGCGCCGGTCACGCGATTTGCGCATGCGCATCCGTCATGCGATGCGCAAATCGCGTGAAAAAACGCCCGTGTGACTAAGGCCTAAGATATTAAAAATACAATACACTGCAATACAGATGTATTACAGCATTTTGAAGAAGCAAACAGATTTAAAAAAAGGAAAATTAAGTCAACTACATTCTTTAAATTTAAAAATGATTAAGAATTACCGGTAATAGACAGACATTTCCCAACAAAACAATCTAAACAACAAAAAATATATATTATTAGTATCTCCACATCCGTTGCGTGTTAACGTTTCAATTTTTCACTCTTTGGCTGAACGATGATTTTTAGGTGAGTCGTTCAGCCGTAGAGAGCGTGCTGTGTATCCCCACAGGAGCAGCTGATTACATTGTATTCAGCTGACAGCCCGCAGTAGCCAATGCTGAGTGCAAAGTCCAGGCCACATGCTGGGATTTGCAAACAGCTGCTGGGAGCTCATTTACACAGAAATGAAGGTAAGAAAATGCTAATGGACATTAGTGTCCATTAGCAGTTTATGCAAAATGATTGCTAAAACTGTCAATCTTTCAATCGTTTGAAAGATTGTCTTTGCATGTAAATGGGACTTAAGTTAGGGTCTAATTATTCTTTAAATGTCTACTAGATGCACAGATTGTATTAATGTGTTAATATTTGTATAGGTGCACACAGTGAAAGATGAAAGCCGAGGAGCAACTCTTGAGGTTGTTGTCAGCAGAATGAAGACCATGCAAGCCTCCCTATCTCGTGCAGCAAAAGATACAGAAGTGTTTCTGCCCATGCGCTTTGTGGCAGTTTCAGCAACAATACCTAATGCTGATGATGTATGTTTTATACTCCACACATTTAAAACACTCAACATAGTGGGGCAGATTTATTAATCCTGTCTAAAGTTTGGAGACTGGAAACAGAGCCTAATAATGGGCCAAATTTAACACAGTATCGCTTGCTAGATGATAAACATGGCACATCTTTAGACTCTTTGATCTATTTGTGTAGCCCAGCAGTTAATAGAAGACATGGATTACAGTTATTGTGTGCAATGCAAACACAGCAATTCACTAAAACAACTTAGGGGATATTAGACATGGCAAAATCTAATTTTCCATAGCTGGCCTCCATAGTCACAAGCAATAAAACACATCTGACATTTATGGGAAGTCCAAAGAGTAATGCAAAGAAGTGGCAGCATATGGAAGGTTTTAAGTAAAAATATATGACCTTTATTACTCCATAGTCTTCTTAAAATGGTAGGCTACGTTTCTGTCTAAAAATGGTAGGCTACCTTTAGGCCGAAACGTAGCCTACCATTCTAAGAAAACTATGGAGTAATAAAGGTCATATATTTTTACTTAAAACCTTCCTTATGCTGCCACGTCTTTGCATTATTCTTTGGATTATATGTTGAGTCTCCAGGCTCAGGCTACCATTCCGTGGCTTGCATTTTTGTTCACCCCACCTTGAGGAGGAATTTCTTGTGTGCTGCTGGCTATTACTACTTTTTTGGATTTATGTTAAGTCCAACATTTACTAGAAAACCAAACTCTCAGGATTTCTTGTGATTAGTGGGTCATGGTAATTTGGGAGTCAAAACCTGACCACATTCACTTACATTAAATTGCAATACTGTGATCTTTGGTGATGCAACGTGTGTCATGATCAAAGTCACCATATATACTTAGTCTTTTTCCATAAATTAACAGAGCTGAAGGTCATCTAAACATACACCGCTCCTTTTTACTTGATAGAGTACAGGTGCAATATTCTGGCCAAGGTGGCAACATAGTAAGTGTTTCCCAAGAGGTATGTGGTTTGAACTGGAACAATACTTCATATATCCATCACAACACTTTGTTTTCAGTTCACTGAAGTGTGAATTGTTCTTATATAACTAGTTTCATGAGATAAGGACTATTAAATATAGTCGGTGGTGGGAAGGATAATGTGGTAAAATCAGGTTCAGATCTTGTTTACCAACATTGAAGACAGTGTCAGGATGTTCACAACTCAGGTATATCTAAATGGTAACTCGCCAAAGTATTGTCCAAACATAATATTGTCTGCTGAAGTATTTGTGTATATTTATGGCTCTATAATGTGAAAATTAGGGTAAGTAATCCATAGAATGGCAATAGGGCCTCTTTATAAGACAATGATTGACCTATCAATAGTAAACACAATGTATACAGTAAGTAAAGTTAATCAGCAATACAATGTGCCTTGCTATGAACAAAATAGAACTTTTATACTATTTTGCATTTTAGATTGCGGAATGGCTTTCAGATGGAGAAAATCCTGCCAGGTGTATGAAAATGGATGAATCTCATAGGCCAGTGAAACTTCGAAAAGTAGTGCTGGGATTTCCGAGCAGCATTAACCAAACTGAATTTAAATTTGACCTAACTCTTAACTATAAAATAGCAGGTGTTATACAGACTTATTCAGATCAGAAACCAACACTTGTTGTAAGCATAAAAATGGCATTTATTTTAGATGCACTCTTGTTTTTTTTTTACATATCTTCCAATTCAATTTTTTTTCTCATAGTTCTGTTCCACAAGGAAAGGTGTCCAGCAAGCGGCTAGTGTCCTTGCAAAGGATGCAAATTTTATCTTGAGCATTGAACATAAAAAGAGGTTTGTCTTTACTGATTTAATGGTAGAAAATACTGTTTGAGTGATTCTCAAAACTGTAAGCATCATAAACTAAGTTATGGTGTTTATCCTTTAGGTGACATGGAGTCCGGGGAGCTGTGTCTTTCTTATACTCACCCAGTCCCTCGTTTCTGCAGTGTTCCTGTGGTGTTCCTGCAGTAAAGTCAGCTCACACACAGCTGCTTGACTCTTTTCAGAAGGCTGTGAGCTCGCACATCCCATTCATCTCTGTGGGAGGTGTGCACACAGCCTTCTGAAAAGAGTCAAGCTTGCTGTGCTTGCCAGGGAATACTACAGGAATGAGGGACCAGGTGAGTAGAAGAAACATCTTCCTGGGCTCTCCATCATCTAAACTATATGCACCATAACTTAGTTTATGGTGAATATAGTTGATGACAGATTCCCTTTAAAGGGGTTGTCCCGCGGCAGCAAGTGGGTCTATACACTTCTGTATGGCCATATTAATGCACTTTGTAATGTACATTGTGCATTAATTATGAGCCATACAGAAGTTATAAAAAGTTTTATACTTACCTGCTCCGTTGCTGGCGTCCTCGTTCCCATGGAGCCGACTAATTTTCGCCCTCCGATGGCCAAATTAGCCGCGCTTGCGCAGTCCGGGTCTTCTGCTCTCTTCAATGGAGCCGCTCGTGCAGAATGCCGGCTCCGTGTAGCTCCGCCCCGTCACGTGCCGATTCCAGCCAATCAGGAGGCTGGAATCGGCAATGGACTGCACAGAAGAGCTGCGGTCCACGGAGGGAGCAGACCCCGGCGGCCATCTTCAGCAGGTAAGTATGAAGACGCTGGACCGCCGGGATTCAGGTAAGCGCTGAGCGGTTTGTTTTTTTAACCCCTGCATCGGGGTTGTCTCGCGCCGAACGGGGGGGGGGGGGCTTAAAAAAAAAACAAAACCCGTTTCGGCGCGGGACAACCCCTTTAACTGAACGTTCCCCAGATGTTACACCTAGACCCGCTAGTTTTATGGAATTGGGACTTCAGCAGTATAGATGTGACATTTGGGGGATCTCCAGCGGCATTGGACATATGCGTAATGCCCAGATGAAGCTGAGGACAGTACAGTGAAGCAAGGTGTATTATATTTGGTTTCATCTTCATAATATGCATGTGCCCGAAGGTGCTGGAGACGAGTCCCTGAATTATCTCCGGTGATTTATAAGTTCTTTTACTACACAATGCAGAAATGGACAGCTTTGATAAGGGCTGGTTTGGTAAGGTAAATCCCGGCCGCATCACAAAATGCTGGTGTTTTTTATAGACCCCAAACCTAATAATAGGTTCTATTTAATAATTGAGGTTGCAAAAAGTATTAGGCCTCATGTCCATGAGATAATTGTCATTTAAAATCCGCAGCGTTTTGCCCGCACGCAGATCCGCGCCCCATAGGGATGCATTGGACACCCGCAGGTAGTTAAATACCTGCTGATATCATTTTCCCCTTCAGGCGCAGATTGCGTGTGCAGGAAAAAAACCGCGCCATGCTCCATTTTAGTGCGGGTGTCCCGTGGGGACGGCTCCCGCAAGCTTCTATTGAAGCCTATGGAAACCATCCGGATCCACGGTACACCCGCGCCTGAATTTCTACTCTCCACGCGCGGGAGAGCAGGAGTTAAAAAAAAAATGGAGTGCCCGGCGCATGCGCGCGGCATGCTGCCGGCGTGCCAAGCACATCTGCCGGGCCAAAGAAAGAAGATCCGGCCGCGACGAAGGGCAGGTCCGCAGCGTCCAGACAAGTAAGTAAATTCTTATTTTTTAGCATCATGTCCCCGGGAAAAGAGAGACCCGCTGTGGGATTCTGCATGAAGAATCCGTGGCGTGCCTAATTTTCCCCGTGGACATGAGACCTTAAGGTCTTTAGGAGTCACAACTCTAAACAGAAGCAGACCTGTGTAAGTATCAATCTGAGATGTGTTTCTGTAGTGGAAAGAGTAAAAACAAATTGAAAATAAATTATAGCAACAAAAAATCCTAACATTTGTTGACTGTTGATCCAATATGTATTAATGCATTTTATTTGCTAATTGAAATATTCTTGCGTTCTTCTAATTTTGCCAGGCTTTTGAAGGCTGCTAATGCCATTAAAGATGCAAAACTGCGAGGTAGGTTCCTAATTCTAATGCTATTGAGATTGGCAGTCTGCTGCTTCTATACCTTCTATACCTTCGAGTCTGAAAAGTCCCTACTAAAAAGTAGGAGACTTCAAGCAATCTCTAGAATTGTAGTTTTATAGTTATTGATAAGGAAAATATTGTCTACTTTTATTTCAAAGTGGTTTAATATCTAAATATCATTGCAGATCTTGTGCTGTATGGCGTGGGATATCACCATGCTGGTTTGGATGTATCAGATAGGAAAATTATTGAAGCAACCTTCACAGCCGGAGACCTACCAGCACTTTGTATGTTCATTGTATACACTCAAAGCAACAGAATTCTTCTACACATTATCAAAATATAGATTTATTTGGAATATATTTTCATAGCAAGGGTTAAAGTGTAACTATACTTTAAAAAAAACGTATATGTCATATTGACATGTCAGAAGTTTTTATTAGTGGGAGTCTGGGTGCTAAGACCACCACCGATCGCTATAACAAACGAACAGAAGTGCTCAGCTGAGCATTGTGCCCATTTGGCTGTTATTGGCGAGTGGTGTATAGATTTTCTATGAAGCCCGTACACGCCTCCAAGCAAAGCCAGAAAAGCCAAACAGGCCTAGTACTCAGGGGAGTCTTGTTCGTATCAGCAATTGATGAGAATCTCGTCATCTAGATCCCCACCAATCAAAACTTATGACATGTCACAAGTTTTTAAAACATCGAGTTACTTTAACTGCATGAAAGGGTATTTTAATTATATATATTTATGGCATTTTGCTAAGGATCCTCACCTATTAGTAGGATGATTTCAATTAGGCTCAGAGGTACAACATGCAGCGAGACCACCATTCTCCTGATAGTTGGGCGGCCCAATACCAATGAGAGCTAATGCAACTAGATAGACTCTGTAGTATAATGTGCAATACATGTCCCTATTCCCAAAACTAAGAGTATCTTTTTATGATACAAACAAAAACCAGAATTCAGAATGACCTAATAAACCAAGTGAAAAGTGTGTGTCAGGCCACATTTTCATCTGCACTGTAGGTTCCGTTCATAGCTTTCGCCATAGATCCACTATTGCACTATTTCATGCGGCAAAATTCCAGACAGCATAATGGAAGTCGGAAGGACCACATTATAGTCAAAGGAGTCTATTTTGCACCGTTTGATTCCATCATAGGACACATTCCATTTTGCTGTTTCCATAATGGAGAAGGAAAACGGTATCCCGAATTTAAACTCTAATGCAAATGTGAAAGTGGTCTCATCTGTGTTTCACCATTCAGTAAACTCACTTTTTGATTAACCAAATTACGAAGGATTAATCAACAGATCTATTTATGTGGAAATCAAACGGAAACCAAAGTGGATCAGTTTGTATGAGTCTTTATTAGTTCCATCATGGTCAATCTTTCAGGTCAATGCACCGCATATTGAAAAAATGATGCTAACTGTTATTCGTTTGTCAGCAATTTTTAATTAGCTTAGATCACTTGCAGAAGAAATAACATACTTAACAAGAACTCAGACTTTATTAGGAGATTGTGCACTAAAATGGGGCAAAAAGAAAGATTCTGAAATGTAGGAAGTGGATAGTTCTTGGAAGGGAATGTAAGTGCATTGTACCTTGCAACTTGTGGAGACATTATGTATTTAGCTTCTCTAGATCCTAGTGTTTAATGTAGCCAGACTTATAGGTACCTACCTTGAAGGAAGGGCATCAGCTTAAAGGGGGTTGTCTGGGTCTGTGTATAACTGGTATGGCCCACTTTATAGGTAATGTATAAGGCACCAGATAATCTGTGTCTAGAGGTCTCAGAACTGCTCCTTGCATGTTGTTCATTTATGTCCAGGGTGAGGCAAAAGTCTGGACACACCCATTTAACTGGTGTAATAATGAGAAAATTGACTTCCAGTGTGTGAAACTGTTCTGTCTTCTTACACGTTCACACAGTGTGCAGTCCGACATTCAGCATAACCATTTCTGTCTTCCAAATAAACAAACTGTTCTTCTTAATCTGACAGGTTTATTGGTTAACAGATCGATGATGATTGACGATAATAATGATGATAATGTTGATAATGGTAAAACTATAAGAATACAGATAATTTGCATAAGTATGATGCATAGGAAACATTACACAACAGTAACATGGAGGTACATGGTAAAATGGCTGCTACACATAGTGCTGCATGGCTAACTATACAGTTATAACTCCCTGAGTAACAATACAACTGACCACTGAACAGCTCTGCATAACATACTGTCTCTGAAACAAGTGTCAGGGTAATTCTATTCTAAGTACAGCACCAATCAGGCCCACCCCACTTGCCCCGCTGCCGGCGGTAAAGAAAAAAACACCACACAGGGAGGTCTGGTATAATTCCTCACATGGGGCATGGCTGCGCTTTGCCGACGTGCTTTATTACAGATTACATGAGATCTTATACCCTTTGTCCCATCACCAACAAGGGGTGATGGACTTATAACCATATATGGGCAGTCCGGATTTCCGGCCTGAGACAGTGAAAACAGTCGATATCTTGCTTATGGCGCCTCTGGCTTATGTACAGAAAATCACGTATTCAATTAACTCCAGTGCAAAGAATCACCCACTCAATTCTAAGAAAACGGCCAAGCATGCATTCTCCATATATGGGAAGTCCGGATTTCCGGCCTAAGACAGTGAAAATTATGTACATAGTGGAACATCTTGATATCTTGTTCCAGCGCTTCTGGGAAAACGGCCAAGTACACGCGGCCTTGTGTCTGGTTCCGTATCTTCTCTGAATTTCTAGAAACATCTTGTCTTCGCCTTGCAAAGCCTTGGGAATATCTGATTTAAGGCGACATATAAGTTTTTTCTCTCATTTGGAATTGAATAGAACTTGCATACAGGTATAAAAGCATAAAAAACATTTGGCAATATATATATATACCCTCACAAACCCCCCTAAAAAACTTAATATGGAGATCAAGCATCAGACTTTGCACTCTTCCTCGGTCGTCTCTCCCTTGCGTCAGGGTTTCTCCACTGCCCGTAAGTCCCTACTCCTAAAGGGGAGGGATCCCTACCTCACCTCAGAAGGAGGCCATGGATTCCCTGGGCTTATTTCCGGGCATCCATACCCTCTATCTGTACGAGTTAACACCCCGCAGGGTGTGCCCTCGCCGGAACCTAAGGTCTTCTGCACTTTCCCTAGGCAAATGGGAAGTCCACTGACAGTCCATCTTATGAGATCGGGGCAGACACAGTACTAGTCCATCTCTCCATTCTTCTGGTAACGTATCTGGTTGGCATTATCGGAACTGGCTCTTTATCTTTTTCAAACAAGGGAAACGTTGGTGTCACATTATGCAGTCCCTTATTCATACTCTTTTTGATCAAAGGGATAATACACATACAGGAAGTTACATACCCCACCTCTTCCTGCTAAAATCATATCCAGGGCCACTCTATTTTGGAACGCCATGGATGCAGTGGGCCCTAACTGGTCAGCTAACCCTTGCAAAGCATCTCTGGTGTAGTTTACAAACCTCTGCTGATTGTAATAGATATAATTCATCCAATCTACATTATTATTAACAGTGACAATACCAAATAAGGACTCAAAACCTGCTTTAGGCCTTAGTCACACGGGCGTTTTTTCACGCGATTTGCGCATCGCATGACGGATGCGCATGCGCAAATCGCGTGACCGGCGCCGAAAAATCGGCTTAAAAATCGCCCGAAAATCTGCTCCTAGCCGCGTTTCATTAGAAACGGGCCGGAGCTGTCCAGCGCATTGCATTCAATGGAGCCGGCAATACAGCGGCTCCATTGAATGCAAGCGCTGCGGGCGTGCGCGGGGTTAATTGTCGGGAAGGGGTTAAATATATAACCCCTTACCTGCAATGCATCCTTAAATGTGAAAAAATTAAAAAAAAGGATGTACTCACCTGCTCCCGGCAGCTGGAGATCCCGGCGGTCGGCCTGCAGTGGGTGTGAAGGAGGTGTGACTCAGGCTTGCCCCTGATTGGCTCAGCGCTGAGCCAATCAGAAGCAAGTCTCAGTCACACCCATTCATGAATTCATGAATGGGTGTGACTGAGCTCAGCCTCTGATTGGCTCAGGCTGAGCCAATCAGGGGCAAGCCTGAGTCACACCTCCTTCACACCCACTGCAGGCCGACCGCCGGGATCTCCAGCTGCCGGGAGCAGGTGAGAACATCCTTTTTTTTACTTTTTTCACATTTAAGGATGCATTGCAGGTAAGGGGTTATATATTTAACCCCTTCCCGACAATTAACCCCGCGCACGCCGGCAGCCCATTGCTTTCAATGGAGCGGCTGTATTGCCGCTCCATTGAATTCAATGGGCAAACATCGTTCTCCTCTTCCACAGCTGTTCCAGCTGTGGCAGAGAAGAATGATTTGTCTTCTATATGTTCTCAATGGGGTCGGCGCTGCTGCCGCCGGCCCCGTTGAGCGCATATAGAGAAGAGAACAGGAATCGCAGATCGCAGATAGGTGCGATCTGCGATTTCTGTTCTCTAATTTATCGGACGAGCGCATAAAAAGCGCTCATGTGTCCGATACCATTGCAAAGCAATGGTTTTATAAAGTCGCCGGACGCATGCGCATGCGCAAATCGCGGCAATAAACGCCCGTGTGACTAAGCCCTTAACCTGATCTCTAGAATTAAATTCATCTGGCACCCCCCTTGGCACTCCTATTGCATCTATGTATACATGTGGATCAAAGTTACCACCTGGAGCGTCAACGTCTCTTAGCACGATGCGGTGTTGGATTCTCACCCTCAGTGTAGGATTCATATTGCACATTTGATTGTATTAATTTGTTCTGAAACAGGGGGCTAGTGTACAGTAGTCAAAGGTGTGTGTTAGAGGAATTGTACCACATTATAGCATGTAAAGGATATGCAGGATCATTAGTTTTTGCAGTGCGAAGTGTGGATCCAAGTGGGCTCTCCTTCAAGCTTGACTGCAGTTGGGGCGGTGAGCAACATCTGGTAAGGACATTCAAACCGGGTTTCTCTCTCAAACTTTTTCACATAGACCCTGTCACCTGGTTTTAGATTGTGACACTCATCTGTAGGACCTGGGAGAAAAGCAGAGACTGCAGAATACATTATTCACAATTCCTTGGAGAGGCCTATGACAACATTAACAAGAAAATCATTCCCCAAACTCTGATACTGAGGCATGTAACCTCCTGAGAAAAAGAAAAACTAATAGACACTCAATTCAAGATTTGCCCATTTTCTTCATTGCCTTTTGGATCTACTTTCCCCCTACTCCGCGGATGGTAGGGTGTGTGAAAAGCCTGGAATATACCCAAAGCAGACATGATGTATTGCATTATTTCACCTGTGACGTTTGTACCTTTGTTTGACTCAATCACTTCCGGTACCCCGTATCTGCGGATTACCTCATTCATGAGCTTCTGTACGGTTACCTGCTTATTTACTTTGGTAACAGAGTAGGTCTCCAACCTGAAAAACATCAACAACAACAACAAGCACGTATTCAAGCTTCCCAACAAGTAGGAGCTGAGTGTAGCCAATTTACAATCCCTGAAATGGGTAGAGTGGTCTAGGCAAGTGTGATGTGGCAAATTTACTTCTGCCCTGTTGCTTACGGCAAAGATCATGCAAAATTGGACAAATGATGCAGCAGCTACAGAAAACCAAGGAGCCACCCGTCCTCGTTCAAGCGTCGACATCATTACTGCTTTGAGAGGTGCGTCTTTCCGTGCGTCAGCTGGGCCATCATGGGGCACAGGGACTGTGGTAAGCAAGTTCTGTTGACTGTTCACCATACGCCGTCCCTTTTTAGTCCATTTGTCTTTTTCTTAACTATAAAGTCTTTAGCATATCAAAGTCCAAGTTCATATCAAAGTCCAAGTTCATATCAAAGTCCAAGTTCATATCAGAGCCCAAGTTCATATCAAAGTCCAAGTTTTTATCAAAGTCCAAAGTTATTGTCAAATTCTTCTTTTCTTCTTTCTTCCATGGCTTGAGGGCCGCTGCTTTTGCTGTGTGGTCTGTGATGGCGTTGCCTCTCGCTTCTCCGGTGTAGGAATTGGTGTGAGCTCTCTACTTTGTCAGGTAGAAGTAGGGTCTCCATGAGACTCTGCACCGATGCATCATTCTTAATTGGCTGTCCTGCTGAGGTAAAAAACTGTCTGGCCTTCCATGTTGGGCCGTAGTCATGAGCTATGCCAAATGCATACCGGGAGTCAGTGTAAATTTTTGCCGTCTTACCTTCCTTCACTCTACACGCCTCAGCGAGTGCTTTCAGTTCCGCTTCTTGTACTGCGACATGCGGAGGCATTCTGCTTTTAGGACATCTTGTTGTGTAACCACTGTATATCCAGTGTGGAGTTGTCAATCACCCTGGGTACCATCTATAAAAAACAACTCAAAATATGCATTATTAACAAGGGCTTTCAGTAACTTTTTAAAACTTAAATTTTCTTGTTGCATCAATGCTAGACAATCAGGCTGGTATTCTATTTCAAAAAGATCAGAATCTTGTTGCAAAAAAATTTAAAAATTTAAAAATGGCTTGCAAAAAATTTAAAAATAGCTGACTTGCAATACCTAGATCACCTATGCCTTCTCCTCCCCCCCTTTAAACCAGGGTACTCAATTGGAACAATAGTACCCGGTTTAAGGTAGTATAACATTGTAAAAAGATTTGATGGATGCAGATAAGGCCTGTACGATGTTAGCACCTATAACAGAAACATGAGTTACACCGGGGCAGAATAACCTACAAACACCTATTAATATTTGAAATGTGATATCCCTTTAAGTGAATTCATTATTAGTCTGTTCCTGCATGCAATATCTTATCAAAATTTGAGACAGGAGAAAAAACAAAACAAAAAACTTTTACTAGCTGCTCAAGCTCCTCACCCCTCCCTTGTCGAGAAGAGGGATGAAACATTACGTACTATTACATCATCTAGCTCCACCCCTTCGATATTGGCTCCGTGCGTCTTTCTTCCCAGCTCCATTTCAGCGTAACAGTCCACACGTCCACATCTCAACCAAGCAAAGTCCCATTCATGGGGAGGACTTTTATCCCCAGTCAATACCTGCATCACACATTCCACCACAGCTTGAACACGGGTCACTAACTCTCATCCATCCATACTCTCAAGTCTGCTCCGTCACCCCCTCATTGAGATGTACCAGTACATACAGATGCACGGACAAAAAAAGTTTGACAAACATACATACATCAGTTGAAAAACATTGAGGTGAGTGCTTTTAATTTTATAAAGTACATGATTCTATTGAGATGAGATTGTGAATGAGCGCTATCTTTGACAAATTATGTGAAAAAAAATTTGCTGAGTGACTGAGACATTCTATCTTTCTTATCTACTGAAGCTATTATATGCTGTATTAAACGCTGAAGTATTTTAGAATATGGGTATTTTTCAACCCCCCTGCCTTTCTTTCTCTGTATTTCTCTGTATTTGACCCTGAACAAAAAGTGAAGTCTGAAAGCCCCCACCTTTTCAAAACAAACTGTTATCTCTCCGCGAATATGAAACACAGACTGAATCGTTTTAGCTTAAACTATTGCCTGACCTTGCAACATTCATTTTCAACCCCTGTATAAGTAAGAATATAACTTAGAAATTGCTATATTTCCCTGCCTACTAAGACGGTATAATTAATTAAATTCATTTCAATTCATTGTAAGCAAGCAAAGATATTAACCAAGGTTGTTATTGCATTTTCTCTCTCGCTGTTATCTTCCGACCTTGGAAAGCTTACACAGACTCGCAGCTACATGTCAACAAAACTCTTCTCCCCTAAAAGCAAGCTCAGTTAACTATTTGCACATACAGTATATACATATATATACACACACATATATATCTATATCTATTATCTATCTTGTATTATACACATTTTCATCTCTTTGCCAACAAATCACATGCATTGTAACTTTCTTATCGACTTTGCCTGCTCCCCTTATTTCTCTCCCCTACCTAACTGCCAATATAACCTTCAATAGACACTCTCCTGACGCCCTCTTGATCACTTACTGTACTTTTCAACATTTCACTTACGGATACTTTCTTAAACAAATAATGTGTACATACCTAACTTTCTCTGACTGTCTCTCTCTCTCTCTCTCTCTCCAGCACTTTCTAGCAAACCTTGGTCTTTCAAGGCGCCTCTGGGTCCTAAAGACCTCCTCCCAGACACCATTTTGTAATCTGCGGGTCGGTGTCACACATTTTCATTAGTTTTGTTACATTCTACAGATTCATCCACACGGCGGCAGCCCTTGAGGGGCTCTGTCTTCTTTAATAAGATCTTACGCATATTAGAACAACAACAACAATAATAATAATAACACGCTCCATAGAATGCATCCCTCTTAATTTTCAAATTGTCAGCCCCTTATATACCGGCAAAACAACCGAGGGTCCCTTCTCCTTATGGAACCAGCCCCATAAAATGCATCTCTCTGAAATCAAATCGTTAGCCCCATATATAAGGCAAACCGACCGAGAGTCCCTTCTCTTATGAAGCCTGTCTCACAAAATGCATCCCTCTCTGCTAAACCATTAACAACTAACTAAACTAAACTGAGGGTCCCTTCTCTTGTGAGACTAAATGAAAAGAAAAAGAGAAAAAAAACTTCTGCAGATACAACAATCTCCACTATTATTAAAACGTTAAAACTTCAAAGTACAAATAGACTACAGACTAGTTTCCGGGTGACCGATTGGTGCGCATATCACGGTCAGTGGTCCATGACGGCAAACCCGGAGCCCACACGAGTTACCGTGTAGAACTCTTAACCCAACCAGTCCGGTCACAAACCACAGATAGTCAGTCCTGCTGCAAGACTCGCACTGTAAAACACAACATAAATATATGCTGGCCTTACCTGGAGTTCTAAGTGAGTTGATCAGGCTCGGTTTGCAGCAGGACGGCTTCTCAGTGGCGTGGATCCGGGTGGAATGCGTTGTAGGCTCTGGCTTTGTCGCCCCAGTTGGTTGCGCCATTTGTCAGGGTAATTCTATTCTAAGTACAGCACCAATCAGGCCCACCCCACTTGCCCCGCTGCCGGCGGTAAAGAAAAATACACCACACAGGGAGGTCTGGTATAATTCCTCACACGGGGCATGGCTGCGCTTTGCCGACGTGCTTTATTACAGATTACATGAGATTAAAAACATTTGGCAATATATATATATACCCTCACACAAGGGTAGTTTTCTTACCAGATATGCTTTTACAAAGATGGTGGATTTTGAAGAGGAGGGAGCAAAGGCAAGTCTGAACTCTATCTCTAGCTGGAAGTTCCTTCTTCCCACAATGCCTTGCAAACTACCCATAATACATCAGTCTTTAAGGTAGAAAAACAAGTTGTAATACATTTGCAACACAGCTAGATGGTGCTGTAACCACTAAACACCTAGAATGGAATGTTATGTAGCTTCGGTTTATGTGGAGGAGAACACTCCCCGTCTGACATCAACGGACGTCACTATTGGGTCTTTCCGGTGAAAACAACAAAACAAGTTCCGCGACTGGCCTGAAGAATAGTTTGCCTTCCCCAGGCTTCCACACTTTGACCTCGAACGTGCGTACCTTCCCATTCTTGCTCGGGAATGTGTTGGTGATGAGTACGAGCAGATTTGTGACGTGATGATGCCTGGGAATTACCATAGGATGTTTTTCCTTAAATTCCACTTTGGCTGCTTGTAGGCGACCTCTTATTCTTAGGGACCCATCTTGGTCAATGATGGGATCAAGCTTCTTCAAGGCGCTGTCCTTGAAAACTGTTTGGCCTTTGCTGAGGTAGTCTATTTCTTTTGCATAACATTCGTGTTGTATAGTGCGATTTATTATACTCTTGGCTCTGTCCAGATTGGTAGCAATAAAGGCGTGTTTGCAGTGATGCCAACCCTTACAAGGTCTTTGACTCACAGGTAATGTCGACCTATAAGACTGAGCTATATGGCTTAGACAGGCTATAGCACGAACGAGCGACATCCAAGTGGAGAATCTGTTGAAACAATGGGATTTGAGTTGCTGTTCCAAAGCCACCATGCATAGAGCAGATACTTCAGGTCGGATTTCTTCATCGGTATCTGGGTTTATCAATTCGACTGAGTCGGATCCAATGCTGCAAGACGTTGAACGGTACAGAAATGCAGGACCCATAAACCAAGTTGTATTCTTAAGGCCACCCGCTGCTACAGATCTAGTTGCATGGTCTGCCGGATTATGGTGCGTAGGAACATAGTGCCATTGCTTGGGACAAGTGGACCTCCTGATCCTTAGCACCCTATTGCTGACATAGACGTAAAAGTGTCTGGTTTCGTTGCGAATATATTCTAAGACTACCTTACTGTCTGTGTAAAATACGACTTCCTCGATTTCCAGATTCATTCCTGACGTTATAAGTTCAGCCAACTCTACCGCAAGCACAGCAGCGCATAGTTCCAGTCTGGGTATAGTGTGCTCGCGGAGTGGCACCAGTTTGGCTCTGCTCACAACAAACCCTATATGGCATTGTTCCTTGACGTCTATGGTCTTTAGGTATGCTATGGCAGCAATCGCCTTGACTGATGCATCACAGAAGATATACAGTCTTTGCATCTTGACTTCCGTTGAAGGCACGGAAGCATATGGGCGTGTCACATGAAGACTGGACAAAGTTTCAAGAGACTTTCTCCAACCTGTCCACATGTCTTTTTTCTCCATGGGAAGCGGATCATCCCAATCAGACGTCTCTGTGGTGAAGTCTCTTAGCATCATTTTGCCTTGGATGGTAACAGGTGTTACGAATCCCAGAGGATCATATAGGCTGTTTATGGTAGACAGGACCCCTCTGCGTGTGAAAGGTTTTCCTTCCTTGCTGATCTGGAAGGTGAATGTGTCCGCCTTTAAATCCCAGGGCAGACCAAGGCTCCGTTGCATGGGAAGGGAGTCTGTGCTAAGATCCAAGTCCTTTAGATCGCTTGAATGATCTTGAGGTGAGAAGGCCTCCATTAACTCACGGCTGTTAGAGGCGATTTTGTGCAACCTCAGATTAGATTGAGCAAGCATTTCTTGAGCTCTTTTCAGGAGATTGATTGCGGTCTCGTTCGTGGGTGTAGACTTCAAGCAGTCGTTCACACAGAAGGCCCCTTCTACAAAGGACCCGACATCAGACCAGCACCTTGCTTCACCCTCTCGGGCTGAGTGTCTGAGACCATAGATGGCAACTGCGGGGGAAAGACTGCTTCCAAAGATGTGCACCCTCATCCGGTACTCTATGATGTCCTTGTCAGGGTCGTTGTCGCAGTACCAGTGAACCCCAAGTAGTTTCTATGTTCTTCCTTGACGAGAAAGCAGTTGAACATTTGTTGTATGTCGGCCATAAATGCTACAGAATCCCTGCGGAAGAGTACCTCTAGAAGTCTGTTGTTGAGGTCTGGACCGGACAGTAAGACATCATTTAGTGAGACGCCTTCACATCTGGCACTCGAATCAAATACTACCCTTATCTGTGCTGGTTTTTTAGGGTGATAAACGCCGAATATGGGCAAGTACCAACACTCCTGGGAGTCTTGGAGCACGGGTGCCACTTCTGCGTGGTTGTTCTGGAATATTCTTTCCATGAAGGTGAAGAAATGTTCCTTTTTCTCTGGTGTTCTCTGGAGTTTGTGTTTGAGGGAAATAAATCGGCTGTAGACGAGTTATTTGTTGTTAGGCAGGCGTTGTCTCTGGGTTTTGAACGGTAGAGGTGCGACCCAGCTTTTGGACTTGTCCTTTACTATTTCTTGATCCATGATATCCAAGAACAGCTTGTCTTCTATGGACATTGCGACCCTGTTGTCCTCTCTTGTCCTGTGGAAGACTGTGCACCCTAAGTGATCTTGCTCACCGTCGCAGGCGTGGTCTTCACAGGAGGGATCTGCGAAGGGACAAGGCACGGGAGTGCTTTGTGGCAACTCTTTTATCAGGAAACTGTTGTGGCATGGCTGGAATAGGGAAGGACGTCCACTTTCAAGTGTGTTGGTAAGCATGCTGTTGACTGAGGTCGGCTTGTGTGCTCCTCCTAGACAGACTTCTCCAATGATGACCCATCCTAGGTCAAGTCTCTGGGCGTATGGAGCATTCTGGGAACCGTTAATCTGTCCCCTAGCCTTATGAACTCGTAGTATGTCTCTTCCAAGGAGTAGGACTATTGGGGCCTTTGGATCAAGTTTCGGTATCAGGTGAGCTATACGTCTGAGGTGGGGGTGGTATGCTGCTACCTCTGGTTTAGGTATCTCCGACTGGTTGTCAGGAATGTGATTGCACTCAAGTATGGTTGGCAGGGGCAAGCAGGTCTGACCATCTATGGACTCTACCATGTATCCAGTTGCCTTCCTCCCCGCCGTCTCAACGGTACCTGCGCACGTCCTTAAGGAGTAAGGAGAACCAGGCCCTACGATGTTGAAGGTGTCGAAGAAGGTGGATTTGGCTAAAGACCTGTTGCTTTGGTCATCTAGGATTGTGTATACCTTGATCGCCTTATCTCGGTGGCCGACAGGATAAACCCTGACAAGACAGATTTTGGAGCATGACTTCCCTCCTGCAAGTCCTTTAGAGATCTCTGTACACTGAGAAGTGACTATTGCTGTGTCTATCTGCTCTCTGTCCTGTTCCTCTGCTTGGCATGATCCCTGAGACGGTGGTCCAGGGTGTAGAGCCGTGTTGTGCTCTGTGCTACCGCATTCAGTGCATGTCAAACTAACCTTACAGTTCCTCGCGAAGTGCGATGTTGTAGTGCAGCACCTGAAGCAGATGTTGTTTTCTTTCAGGAATTCTTTGCGGTCTTCTAAGGACTTCTCTCTGAAGGCTCTGCATTTTAGCAAAGAATGTGGTTTCTTGTGCAGGGGGCATTGTTTGGTAGGATCCTCGTGTTTGTTCTCTTCTTGATGAGGCTTAAACGACCTGTAAGGAGAACCTGTGGAGGCAACATTAGTTTTGTGGACCGCTACTGGTGTTTTAAGAGGTTTGACACCAGGGGTAGTGGGACAAGACAATGTAAAGTCAAAACTGGGATCGTTTCTGATCCTTGCCTGTTGAGCAACAAAGCCTACAAATACCCGAAAGGGGGGAAATGGTACATTATGAACCTGTTTATAATGGGAACCATGCGTGAGCCACTTCTCCTGTAAGTTATAAGGGAGTTTTTGGACAATTGGATTAACACCCCTGGCGGTGTCCAGGAATGCTAGCCCTGGCAGATCTCCTTCTGCCTGAGCAACTTGTACCTCTGTTAACAAGTCACTAAGTTCCCTGAGTTTCTGGTAACTCTTACCTACTATTTTGGGAAAATTATCAATTCTCTTAAATAAAGGATTTTCTATAGCTTCTATTGACCCATAACACTCATCAAGTCTTTCCCACACCATCTTTAGGCCTTTGCCTGGATAGTTTATGTTAATGTCTCTGATCCTTTTGGCGTGTTCAGCAGACTCGCTTCCCAGCCACTTTACCAAGAGATCTAACTCCTCACTGCAGGAGAGACCTAAGTCCCTTATGGCGTTCTGGAAGGAGGCTCGCATGCTCTGTAGTTCTCTGGGCGATCTGTGAACTTTATAAGTTCCTTGGTAACCAGTTCTCGTTTAGCAAAGAACCTAGCGAAGTCCACGACAGCCTGGTTAGCGCCAATACTACCCGGTGTGCTGTTGTTATGCTGCGTGTGAAGTGTATCACCATACCTTTTAGGAGTTTCTGGCTTAGGGCAGTCTGTTAAATACCACTCTGATGCGAAAGCTGTCTCTTTAAGCCGGGGAGAGGGTTGTAGCTTCCTTTTTGTGGGGTGGTAGTCGTGGTCAGCACTGCTTTGTCGCATACCATCCTGTTTGAGGTACTGTGTCTCGAAGTGGGTTCTTAGACGCTCTGTTTGATATACTGGATTGTAGCCGTCTTCTGCCTTAGGATGCTGATGGACATATTCTGAGACGCGCTGTGCTGGATCTTCTTGGTCTAGGCCTAACCCGAGTACCTGGCTGTGTTTCTCTAATTCGGGGAACTCTGCGGCTTCTAGGAACTCTGCCTTGGCTAATGCGGCTGCTGCTTCTTTCTCTGAGGTGAGTTTTTCCAGTGACACCTGCAGGCAGACTCTCTCTTTTTCTTGATCTGCTTGCTTTAGCTTCAGTTGCATCTCTTGTGCTGCAAAGGTGGACCTTACTTTTGCTGCCTCAGCTTCTGCGCCGGCGAGAGCAGCCATTTCTCTTATTGAAGACCTGCTAGAGCAGCTTGCTCGTGACCTGGTCTTATAGGAGGATGTCTGGCTAGTAGACATTGTGTGCCTGTTTGCTGGCTGCTTAATGTCTCTGTGCAGACTCAGTCCAGGTAGGAGCAGACTTCAGCTTGGCTTAGATCTTGCTGCGTTTACTTGGGGCTGCACTCGTGTTTCTTGTGACTAAATGGCGTCCGCTGCAATCTTGTACGTAAGACCGCGTGGCTGCTGGCGGCTCCGTCTAGTCTGATCCACTATCGCTGGTGACTAGCATCTGTTTTACTGTTCTGTCTTCTTACACGTTCACACAGTGTGCAGTCCGACATTCAGCTTAACCATTTCTGTCTTCCAAATAAACAAACTGTTCTTCTTAATCTGACAGGTTTATTGGTTAACAGATCGATGATGATTGACGATGATAATGTTGATAATGGTAAAACTATAAGAATACAGATAATTTGCATAAGTATGATGCATAGGAAACATTACACAACAGTAACATGGAGGTACATGGTAAAATGGCTGCTACACATAGTGCTGCATGGCTAACTATACAGTTATAACTCCCTGAGTAACAATACAACTGACCACTGAACAGCTCTGCATAACATACTGTCTCTGAAACAAGGGTAGTTTTCTTACCAGATATGCTTTTACAAAGATGGTGGATTTTGAAGAGGAGGGAGCAAAGGCAAGTCTGAACTCTATCTCTGGCTGGAAGTTCCTTCTTCCCACAATGCCTTGCAAACTACCCATAATACATCAGTCTTTAAGGTAGAAAAACAAGTTGTAATACATTTGCAACACAGCTAGATGGTGCTGTAACCACTAAACACCTAGAATGGAATGTTATGTAGCTTTGGTTTATGTGGGGCAGAACAGAAACTACTAATTGGAAGGAAGACAGCATTTCTTTGGTGGGCATTTTGAACTCTGCCATATTGAATTCAGCTCAGGTTTTTCAAATGGGAAGGGGGTCATGTGATATATCAAGCTTGGCTACAATTTACTCAGAGATACTCTGGGAGTGTCAGTTTTGCCCTATCTTTACTTGTTTAGGAGTTAAGTGAGGGCAAAGTTTCACAAAGCGCTTTGCATGGTGTGTTTGATCTGTCCTCCTTTCTGCCAGATGCACACGGTTAAACATTTAATCCAGTCTTCGTGAACATGTTAATGAACTGCGGGTGATATTTATTCGCAGCACTGTAAGAATCACCTTTCAGGTGAACCATATTGCATATGTTTTCCACATACACAAGGGACTTTTAATGGCCCCAGAGATAAAAGTCCAAAGGCCTTTAGTCCAGTGGCCTTTGCAACCATTCTTTCGGACCTCAACACCCAATCTAGTGTCCAGGGAATTGCACATCCAACCATCTGTGAGTAGAGCCACAGCAAAGTGCAGAAGTGCACCATCCTGTTGAAAGCAACTTGGAAACTCACTGTTCTCATTGAACATAGACAGGAATATGGCATCCTGTAACATCTAGAGGTACTTCTCACTGTTAAATGGTCTGTCAATGAAAAAGAGCCCTGAATGTCAGACACAATTTACCAAATTTGGAAGTCAATGTTTTCATTATTACACCAGTTAAATGGGTGTGTCCAGACTTTTGCCTCATCCTGTATATCTAGAGGTTGATAAATTATAGTTTGTTAAGACACTATCATTTTTCTTTTTTTTTTTACTTTTGTTTTACTTAGTTACCACTAGCACTTTGGCCATGGGTGTTAACCTTCCAGCTCATTTGGTAATCATCAAATCAACCACACATTATGCAGCAGGAATGTTTCAGGAGTATAGTGAGACAGATATTTTGCAAATGATTGGTAGGGCTGGAAGACCTCAGGTAAGTGCTTCTGCAATACTGCAGCTCCCCTCACTTATGTCTACTAAGTCTTGTGGAACCAATCATTTCAGGATAAATGTAATATTCGTGTTTCAGTAACTAATGTTTTATCCTGAGAAAAACTTTATATAGTTTAATTAAGGGTCTCTGAGTCTGACATTTACCAAATGCAAGATGACATTTTCTATTAGCTACTCGAAAATGATAACATGTGGCTTACACCGAAAAAAAATACCACTTAAAAAAAAATTTAGTATCTATAGACATTTTATATGTTTTTTTTTTTTAATTGTGAACGCTCACCTCGATAATGATTTTTTAAACTAATTTTTAATTTATTGCACTTTCAACTGTTATTAATTGAACAACAAACATTCCAGCAAGATCTACTTCACAAGGTGTCATCATTACGCATAAGATATACAGCATAGTGCAGAATACATATACATAAGATGCCATAGATGTACAGAAAGTTTGAAGGTATCGCCGCTGCAACAATAACATGTCATCAGTAACTTTGACATATTGCCATAGCACTCAGTGATACTGTAGTCATTCGAACAAATAATGGGACACTGATCTTGTAGCTGGCAAATTGACAACTGTATGTAGCGAACTGTATGGCGAATGATTAAGTATTATTCTTAACAACTATTTGTTGATAGTTTGATACAACAGCCATAGCAGTTATCATGACAAGGAAAAGTACTAAGGAGAAATACGTACAGATGCTAGACGGAGCGGATACCATTGAGAGCAGGTCAGTAATCATGTTACTAGATATTAGCTAAACATATACAGTATGTAAAGTAATGGGAATTATTACAAAGAAAGTAATGTACATAATTATGTTAGAGATGAGCGAATATACTCGGTAAGGCACATTACTCGAGCGAGTAGTGTCTTATCCGAATATTTCCCCGCTCGTCTCTAAAGATTTGGGGGCCGGCGCGGGTGACAGATGAGTTGCGGCGGGGAGCGGGGGGGGGGGGGGGGGAGAGGGAGAGAGAGATCTCCCCTCCGTTCCTCCCCGCTCTCCCCTGCCAGCCCCCGAATCTTTAGAGACGTGCGGGGAGATACTCGGATAAGGCACTACTCGCTCGAGTAATGTGCCTTACCGAGTATACTCGCTCATTTCTAGTACCAGTTTAAAATATTTTTGTTCAGTTGACTAAAAGGGCTAAACAGTTTCAATCACAGGACACAGTTGTATATTTTATATTTCTACAGCTTGCACAGGCATCTTGTAGAACATTTAAATGCAGAAATAACATTGCACACTATAACTGACGTGAACATTGCTTTGGAATGGATAAGATCAACTTTCTTGTACATCAGGGCATTGAAGAATCCATCTCACTATGGTATGTGCTCATATTTGTAGCTCATATAGGACAAAGAGCAATAATGAAATATAGAAACATTGAAAATCTTACTTTATTTGCTACTTCTGTTCAAGTAACTAGATAAGAAGAACAACTCCGACCTAGACAGCTATATGCATGAATGTAATAAACATTTGGTCATCTTTTTGTTACCTATCTTGTTAATCAACTCTTTCTATATTATCTAATTCGAAGGACAGGCATATTTGCTGGTAACCAACGACATTGACCTGAATATCAACTTTAGGCCCGGCTCACACGGCCGCAAGCATAATACGCTGTAGATCTGGAGCCGGCGTAAGACCTGGCATACTGCTGCGTGTGGCGGCAAAAGTTAACTACGCATGACAGCGTATCTCATGCACGCTGTCATGCACAGTACACCTGGGTTTTTCGGTTATATTTCCTGTGCAAAATCGCACACAGCATGTCTTATTTTTGGAATTTTAGTGCGCATTTCATCACCCATTGAAATGAATAAGGTAAAAAATGCAGTAAATACGCAATTGCATGCATAATGCTACATTCTTTACGCAGGTTACTATGCCACCAGGAGGGGAGAAAAAAGTTGTGACGTCATCAGCTTGCTGGCCTGAGTTGGTACTGTGCAAAAATACGTAGTAAAAATGCAGGCAAACACACACAATAAACACATAAAAACACAGCGTTTCTACAGACGCTTGTGTGGGAGTGGCCTGACACTAATACTGTACTTTTCCACTGACAAATAAGGTTTGGACAGAATGTCAGTGGATCATATGGTACTAAACCAATGGTCCTTAAGTTTGAGTTCAGGAATCGCCCACCATCACCACCAAGAGGACCGTGGATAGACTTCAGACAGTTTGTACTTGGAGATGAAAACTGGTGTTCTTATATTCACTACCCACTAACTGAATATGATGAACTTTTTAAAGAGGACATGTCATTTCCTCTGAGCTTTGCAACTGTAGCCTCATTTATTCTATCATACCTCTTCTTATATCTGTTTCCCCACCCCCCAACGCTCCTCGTTTCCTCACCCCTACCTCTGTTGGATTCGGCTCTCAAAACTTTGAATCTGTCAAGAAGGTGGTATCCTCCGCACATTGTCAATTAATGATACTAGTGGGTGGGGAAAACCTCATGTCATCCATTGTCATTGCGTAGAGGAGACTGCCCACATGACAGATACAAAGCTCTGGGAGTTGAATTCAGACAGAGTTCGATGGTTGGGAATGGTGGGGACATAAAAACAAGAGGTGCAATAGGCAGCAGGGCCATGGCTATGAAGATATGCAGTCGGCCCCGCTGATCAGAAGACATGACAGCTCTGCTTTAAATTAAATAATAAATGACACGGCTGACATAAGGATAACAAATAATAAAAAATTGTTGTTTTTTTTTAGGTTTCCCACAAGGACTTGATAAAATAGGAATCGAAGCTAAATTGCAGGGTATACTAATGGTCTTTTTTATACACCTATTATTTTTACCATACCTCTGAGTATACAATGCATATCTATACTTGTATATATATACATCTAACAAATAGAGGTGGTCAAGATTCTGGAAAACTCTATATTAATTAATCCTTAACAGTGTGCAAGTGGATACTTTCCTTTTTAAAATAGTTTTCAGTACATTTGTGTGTCGCATATACACTACATATTGTTAGCAGAGCGCTTTTTAATGTGTGCAAACCGATGGCTTAAGTACAGAGAGCTACGCTCACAAAACCCTTGCAGCACTGCACAGAGGCTGTATTGCCCCCCTAGTACAGCCACCCATATGCTGCTGTTAGGCTGGGTTCTCATACGGCGGAATCCCGCCGAAAATCTCGCGGTTTAGCCTCACCGAAAAAACGCCTCACCAGATTTCCGCCAGGAAAGTGCTTCTTTAAAACCCGCGTCACTTAGCTCGGGTTTTGGAACGGCTTGGCCACACGCTTTTCCATAGAAGAGAGCGCAGCCACAATGAAAAAAATTGACATCCTGCGGCCGGGGAATCTGCACTGCAGCGCCAGCTTCTGCCAGCTTTGCTATGACAGATTGACCGCCCCCTGGGGACGAGATTTTTCTCAAATCTCGTCCACATTGCTGGCTAAACCCGGGATTAGCGGCCGCAGTTGGATTTGCCGCAGAAAAATTCCAGACAGAATTTCCATGGCAAATCCACCCTGTGTGAGTCCAGCCTTAAGGTTCTGTTGCTTGACGTACGTACATAGATATTACTCCCATAAAGTAATGCTACTAAGAGAGACTACTTTCGTACTAACATAATGAAATGGAGCATGCCATGATTTCATTTCTGTCAGATTCCATAAGCATTATATCAGAGACCGGTGGAAGACTTTATGGGACCATAGACATGCATGTGAAGAGTATTACGGCTCTGTACAACTCAGATGCCGTATGGGGTAATTGAGTACCTTCAGTGTGTTTAGCAGGCACAAAATAATGAATTGAACAATTATAATGTTATAATTAAAATGTTTTAATAATTAGAATTGTGGACTTCACTAAATATTAATAATTCATATTTATGTTGATTGATAGTGTGCACATTGTTTTCTATAACAGAGCTTTGCTTGAAAAATCTGAATGATTTATCATCAGTCGGATTAATTAGAATGGATGAAGAAATCAATTTTAAGCCTACAGGTAACTAGTCAGCAATAGTAAATGTACATGACATATGCTGTACATCCACAGTAGTGCATGTTTTGTGTTGCATTACAAGGCCTAAAATAAAAACAGGAAAAAGGAGAGCAGTGGAGCAACCTCTGCTAAAACTGTGGATAGAGGAATTAATAAGTGTAGAGACAAGATAAGGTGCTGCCTGTCCATTAATTGCCAACTGTGTAAAACGGGGTGTAGTAATTAGACTGAAGGAAAGTATTTAAAGTCATGAACTAAAGGCGGAACTCTTATAATAAGAAAAAGCATGATGCAATGAGTGATTAACCCAGTTCTTCCTTATTAAATGATTAAAAACAGCCAATATTAACATGTTTCGGAGACACAGTCCCTTCTTCAGAAATGGCTGTAGAAAATTGTGGAGTTTGTGAGAATAGTAGTTTCCTGCAGCACTAGATAGAAGACTGCATCCCCGAAACACATTTATATTGAATTCTGCAATGAAAATCTGCATCAAAATTGGCATGTGGATTTTGGTGCATGTTTTCTCTGTGAATTTAATTAGCTTATGAATGGTGGTTTTGATGCTTAAAAAGTCCAGTTTTCTTACTTGTTCCTTGCTCACAAATGACAAAGATAAGAAAGCTGTCTGAGCAGCCCAGAAATGCTGTTATCACCAAGCACAAGCAGTCGAAAGGATGCAAGACTATCTCTAAATACCTTAGCATTCTGGCTTCAACAATTTGAAATGTAATCAAGAAGTTTGCTACTCATGGAACAGTCAAGAGCCTTCAAGGATGTGGAGGAAAGAAGAAAATTGGTCAGATAACCCTATGAAAGTCTGTTTGAAAAGTGGCAAAAATACTAAGTACAACATCCAAAGAACTTCAAGCTAAGCTGGAGACATCTGGAGTAATGATTGCAACTCGTACTATATGCTGCACACTAAACAAAACAAGGCTATAAGGGTGAAGGCCATGGAGGATCACGCTGCTTAACGGCATGAAAAAATCTGAAATTTGCCAAAAGTTACATAAATGAACCACAATTCTTCTGGGAAAATGCGCTATAGACAGATAAAATCAAACTAGAGCTCTTTGGCAATGCATACCAGAGTTATGTTTATAGTTGATGAAATAAAGTCTAGAAAGAAAAGTACATCCTACCTACAGTGAAACGATGGAGGATCCATAATGTTATAGGGTTGCTTTTTGCTGCCTCTAGTACTGGAGGCCTTGAAAGTGTTACAGGAATAACAAAGTTAGAGGATTATCAGAGCATTATAGTGCAAAATGTACTTTTAAGTGTATGAAAAATACATGTGAGTTGAACAAAATGGGTCC
This sequence comes from Eleutherodactylus coqui, assembly GCF_035609145.1. Lineage (NCBI taxonomy): Eukaryota > Metazoa > Chordata > Amphibia > Anura > Eleutherodactylidae > Eleutherodactylus > Eleutherodactylus coqui. Next base: position 259,251,960 of record NC_089839.1, on the reverse strand, counting down.
TACGGTAGGATAATAACCAAAGTCTAAATAATAAGCAATAATCTAAAAGTACACAATAATTGTTAAGAAGGAAAAAATGTACTGTTTTAAATCAGTCCTCCTTTCCATAAAGTGGTGCCACCAGAGGTGAGTGACACAAGGCCTAATGGCAGATGTGCCCCTTAGTTGAAGGGGAAGTGCCTTTCTACAGTTTACCTCAGGCAGCAGAGATGCTGGGTTCACCCCTGGTACTAGTTATGTGGCTGGGCACGCATAGGTGTCCTGTAGGAAGTGTCCAGGATCAAGTGTCTTATGCAGTCGAATGATGCAGTTAAACAGTACAGTTCGACAGGGCAGGGGACAGGTAAACTGCACATTCACCTACACTCTGCACATTAACACCCTCATCTTCACACTAACTACCACCACAGTCCTCAGTACAAGCCTTAACACTTTCTTCCTATGTCCAGCCCCAACACAGTCCATCCACATGAGCTCCTCTCTACTCTCCTCACCCATGCACAGCTGTCACACACTCCTCACCTTCCTCAAATGCCTCCATCCCCTTCTCACCACTGCCAAGAAACACCACAGCCCCCCTCACAAATCCCCCGCTCACCCTCGCTACCCTACTGCTTTGCTCCCTGCCAAACCTCCCCCCAATCACACCAAAACACCCCCAACACCAACCATTAGCCCACGCGCACCCTCTCTGCCCCCTTCAAATGCGCCCTTTGGAACTCCCAATCCATGTGCAGCAAACTCCTAACCATCCATGACCTCTTCACTTCCAAATGTCTCAACCTGCTCGCCCTGACCGAAATGTGGATACAGCAGTCTGATTTTGCCTCCCCTGCTGTTTTGTCCTTTGATGGCCTGCAGGTCTCCCAGACCCCCAGATCGGGCAACCTGCGCGTGGTGGAGTAGGTGTTCTCTTCTTGCCAAATTGCTCGACAACCTTGGCTCATGCCCCAAATGTGCTTCATCCAGAGATGTACTAGGTGTGCTGAACATTTGTGGTGCAAATCCAAACAGCCCACAGACTTCACTTACTTCAACTTTATGCTCCAAACCTACAACCTCGTCCTCTACCATGCCAAACAAGTTTATTTCACCTCCCTCGTCTCCTCACTATCCCATAACCCCAAATGACTCTTTGATACCTTGCACTCCCTCCTCAGTCCCAAAGAACAGGCCCCTGTGACAGATCTCAGTGCTAGAGAGCCAGCCTCCCACTTCAAAGAAAAAAATTGAAAACATCCGCAAAGAAATCTCTGAACATTACATGGCTAGCTCTGATCTCGGTCTCTTCAGCATTGCATCTATCACTCATTCACTATTTATACTAGAACCAACGACAGAGGAAGAAGTCTCCAGACTGCTTTTCACTGCTCGCCCCACCACCCGTGCTAGCGACCCTCTTCCTTCCCACCTCCTCTGGTCCCTTTCCCCAGCTGTCATTACCAACCTCACCACCATCTTCAACCTCTCCCTAATCTCTGGTATTTTCCCCTCCTCATTTAAACACTTCATCATATCCCCTCTGCTAAAGAAACCAACCCTTGACCCGACCAACACTGCCAGCTACCGACCCATCTCAAACCTCCCTCTCATCTCCAAACTACTTAAACTCGTCTATTCTTGCCTCACACACTTTCTCTCTGATAACTCTCTTCTCGACCTCCTCCAGTCCGGCTTCTGCCCCCTACATTCGACCGAAACCGCCTTCACAAAACTATCAAACGACCTGATGACAACCAAATCGAGGGGTGACTACTCCCTAGTAATCCTCCTTGACCTCTATGCTGCCTTTGACACTGTGGACCATGACTTCCTCCTTGCTATGCCTAAGGACACTGCTCTCACCTGATTCTCCTAACTCTCTGGCCGCTCTTTCAGCATCTCCTTTGCTGGCTCTATCTCCTCTCTGCTCCCCCTCGCTGTTGGGGTCCCCCAGGGCTTGATCCTTGGCCCCCATCTCTTCTTTATCTACACAGCCCCAATTGGACGAACCATTCACAGATTTGGCCTCCAATACCACCTCTACGCTGACGACACCCAGTTATACACCTCTTCCCACAACATCTCTGCACCTTTCCTCCAAAACATCCCCGACTGTCTGTCTGCTGTCTCTAACACCATGTCCTCCATTTTCTCAAACTTACCTCTCTTAAACGGACCTCATTATCTTTCCACCCTCAACCAGCTGACCTTGCCACCCAACATCTCCATATAAGTATCTGGCACCATCATAACATCCAAACAGCACGCCCGCTGCATTGTGGTCACACTAGATTCGGACCTCTCCTTTACCCCCCACATACGATCTCTGGCTCAAACATGCCACCTGCACCTTAGGAACATTGCTAAAATCCGTTCCTCACCATTAACACACTAAAGACACTCGTTGTCGCCCTCATCCATTCCCGACTCAACTACTGCAACTCGCTGCTCATTGGTATTCCCTGTACCAGACTCTCCCCTTTCCAATCCATTCAAAATGTGGCAGCTAGTCTCCTCTTCCTATCCAGGCGCCTCTGCACTATGCCAATCGCTGCATTGGCTGCCCATACACAACTGAACTCAATTCAAACCTATCACTCAAACCCACAATGCTCTCCACGGCACCGAGCCCATGTATATCGCTTCCCTCCTGTCCATAAATCATCCAACTCCCATGCTTTGCTCTACTAAAACACTGAGACTAAACACCCCTCTAATACGAACCTCACATGCTCACCTCCTCTGGATCACTCTACCCCAAAACATCCGGACAATCTCTGACACACGGAACTTCAGACTCGCCTCAAAGAATAACCTCTTTAAAGAAGCATACCAAACCCCCTGATCTAGTCCCCCACCCCGATAATATGGCCCCTGCCCCTCCCTATGGCTTTCCACTTTTACCCATAATGTATACTTCCTGGCCCGTACCTCCTGTACTACACCCACCCCGTTTGTGTCCTAAAATCTGTATATCATATACTATCATCGCATTGCTGTTTTCCCCTTTGCTCCTCCTCCTCCTATTGCCCCTGTACCTTCTGTATCACCCCCACACCCTTTGTTTCCAAATAATTGAATACCACATGTAAGTTTTGTAATGTCTGTAATTTTCGTACTATTTATGTTCCCCTTGTGCCTCGAACACGCTGTAGAATAAGTTGGCGCTATAGAAATAAAGATTATTATTATTACTCCTGATTTTCATTAAAGGTTCTTTTCTACATTCACTTCTGTCTCTGGTCACTACTGAGCGTCCTATTTAAGGATTCATATGCCCGATTCCCTCAGGCTCCATAACACTAAGTAATCCAGGTGCTAAAAGTGTTCATCACAACTATACTAATGAATGTGGTAATACCTGTTTATGTTTAGGGATAGAGTGTTTGAAAAGAAACCTTACAAAAATCTACTGTATAGTACTGTATTTAACTGTCTTTATTTACCCTCCTAGAAAACGGTAAACTGATGGCATTGTACTATATTGCCTTTGACACAGCTAAACGTTTCAACACTATTCAAGGAAAAGAAACGCTGACTGACTTGGTAAATTCATTTGTTATATGATATTCTGTTGTCATGTTGCTGTGACGTTGTGTTCCTGGCACCTGTAGTAGTATGGGTTTCCAGGAGCGCACTTCCACAGGTGTGGGATGATTGAGCTGGCTGGGTGTGGAGTTCTCCAGCCAGCTAATCACCACCGGTCTGCTGCACATAAATACCAGTCCCTCATTCTAGAGGGCACTGGTCATTTATTTATTTTGCCATTTTCCTCCTTCCCGCTCAGAACCCTGCTTTTGGGAGTCATGCATGTTCTGCTGTGGTGTTGCTTGCTTGCATGAAGTTCTGGGTGGGATTCTCTGTTGGTGTGAGCAGGACTCCTGGGGTTAAGTTGTCTTGTTAAAGGTTAAAGTAGGGAGTCGTGACACAACCAGGACCCTTTGTTGAGAGCTCATGACCTTAAGTATCTTGGCCAAAATACAAACCGATACCTTGGACGTACTTTACCTATTCCATCTGCTTATGTGTGTTGGTAGTCTAGGTAAGTGTTTTTGTGGTTGTCTGTCATTGTTGGATGTCTGCTCGCAAGTCCCATTTGCATGTTCCACTATTCCAATCCTTTTCCTCCAGCCCTTGCTTGGGTTGCGTCTGTGTAGGTAATTTTTCCCACAGTGTGCATAGATGTAACATAATGACCAGCCTTCTATTTGTGTTTGTCCTGGGCATAGTGTGCAATATGCTCATGGCGAACATGACATCTGTTAGGTGAAACCAGACATTTTTTTAACTTTTTGTTTTGTTTAATAAAAAGTAAAAGTTTGCACTGCATAATTGACAATAAAGAGTGCTATCAATTAGACATTCATTAAAACCAAAAAAACAGCTAATAGATTTTGGGGACTAAAAGCCTTTTTAGATGGAACAAATAGTATTCTGAATTGTGTGAAACTGAATGATCGTTCAGTGTGAACGCAGAAAACTATTAAATGACCAATGATAATTCGTTCACTTCTTGTACATTGTTTATTTCGTGCAGGCTATAAAAACCTGACAGTGATCGGTCCATGTAAACAGCGATAAAAATCTGACAATCTGTGTGCGACAAGAGGCAGTTGTTCATTTATGAATGACTGCCTGTTTACTCTGAATGGAGGTGGGCGGCCAGATGAGCTCTCCAATGCGTTCCACCTCCATTCAGTGAGCAATAAGATCTAACAGATTCCCCTTGAAGTAGGCTATTCAATCATGAGTTACAGTATTTTGTCTTATCTTCATGGGTTACGCTCTGAGTATACATATTAACCCTTCAATGACCACCCATATGTCTTTTGACGTTGGCCGTTAAGAGACTTTATTCTGCATTGCAGTGTTTTGATGACGCTGCTTTAGAAGCCTTGCGTGGGTCTCCCGTGCGGGGGAACAGGTGCTCAGCTGTCAGATGACAGCCTGGAACTTGCTGTAACACTGGGGACAGAAGAAACCTTAGTTCCTTGGTGTTTAACCCTTTACATGCCACTGTCAGTGTGTAAAAGGCTGACAGAGGGAGGGGACTCTCACCCATCGGACCCCCATGCTGTTATTGTGGGGTCCCAATGGGTTCTTATGGCACCCAGAGGATTCAATATAGCCTCCGACTCTGCCAGCTACAGTGGCCTATGAGGCTCAGCCTCTGCCTGAACTTCATAAGCTTTCTAATACACTACTATACTGAGGTATAGTAGTGTATTATAAGAATCATAAAATGTGGTGACTTTTGCTATGTAGAAAAATGTTTTTAAAAAAAATCACACGTGTTATCACTGCGTTTGTGTTAACCCCTTAGTGATAAAGCCTGTTTGCGCCTTAGTGACTGAGCCAAATTTTGGAAATGTGACGTGTCACTTTAATATAGCATAACCCTGTAAAGGTTTTACATATCCAAGTGATTCTGACATTGTATTTTCGCCACATGTTGTACTTCATTTAGGTTGTAAAAATAGACTGATAGAATTTGTGTATATTTATTAAAAGTGCCAATATTGGGAAAATTTTGAAAAAATTGTCATTTTTTTCACATTTTCAATTGTAATATCTCAAATATGTGCAGACATATTGTACACATTTTTGCTAAGATATATATTTCCATCTGTTTACTTTATTCTGAATGCACATTTGAAAAACTTTAGGTTTTTTTACCATTTAAGAGACATACAAATTTAACATTACTTTTCAGCATTTTGAGGAACACTTCGTTTTCCTACCCCAAGCCAAGATTGTAAAGGCTCATGAGTGTCAGAATCATAGATACCCCCACAAATAACCCTATTTTAAAAACTACTCCCCTTAATGTTTTCACTCCGGGGGATCATGAGTATTTTGACCCCACTGTTTTTTTCAGGAATTAATGCAATTTAGAGGAGAAAAAATAAAATGTTATATTTTTGCAAATATGTCATTTTAAAGACATTTTTTTTCTATAGTGCACATGAAAATGAGGATTGACACCCCAAAATGGATACCCCTGTTTGCCCTGTGTTCAGAGACATACCTATTGTCGCCCTAATCTTATGTCTGGATGCACAATGGGGCCCAAAATGAAAGGAGTAGTCAGTGTCTTTCATAACAAATTTAGCTTGAAGGCCTTTTAGGCCCCTTAGCACACTTGTAGAGCTCTTAACCAGGCAAAACCATAGAAAAGACCCACAAATTACCCAATTTTGAAAACTAGACACATTAACGAATTTATCTAGAGGTGTACTGCCCATTTTGACCCCACAGTTTTTAAAGGAATTCAAGCAAAGCAAAAGAAAAAAATTGTTATTTTCGTTTTTTGGGATTTCTGTAATTTTAAAAACAGCTTTTTTTTGTACAGCATACATATAAATGAAGACTTGCCCCCCAAAATGGATACCCCTGTTTGTCCTGTTTTCAGAAATATACCCATTATGGCCCTAATCTTATGTCTGCATGCACACCGGGGCCAAAAATGAAAGGAGTAGTCAGTGGCTTTCAGAACAGAAATTTTGCTTGAAGGTAATTTAGGCCCCATTGCCCACTTGTAGAGCCCTAGAGCGGCCAAAACCATAGAAAACCCTCACAAATTACCCCATTTTGAAAACTAGACCCCTCAACGAATTCACCTAGGGGTCTACTGAGTATTTTTACTGTACAATTTTTGAATAAATCTAAGCAGGAGGAGCACCCGTTGGATTTCAGGGTACAACTGAATAAATTTCAGGCACCATAGCACACTTGTAGAGCCATTGAGCGGCCAAAATGATAACAAACACCCACAAATGACCCCATTTTGAAAACTAGATCCTCTAGGGTTTTACTGCGTATTTTGACCCCACAGTATTTGAATGAATATAAACAAAGCAGAAGGAAAAATTACGATTTTCATTTTTTTGGCAATTGTGTCAATTTAAAAACAGGTTTTTTTGTACAGTGTACATAGGAATGAAGACGTTGCCAAAAAATGGATCCCCCCATTTGTCCCGTGTTCATAAACATACCCATTGTGGCTCTAATCTACTTACAGGACACATGGCAAGGCCTGTAATGCACAGAACACCCGTTGGTTTGCAAGTCACAACTGAATAAATTCCAGGCCCCATTGCTCACTTGTGCGGAAAAAACATTAACTCCCTAAAAATAATCCCCCTCCTCCACGCCCTTTTTGGCATTCCTTAAATTTTAGATAAAAGTAATAATGATAACTGTGTGGTATTTCCAAAGACAGGGTAATTACGGAGGCTGGTTGGGATAGACAAATGGGCAGTAAAATTGGATATCCCCCTCCTCTCATGCTTTTTTAGGGGTATTTCTTGACCTTAGCAGCAGGGATAGGGTGTAAAAAGTGGCGTTCTGTGAGGCCTCGTAAGCTTGCTGAGGTGCGGTGGTCTCACACTGAAGGCACTTAAGCTGCTTCTGGAACTGCAAGAAGGCGAGCGTTCCCGGGCTTCCTGTAAATTACGTATTACAAGTAGCGATGTGAATAATACCAGGTTCATGCAGCCGGATGTGGAATCCACTTGCAGAGGCCCACAGTGGATCCCAGCTGTAAGCCCGGCCGTGACCCTGCCTATGGCCACGTAATGTACTGCGCATAACTGCGTACTCACACAGGCATACATGCACAGTAAACCTTTTTTTGTTCGTATTTTCCGCACCATCGCTTAGCGATGACGCAGGTACCCGCAGCCCGTACACAATTTAGTTACGTATGGGCTGCGGTTATATCCATGACCATGGAGCACAATGGGCTCTACGTTGCAGATATCCATGGTAAAATAGAATATGCTGCGTTCTGTTTTCTGCGAGTGGATTATGTAATTCCAGCCCACTAATGTGAGCGGAATTGTGTAATCCAATGTGATTGATCTGCATATTACTGCGCATCAGACGCATGCGGAATCCATAATTCCTATCCGGTCATGTGAGACCAGCCTAAAGTAGGTTTTTATTACATGACCGGGACCACTCAACGAGGCCATTGATCCAATCACAGTGCTTACTTACACAGCGCTGACAGCGGGGGAATTCAAAGTCGAGCAGGGAGATGACAGCGGGGAGAATTCTCTAGCAGCTTGCCGTACCGCGGGGGAGAGCATAGTGCCGGGGACACAGACGCCGGCTGGGAGGGGAGTATTGCAGTTTTTTTTACCCAATATATACTTTAGTATAGCTAGGCTTATACTCGAGTCAATAAGTTTTACCAGTTTTGTACCCGGGTTGGCTAATACTCGAGTATATACAGTAAACTGTATAAACTTGGTATCACTGGATTCATGCTGACCCAGAGAATGTTAGTACATTATTTATTTTGCACACTGAACGCCAAATGGAATCCAAAAAAGAAATGGCAGAATTTATTTTTTTCCCCAGTCCCCCTAAAAAAAATTAATAAAAGCTAAGACATTATATATACCCAGAAATGAGGCCATTAAAAAAAAACGTGTCCCACAAAAAAAAAAGCCCTCATATAGCTATGTCGATGGAAAGATTAAAAAGTTATAGCTCTAGGAATGCAACAATGAAAAAAACTGAAAAATGAGTTAGTTGTTATGTCGCAAACAGGCTTTATCTTTAAGGGGTTAATATACTATTTAATGTGTCTGGAAAGTTAGATGAAGCTTCTATGACCTGTTTAGCGGTGGTCTCTAAAGCCAACCTGTAGTGAAAAATTTAATCAGCACAGTGCCCTTAGATGCTTATGTACATTACTTTTGTAATGTACATAAACCTTTTCATTAAAGGGATTCTGTCATTCAAAAAAACCAAAAACTTATACTTATCTATTCCTCCCCAGACAGCCTTCTTCCCAGATCTTCACCTAACCGATCTTTTCCTGCCTCCTCCAGTTACCCAGGGCACGTCACCCCCAGACAGCTGGATCCTCTTCTTCCTGTGACGAAGGGTACATTGCCAACTTTCTTCTACCCGTAGGGCGATGTATGCTACGTCACAGGAAAAATCCTTGAATCTTGCAATTTTTACACAAACCACTGAGCCTAATAGTCTTACATTTTCTATTCTATAGAGGAAACTTTTCAGTAGGCAGGGTTGCATTGAAAGGTAACATCTATATATATTCACATTCACAATAGATGATGGTCACAGTTTACCTGCTCTACCTCCATGCACAATGACCTCTGCACAGGTCACAGTACATGGCTAGAGCAGACCCTCATGGTAGTCAATGCCCCCCCTACGGTCTGTTTTGTCTATGTCACATGAGTTTTGTTGTAAAGCATCTCTAAAGACCATTAACTGCAGCTCAGACAAGATGACAACATCTCCCCATAATCATGTACAGACAATAGAGTAAAAGATCTGCAATCAGAATATAAAAACAGATTAGGAAAAATGTCACTATCAAGTTTTAAATAGTAAAAAATAAAAGTGATACATTTCCTTTAAGATCTCTGTTAGAGACTTCATCTTATTTTACTAAAAAAAATGTCTGCTATATTAGGCTCTTTTCACATCTGCATCAAGGGCTCCATTGGTGTCTTTGTTCGGAACACTAAATTATACAATGCATAGCTATGGATGGAAGAATTAGAGAGATCATTTTGGGGACAGATATTTAAACCGTCTCCTTTGTATTAAGGACACCGGTTATACATCCCATGTACTGGCCAGTACTCTGCACCTTTGTGTTCTGTGCCGTATTTCCAAAGTTTTCAGTGGACCTGTGCTAAGCAGTTCTGCTTAGTTTTCAGATCTGAACTTTTTGTACCCAAATACTCTGTGGGTTGGTGTACAGTGGTTGGTGTTGCTAGTTTGTCTCAGACTGGTTCTCGGCTTTCCTCCGAAAGTGGGATCATCCTGTTCAGAGCGGGTGCTCCGCTTGAGGGGCCAGTGTGGTTTGGGCGGTTAAGATTATACTAAGTTGCCTTCCTTATTTCAGTTTGTTATAGCCACCTGTGTTAGACCATAAGTACCCTATCTATCTGTCCACCAGCTTGAGCACATGTTTAACTACAGAATTTTTCACCTCCGATTGTATAGACCAGTCTTACTAGAGATGTCATAGGACCTATAATTTGAATATACTGTACTAAGAAAAAAATAAGTCAGCTATAGAATACAGAAATTTTTATCTGAAATTTGAAAGCCCCTAAATGAGTTATCATTTTGTATTGCTGAGTATATTAGGTCTTTAAGAATTTTAATAGTTCATAGTACTATTTTTTTATGTATAGGTCACACTGATATCTACATGTAAAGAGTTCTCAGATGTACAACTAAGAACCAGTGAGAAGAAAATGCTTAATTCATTGAATAAGGATAAAAACAGAGTAACCATCAGGTAATATTGTCAATAAACAGTATTTCTGAAGCTTTTTTAGGTAAGAGTAAATTCAATGTTCTAATACAGAAAAATGGAATAATATCTCCCTTTGCAATTGACAGAAAAATCTCATGGAATATTATACTCCCAAGAAAGTAAGGAGTATAGCATCCCAGAGACCAGAGAATATGTATCCAGAGCCTTATCTGTGTGCTTGGTGTCTACTAGCGTTAAGACACTCACGCTCGACTTCCCCATAAGCACACATGCTTGGCTCAGCCAAGCATATATTTTCAATGGGGAGAGGAGAGCGAGCTACTGCCAGATACCTGTAAAATACAACCTGCTTGATCCTTCTATCCCATCTTCATACACAAAAGATAGCTGCTCCTATGGGAACTGGTAGGTTCAGATAACATTTGTCTTATGTGTATGCGGACCTCAACTATTCAACTACGAGGGGGTGCTGATAAGTCTTTGGCTTCTTTTTTTGTTGCTATGGTAACGAATGTTACATCACATGAGAGCCTTATGTGTCTAATATATGTTTTCAAAATTTTGTGTTTGTAGTTTTTTGGCAACAGTGATCTCGGCACACGGGAAAACAAAATGGCGGAGTCTAAGGTGATATTCACAGCAAATGAGAGCAGAGGAGTGATAAAATTCTTGTTTCTGCAAGGAAAGTCTGCGAAGGATATTCATGGTGATATGTCGCAGACATTGGGGGAATCAATGCCCTTCATATTCTACAGTTAAGAACTGGATTGCCAAATTTAAAACGGGCCACTTCAGCACCAATGATGAGGAACATCCTGGACGACCGAAAGAGGTTATTGTTCCGGAGATCGTCAATGCTATGCACAACCTCATACTGAAGAATTGGTGAATTTCAGCTAAAGGAATACGATTTCTCGTGAACGTGTTTGTGTCATTATCCATTAACATTTGAACATGAAAAAGCTATCTGCAAAGTGGGTCCCCAAATGTTTGACAACAGATCAGAAAAGCATGCGAGTGAAAACTTCCCGGTCCATTTGTCAGTGTTTCTGGACGGATAAGAACTTCCTGGATCGACTGGTCACTATGGATGAGACCTGGATTTATTTGTATGACCCTGAAACCAAGGAGCAGTCAAAAGAGTGGATGCACAGTGGTTCTCCTCGCCCAAAGAAGTTTAGGGTGCAAAAATCTGCCACTAAGGTGATGGCGTCTGTGTTCTGGGATAAGGAGGGCGTGCTGCTAGTGGACTACCTTCAAAATGGTTCCACCATCAATGCAAGGTATTGCATTTAACTTTTGGACCATGTGAAGGCAGCTCTGAAGACGAAAAGGTGCGGCAAGCTGTCCAAAGGAATCTTGTTCCTGCAAGACAACGCCTCCTCTCACACTTCACAAGTGACCACGGCAAAACTGGTGGAGCTAGGCTTCCAGCTGGTTGACCACCCACCAGATCTAGCTCCCTCCGACTATCATCTGTTTCCAAACCTGAAGAAACACCTCAAGGGTACCAAATTTCACACCATTTCTGATGTCATGGCTCCTACAGATGACTGGTTTGAGGCACAACTGAAATCCTTCTTTTTGCAAGGCTTACAGAACTTGGAATACCGATGTAAGAAATGTGTTGGCATCAGTGGAGAGTATGTGGAATAAATGTAAAGTTTCATCTTCCTATCTCGTTTCTTTCTGGGTAAAGCCAAAGACTTATCAGCAGCCCCTCGTATAACTATGCTTTCAGCAGTGCACTATAGCTATCATTAAGTCACCCACCCTCTAATAATAATGATGTGATTTTCCTCATTCTGTGCTTGTATTATCTACAACAAAGCCGATAAGTGAGCTACAGAGAGCAGGTCAATACAGAAGCTATTTCATTTTCTAACAATAAATTCATTTTAAGGATATGTTCTGGGATTTGGTGACCTATCCTTACTGTTCACTTGACTGGTTAGCATAGCTACAACCTTACAGCTTAGTATCCTACATTAATTTCACAGTAAAGTGTTGGTCATTAAAATCCATATTAGCTAAAATAATGAACACATTACTGAGCAAAGAAATATGAATATTTAGTAACATAATTAACAGGATAAATGGTTGAACAATAATTACATGAAAAAAAGACCTTAAAAAGAACACAAATAAGTCAACACAACACCGAATACATTAAAGATACAAACACAACACACTTTTTACCTTTTTTTGACCTCATAATGTACATGTACCTTGTGTGGCTGTGGCTGGGATATGGAGCTAACTCATGCCGTTCCCGGTTTATGCTAGCTGTTTGAAACATAAAAGCTACAATTGGAACTGATCACAACTGTTTAGCTTCTTAGATACTACAGTAAATGCTGACAGTGGCAACAAAGCATGGGGATGGAAAGAGAGGCTTGATTTGGTAGCTACAGCATCTTCTTTGCTGCTCAGTGGAGATGATAAGCAAGTAATAAGAGAGTGATACTTCATTTGCTTAGCATCTCTTCTGACAAGCAGAGCAGATACTGCAACTTCAGATGCAGCTAGTTCACGATACCAGAAATCACACTGCATAACCAATGGAGCAAAAAGAAGCAAAAATGTGCATGTGTGACCACATTGAAACAGTTACTAAGGTGAACATTGTATAGAAACAACATGGCGCTATTCTAACACTAGGCCTGGAATATCTGGACATGTAAACGATTTTTTTGATAAGTGTAAATACAAATTTTATTTAGAATTATAGGCTGGATTTAACGGTAAACAATATTTTTGTGGAATAACCCCTGTAAAAAAAAAGTCTTGTTATTTATTTTTAAAGTAGAAGATATTCAAAACTGTACAAATCGCCGTAACTGTAGCCTGCTCACAGAAATAAATGAACATGTCAATTTTTAGTGTACAGTGAATGCTGTAAAAACAAAGCCCATAAAACAATGGTACAAGTGGGATTTTTTTCGCCTTTATCCCCCACTTAAACATTTTAGAAAGTTTTTTAATGGATTACATGGTACATTAGGTTCATTAAGTAGTACTATAAAAAAGCAAGCCTTCATACTGCTATGTTGATTAAAAAAATCAAAAGTTGTGGGGGTTTGATCAATGCTCAAATGAATAAAATAAAGGCCGCACAGAAGCAATGCCACTCCATTCATTTCAATGACAGCAACAGAGATTGCTGAGTTCAAGCACTTCAGCAACCTCCAGCAGTTTCCTTGAAAGTAATGGAATAGTAGCGTGCCTATGCGAATTCTGCTCCAATCATTCATGGCCGTGCATGTCATGTAGCAAAGCTGTGTCTGTGTTGTGAATGTCATATAGCATAGCTGTGTCTGTGACGCGCATGTCATGTAGCAGAGCTGTGTCTGTGATGTGCATGTCATATAGCAGAGCTGTGTCTGTGACACGCATGTAATGTAGCAGAGCTGTGTCTGTGACGCGCATGTCATATAGCAGATCTGTGTCTGACACACGTCATATAGCAGAGCTGTGTCTGTGACACGCATATCATGTAGCAGAGCTGTGTCTGTGCCGCACATGTCATGTAGCAGAGCTGTGTCTGTGCCGCGCATGTCATGTAGCAGAGCTGTGTCAGTGCTTTGCATGTCATGTAGTAGAGCTGTGTCTTTGACGCGCATGTCATTTAGCAGAGCTGTGTCTGTGACGTGCGTTTCATGTAACAACTTAGTCTTGAAAGCTATCAGAAAAAAAAATTGCCAATCAAAAAAGTTAACTATATTTCCACTTAAGGTCCAGGACACCTCACTATATTTTTCTCTCAATTCCTATGCATATTTTTCATTTCATCCCATTTGTTTAATTTTCTTTAATTTTTATTAGTTTATTTAAAGACATGCTCCTTGGTATGTCAAATGTATAGTGCCTTGCAAAAGTATTTAACCCCTCCTTCCTAAGAAAGCCTTTTTTTTACTGTAAATTTAATATAATGTTAATACCCACATTTTTCCAGCTACTATGTTTAAGTCAAACCAGTATTTTCTTAAAGTTAATTCTCAAAATACATGATTTGTCAGTAGGCGTTTTTATGTGAATTTTAAAACAAAGAAAGAAAGGTAAGCATGCAGAAGGCCTAAAAGTACGCATAATTTAAATACTCCTGGTCAGCCTGTGAATCTGGAAGAAAGCTTTGAAAGTAAAGGCCAAAGATCCATTTTGAGGAAATTAAACATAGAAGTTTTACAGATGCATAAGATAAGAAAAGGTTACAAAATAATATACAAGTGGGAAAGAAAAAATGGAAGATGCCTCATACCACTCAAAAACTCTATGGCTGTCCATAGAAACTCAACATGAGAGTAAGGAGAAGACTTTTGCGGAATCCATAGAGGCCAACAATCACTTTGAAAAAAGTACACAGTGCAGCAGCAATGGTGAACTTTATATATGCCATTTGTCTACCCAAGTCCCCAGCTTATCTGTTACCATGAGGCCGGTCAGGGACAACGGGTGGCAGGGGCGCAGTTCGCCATGGCGTTCTGGGATGGTGTTGCGACCACGTTCGGGTCGGCGGGCGTGGCGTGTGGTGCGCGCGTGTGCCTGCTATGAGAGGCACAAGCGCTCTACCTCTGTGAGTTATAGTGGCTGGCAGGGAGCTCCAGTCAGCCGGCTTGATTGGTCTCCACCCAAGGGGTGGAGACTCCTAATTATAGTCTGGCAGCTGCTGATAGCAGTTGCCAGTTATTGGTTCCGTTCCCTGTGTGTCTGACTTCGGTCCTGCTACAGTGAAAGTTACCTTGTCTCAATCCATCTCTGCCTGTGTTCTGTGGTTTTCCTGTCGTGTTGGTTTATTCTATTGGCCTAGCCTGTCGGTACTAGTAAGTTGTCATCTGCATAGGTACGGCGGTTCCTTCCTGTCCTGCCACTAGGCAGCGTAGGGTCAGTGTTGGCGGCCTGGACCTGTCCACCTTTGGGACTACCTCCAGGAAGGGACATTGGGGTGGGTGAGGGTCAGGGAGTCCCGCGCTGTGCTTACCTGTGCACACTACTAGTACTGTAACATTATCTAGGTCCATTTGCAGCCGTACATTGTCTGAACTGGATGAACTAGATGGACATTGTCTTCATTCAGCCTAACATACTATGTTACTATGTATGTCCTCCGTTGTATTCATTATATTGTATAATTTTGTATCATCTGCAAATATTGATATTTTACTGTGTAGTCCTTCTTTTAGGTCATTGTTAAAATATATTGAACAGAATGGGGCCTAATACTGAACCCTGTGGTACCCCACTAGCAACGGTGGCCCATTCAGAGTATGACCCATTAATTACTACCCTCTGCTTTTTATCACTAAGCCAGTTCTTTACCCAGTTACACACGTTTCTGCCAGGACCAAGCTGTCTCATTTCATATATTAACCTATTATGCGGCATGGTGTCAAATGCTTTAGAAAAATCCAGATATACAAGATCAATAGACTCTCACCGGTCCAGCCTAGAACTTACTTCATTGTAGGAGCTGAATCGTCCACTCATGACCCCCTGCGGATGAGGAGCTATACCATTATTCCAGAATTTCGTTTCTCAGAAACCCCTAGAATATTTTTCCAATTACAAAAGTGAGATTTACCAGCCTGTAGTTACCAGGCTCTCTTCTTGACCCCTTTTTGTATATTGGAACCACATTTGCAATGTGCCAATCCAACGGTACAACCCCGTTTTCAATAAAGCCCCTAAATATAAGAAATAGCGGTCTGTCTATCACGACACTTAATTCCCTTAAAATGTTCGGGTGTATTCCATCTTGACACAGCAATTTGTCTAATTTAATCTTTTTTAGCTGACTCTGCTATTCTTCCTTAGTTGGGCAGGTGATATTTAGTGGGCGGGGGGTTCATCTTATTGCCTTGCATCATGTGTGACATTTCTTTTTCTCGTGAATATACTTGAGAAAAAACTATTTAATAGATTTGCCTCTCCACCATCATGTTTTATGTTTTTTCTTGCATTATTTGTTTGAGGGCCAGTACTTTTCAGTGCAAATTATTTTACTGTTTATATAATTCAAAAATAGTTTAGAGTTATTTTTGCTCTCTTTGGCAATCAGTCTCTCTGTCTCATCCTTTTCAGTTTTTATCTTTTTCTTAGATAATGTTTTTTTCCCTGTATGTTTTTAATGTTTCTTTACTGCCTTCTTGTTTTAGTAATTTAAACACTTTGTTTTTTTCACTTATTGCCCCCCTTACAGGCTTGTTGAGCCACATTGGTTTTCTTATATTTATCGTTCTTTTATTTTTGAAGGGTATGAACTGCTCATATGAGATATTTAGTATGTTTTTAAACTTCTTACATTTGTCACCTGTATTGTTATTTTTGAGGACATTGTCCCATTTAATGTTCCCAACAGTAATTCTGAGTTGATCAAATTTTGATTTACTAAAATTTATGTTTTCTGTCTCTCCCTGACAATGCTTCCTATTGAATGACAAATGGAAATTTATTATATTGTGGTCACTGTTTCCCAAGTGTCCCTCAACCTGCACCCCTATGATTCTGTCTGGTCTGTTGGTTAATAATAAGCCCAGAATGGCCCTCTATCTTGTTGGCTTCTGTACAAGTTGGGTAAGGTAGTTATCTTTAATTGTTCTCAGGAACTTATCACCTTTGTGAGATATGCAGACTTCATCTTTCCATATTATCTCTTGATAGTTAAAGTCCCCCTTAATAATCACTTCATTGCTGTTTGACACCTCTTCTGTTTTTCTTATTAAGTTTTCAGTTCCTTCTATTATTTTTGGTGGCCTATGGAAAACTCCTATCAGGATTTTATTAGTTTTCCCTCCCTGTATTTTTACCCAAAGAGATTCCACGTGTTCATCTCCTACACCTATATCTTCTCATAGTCTCAGCATTAAGTAGGATTTGACATATAGACATACCCTTCCCCTTTTCCATTTTCCATGTTCCCTTCTGCAGAGATTGTAAAGCTGTAAGTTCACCGCCCAGTCACATTTTTCATCAAGCCATGTTTCCGTTATTCCTACTATATCGTAGTTTTCTTCAGACATTCTCGCTTCAAGCTCGTTCACTTTACTGATCAGACTTCTTGCATTTGTTGCCATACAGTTTATACGGTTGTGGTTATTATTTGTCTTATTTGTTATATAATCTATGCACACCATAAAAATCTTGCCTATCTCCAAATCGCCCAGCACTTAAATCCTCATCAGATGGGGTGGTATCTTTATTTTTTTGCTCGATTCAATTTCTTTCTTCACTTCAAGCCAACCTACAAGAATATTAAAGCAGACACACTCTCAAGCACTTTTGACCCCTCTAATCTCAACTCTGAGCCATTATACATCATAGTTTCTGCTCAACTGGAGAGTGGAGATAGAGTCGTAAATGAGAAAGAAGCAGTGGTTTGGGCTGGCAGATAATCTGCATAGTTAAGAAACAGGCCGAGGGTCAGGACAGAGAAATGCACAGTCAATAAATATGCCTGGATCAGGAATGGAAAATGAGGAAAGCATGGTGGTTCAGTCAGAGATCAGTTACAAGGAGATCAGATATAGGTTGGGGAATAGGAAGCTCAGTGTGTGTGCATACTCTACATAGCGGCTATGACAGTCAGGGAGTGTTCAGAGAAGATGCAACATCTGTCAGAGAGGACCCAAGAACCTGTATGTCGGCCATGACTGACAGCGGGGACAGGTGGGAGACGCCATTGGCCATTAGCTGTGGTCATAACAGAATGTACCAACTATCTCTATCTCAATCAGCTACTCGCTTGAAACAGAGTGCTGATAAGAAACAAAGATATCTTCCTTTATACTCTTCAGGAATCAAGTCTGGTTATCCTCCAGAAATATCTTTCTGAAGATGCCTTTATTTACATTTGCTCCATGTACTCCATAAATATTCTTCCAAAGATGGGCTTTTTAAGCTTGCTCCAGGGTACCTAGAACCAGTCTTGGATTTCACACAATTGAACCCAATTATTTATAAGCTCCGAATCTCCTTCATGGTGAATCCCTAATTTTCACGTCTTCCTCTTAGAGCCTTTGATTCTAAATAGCTTTTCCTAGACTCCAGTCTAAACTCATATCTACTGGTCTTGAGGAAGTGTTCAAGGTTAAAGGATGCTAAAAAAAATAAGAGAGAGACTGTATTACCTGGTGAACTGGAGGAGCTTTTGTCCAGAGGGGAGGTCTTAGGAACTTGCAGAAAACATTAATCCCCCAAGCTCTTCTCAGGAAGTTTCATCTGCATTCTGGACCAAAGAAGAGGGGGCGTAAAGAGAGGTACTATTGCAGTTGATGGCTATGTCAGGACAGCTCCTACCGCTTTCAGGGTATGTGCTTATCGGTCCCTGCATACCTCCAGAACCTAATGGAAGGATTAACGCTTTCCAATTAACTGTCGGACGTCTTCTTACACTATGATTTCAGCCTGTACACCTCTGATGTCGGAAGACATCTGACAGTGTTTTCTTACTGGATATTGCTAGCCGCTATACTGTCAGAGCCTATCCAATGCATTACCTCATGCAGTACTGGCTTTAGCAAGCAGATATCACTATTGTGCAATGGCAGAAAAGGAGAAACCCAAGAAACAAATTGAATCGTATAGGGTGAAAGCCACAAGTTCCCTACGTGCTGTCCCCGTGAGTAGCTATTAGGTCTGCTTCCCAGACTTAGCTTCCGGCAGACGTAGATGTTGTCCTGTTTCCATGGTAACCTGAACTGCTGTACACTTCTTTCCAGCAATGCAGGGGTTACTGTTTTCAGTGTTCCAGTTCAGCTGTAAGGCATAAGCAATTACCTTCCTATTTAGCTGAGCTGGAAGCTCAGTCCCATTGCCTTAGTTCTGGTGTATGCTGCTTCAGTCATCCACCCTGGTTCCTGTTTCCACAGTCCTACTTGCTCTACGCCTTGTGCTTCTTCCATGTGCATTTTCTCTAGTGCCTTCCTGTCTTTGTATTGTCTTCATCTCTGTGGTGAGTCTCTACTGTTTGTGTTTATTGTACTCTGCAGTGTTTCTGGTTTTCATTTCATCCTCACTGTGTCCTTTCAGGAATAGACAGACCCCAGGTGGAGACCGCAGGGTCTTTCCTGTTAGAACAATCGCTCTGTTTAGTTAAGGCGAGATCTCCATCTCACGTTGTCTACTAGAGGACATCTGTCCTTGCTAGTACTAAGTGGTATTTCTCCTGCTCGCGGATCGGATGGACTCGCAGCATTGTGCTCCAATATCTCCGTCTATCGGGATCAGCTGCTAACCTCACCAGTTTGGGATCTCGGCCTAGCTGGTAAGTTGGCACAGTGGGTCCACCCTCACTAGCTGTAACAGCAGCCCAAAACCAAATCTCTTAGTGGCATTCTGGCTCCACACCTGCTGTGAGACAAAAACATTGCTGAAGAAAAACCGCATTAAAGGGGTTGTCTCGCGAAAGCAAGTGGGGTTAAGCACTTCTGTATGGCCATATTAATGCACTTTGTAATATACATCGTGCATTAAATATGAGCCATACAGAGGTTATTCACTTACCTGCTCCGTTGCTGGCGTCCCCGTTGCCATGGCTCCATCTAACTTCGGTGTCTTCTTGCTTTTTTAGACGCGCTTGCGCAGATCTATCTTCTCCATTCGGCTCGTCTCGGCATCACCGGCATTTTGGCTCTGCCCCCTTGTACGCGTCATCGCGAAGCTCCGCCCCGTCACATGTGCCGATTCCAGCCTCTGATTGGCAACGGGGACGCCAGCAACGGAGCAGGTAAGTGAATAACTTCTGTATGGCTCATATTTAATGCACGATGTATATTACAAAGTGCATTAATATGGCCATACAGAAGTGCTTAACCCCACTTGCTTTCGCGAGACAACCCCTTTAAAGCACATGTGGAGTTTGGCAGAAAACCTCAGAATTACCAAAATAAAATATTGGTTAAAATGTTGTGGTCAACTGATCATTTTAGCCAAATAGTGAATTCATTTATCTTGTGGAAAAATAATAGTGTCCGTGGGTGGATGCTTGAATAACAGACAGGTACATCATCAAATGGTACATCCAAGATGGTAATTGGTCTCATAAAACATCACATACAAATAGACTGAGGCAACACTTTTCAGGCGGTTCATCTAACCTTTTTCAAGCCTGTATGTCCAAACACCACACAGATACACAACAGGTTTATATACGAGGACACTCCAGTGAAATTGATCAGTTTGTGCGATTACATGGTGGAACACAGCCGGAAGTGCTCAGTGGAATGCGTGGCACTTCCAGTTTACAGGTCCTGCCTGCCATACGTGTGAATCTCAACTTAGGAACTAATTTGGTGAGTGGTCTTGTATATATTTTAAACCTTTCAGACTGCCTCATTGGAAGCAGTCTCTAATTGCTAACAGACTCACCAGGATTGAGAAGGTAATGGAATTTATCTCTTCCCCCTCAGTTAAGTAAGCACTTAGCACTCTGGTCCTGAACGTGACACCACAGCTTTTTCTGTTTTTCTTTCTACTGGTTATACCTTTAGCAATGCAGTCGAGCATCCTACTTGCTTTCCCTGATGCCTGACTGCACTGTTGACTCATTTTGAAGCTGTCAGAAATTACAACTCCTAAGTCCTTCTATTTTGAACTCCTGCTTAACACGGAGTAGCCAATGATACTCAGTCTGAGGATGTCATCTCCCCAAGAGCATTATTTTACATTTTTAACATTGAATTGCTTTAGACTTTTAGAGAAAGTGAATGAATGATGTTTCTTTAAAATTGAAGATGCACTTAACCAGCATGGTTACCATTCTGCAATTACATGCCTTGCTATCTTGTTCATACTTAGTTAGCCCTTAAGTGTGTTTTCAATAGGATAATGACTCTAAACACACCTCCAGGACTATGTGACAAAGCAGAGTGATGGAGTGCTCAAATGACCTGGACTCAACAGTCATATTTTTAATACATTATACTGCACCTAACAATCATTGCTATCTATTGTGTTCTTGTCAGTACATCCAATATATAACTGTCACTCCTTTCTACATTGCCGTTCTTTCCTTTACTCCCCGTGGTTGTGCCGCTCACACTATTATTTTTCTTGTTTCATGCCTCACTAATGTTACTTTCATATGCTTATTTTCACCTTGTCATTCCACACATATGCTTGTAGAGCAATTGTTTTGTTCCAGGACTTCCCCTTCTTCCAGTAATTAAATAAACATAATTATATATCTACCACATTTATGTGTATATATGTGTAATTATATAGCCCAAAATACATATGTGTTACTCGTAAATAATTAAGAGCAAAATAATGAAGTTATTGTAGATCGGTTGGGATTCAGAAACAAAGAGTCTGCTTTTTTTCTCCAGAAACATGGCCAATCTTGTCTATGAGCTGCATCTAATATTCAAGTGGATGAGGCTGTGTTGCAATGCCGAACAAACCCTGTGGTCTATCATAGTGCAATGTACATTTTTTCCTAAAGGTTGAATTAAAAAAAACAAAAAACATTTCAATCACACAGATCGTTAATTTTCTTACTCTTAATTAAATTTATATTTATGTTTTTGTAAACATTAGATCTTTTTTTTAAATGATGTATATTTGATTGAAAATCATATATACAATCATATATACAAAATACTGCACTTCTCATATTCTTTAATTCATCCATTTCTTTAATAACCTTCTCATGCTGAGGGGTGTTTTGGGCCTTCATGCCCAGAGCAAAATTTCACATTTTTCAATGCTGCATTCTAAAGTTGATTGTTTCAGTTTTTTGGGACACATGGGGTTCTCTTATTATTTAAAATTGGAGTGCATAGGGATTAATTTGGTAGGTCATGTTTAGGAAAAAATGGTCAGAAGTAGGAAAAAATTACAGAATTTAGGCACAAGAACCAGCTTGCTTGCCCATGCATTTACTTGGGCTGGTCGGGAAGGGGTTACACCTTTGCATTTTTTCAGAAATGTTATTTTTAACAACATTGCAAAGCAAGCTATACTTAAAAATACCATATGTGAATATCTTCTTTGTTTAAAAAAAAATGTAGGTTTCCAATGGAAGGCAAAATAAAATCTACGGAAATGAAAGTTAATTGGTAAGCAATGCTCATGTGCATTTTATCCCAATGATAATTAAAATAAATGTCCCTTAATAATGTAAACATATGTTACAGAGTGTTGGCACATCAAGTACTAACAGTAGATAATATACAATACAGCAGCTACAACATGTACAAGGCAGCAGGGAGCTGTCAGAGCTGCTGCATGGATGAACTGGCTTCAAAAGAATTAGGCTGTCCATGTGGCAGCTCACAAGGACAAATCTGCAGCCGCTATGACAACTCCCTGCTGCCCTGAACATTTTGTGGTTGCCTGCAGAGGCTGAACTTTAACACAATGTGTTGCAAAGTGTTAGCACTTGATGTGCTGTTTTTTTAAATATACTCTTTCATTAGTATGCAAACCCTTTAATTTAAACCCAGGGATAAAATTTGTCCAGGAGGGGGGTCATATTACCTGTTTTTCCGTGGTTCAGCCACTGATCCGCTTCTTGCTCCTGCCCTTCTTAATTTTTTCATTATGGCTGTGAGACTGCTGTCACTACCCAATGCACACAGTTAATTGGTGGTCAGACATTTCATGCTACTTTCTGATTTGCCAGCACTGCTCACATGAGCAGCGCTGGCCAATTAGTGCATCACGTAATGCATTAACCTATTGATGACACACAGCGCTAAGTGTGCATCAGTTAGTCCAACAGTAGCTACAGCCATGTTAAAAGAATGAAAAGAGACTCCAGGAAAAAGCAGATCAGAGGCCAACCTGGAAGAAAGGAGGGTAGCAAATAATATAACCTCCCCTCATTTTCTGGACAAATTTCATCCAGGGGTTGTTTTAAATTAAAGGGGTTGTCCCGCGCCGAAACGGGGTTTTTTTTTCAAACCCCCCCCCCCCCCCCCCGTTCGGCGCGAGACAACCCCGATGCAGGGGTTAAAAAAGATCACCGGACAGCGCTTACCTGAATCCCCGCGCTCCGGTGACTTCTTACTTACCCGGTGAAGATGGCCGCCGGCATCTTCTCCCTCCGTGGACCGCAGGGCTTCTGTGCGGTCCATTGCCGATTCCAGCCTCCTGATTGGCTGGAATCGGCACGTGACGGGGCAGAGCTACACGGAGCCCCATTGAGAAGATAAGAAGACCCGGACTGCGCAAGCGCGTCTAATTTGGCCATTAGACGGTGAAAATTAGACAGCAACCATGGAGACGAGGACGCCAGCAACGGAGCAGGTAAGTGAAAAACTTTTTATAACTTCTGTATGGCTCATAATTAATGCACAATGTACATTACAAAGTGCATTAATATGGCCATACAGAAGTGTATAGACCCACTTGCTGCCGTGGGACAACCCCTTTAAAGTTGGATAAATTCATTAAAAATTAATAAAATAATGATTTTTACTATAAGATTATAGTATTTTCCAGCGTATAAGACGACTTTTTAACCCAGAAAAGTGTTCTCAAAAGTCGGGGGTCATCTTATACGCTGGACTAACTACCTGTAGAAAAAAAAAATAAATACTCACCTCCCGCGGCGTTAAATGCCCCGCCACCGGAAAGCTAATGCTCTGATTGGCTAAATCAGCGTGGTGTCAGCCAATGAAAGTCGGCACTGGGTTAACCAATCACAGTCATTCAATGACATCATCCAGCCCCGCATCCAGAAAGCAATGCTCTGTCAGGGTGGAGGAGGGAGTAACAGTCTGCAGCAGCGCCGCAGATCATCGCAGAACGCTGGGAGGTGAGTATTTATTTATTTTTTACAGGTAGTTAGTCCGTCGCATAAGACAACAGGTAGTTAGTTTCCCCATTGGAAAAGTTGGGGGTCGTCTTTTACGCCAGAAAATATGGTTATACAGTATATGTTGCCATTATTATAATAACATGAATGGTATTAGTAATTTTAGTATTAGTCCCTGCTTGTGCTTCGTACGAAAATACTAAGTATACAGCTGTAACCTATAGTGCACTGTACAGTCTTTTCTTTCTCATTATAGTCTCATACAGGCTCAGCTTGGATGTCTTCTTGTTCAAGATTTTTCCTTGACGCAAGATATGGCAAAGATTTTCAGGCACGGCACACGAGTAGCTAAATGTATGTCCATGCTAATATTACATACTGCATTTTTAGCATAATAAATTGTTGCTACTTATGTATGTATCTGTGTATTAACCAATATATAACATTTCAATTATAGATCTGTCTGAGTTTTTAGCTTTACAAGAAAATAAATTCATTGCATTTCTCAATGCATCAACTCTGACCAAGTGCTTCAGGTGCAAATTATGGGAGAATTCATTACATGTGTCCAAACAATTGGATAAAATTGGTAAGTTTGTATAATATTGATGTTTAATTTAAGAAACATTAAATGAAAATACAACTCAAAATTCAAGATAATATCTGAGCTGTTGCCTGACTTACCAGAATTATCAACTGGCTGATATACCTGGCTCAGGTTGCTTGCTTCAACCATCAGCAACAATAGTGTAGGAGAACAGTTTACTCTGTTGATAGTCGCTGAGGTCTTTACTTATCGGAATCTCCAAAACATTCCAGGAGAATAGTAATATCTGATACTAGCTGATATACCTGGCTTTGCCTGAATTAATTTGATACAAGTGTTTACGTGTTGTTTGCATGGAAGATTTTATGAAGTCGTGGTTACTTTAGAGGAAACAAGGAATAATATATATATATATATATATATATATATATATATATATATATATATATATATATATACACAGAGGAGCGTTAGATTCTCCTCAGGCTGCATGTACCAATGTCCCTCTGCAGAATGTGCCACTCCTCCCATTCTCCTCACTTTGGACCTCAAGAACGCTTGTTCTAAATTTCACACTTGTACGACATCTGGAAGTTACTTTACATAGGGGTGCTTTTAGTTTTACAATTAGCACTGAATAATCGAGTTGTGACCCCTTAACTTTTCCTATTTAGGACATTATGTAGGGGTGCCAATATGTTTGCAATCAGCATTGAATAATCAAGTTGTGACCCCTTTACTTTTCCTATTTAGGACATAAAGAATGCTCCTGCCAAATTTTATGTTTATTCGGCACTGGGAAGTTAGAGAATTAGTGGCAAGTCAGTCAGTAAAGGTGCATTCACACGAGCATGTGCGTACATAGGTGCGCACAAAACCGCGCAGCCACGTACGTGCAGAAACACATGTAAGTGCAGGTCCATGCCCATTGCCTTCAATGGGGCTGCGGCTGCTGCCGGCAGCCCCAGTAATGATTTTTGGGGAAGGGTTTGAAATATAAGCCCTTCCATGAAAATCATCCCTGGTTTGTGTAAAAAAAAAAAAAAAAAAAAAAAAAGATATATATATATATTGTAGGCAGTTAAAGGGTGAAGTTGTGGATGGAGTATATCTCCCTCCCAGGCTCATAGTCTGGACAGGGTCGAGATCCAGTATACAACTTCACCCTGGTTCTCAGGAACCTCTGCTGCAGGCACTGACCTTGTTACGGGGGCATAAAAGGCTGCAGCTCCCAAGGAGTCAGTGCCTGACAGCCTGAGGAGGAAGCTCCTGAGCACCTTGCATGGTGCAGCTTCCATTGGTGTTTCCGCATGAACCTGAGCAACCTCCTCAGTGCATATTACATGGACTTTTTCATTTTGTGTTACTTAGAGTGCATCTTACAAATAAACTGAAGTAAGTTTATTATCTGTCGAGTCCTGAGTGTCTGTGCCACCCCCACCCTCTTGAGAACATTCTTTTTTTTTTTAAATCAATTTTATTTGGATTTTATTATATAACATGTACACAGTCACACAACGAAGAGCCCGAATGAGTACAAGTCAGCTTTGAGTTACATAAATTTGCTCCTGGTTGCGCGTCAACAAATCGCTTTGGGTTAGCTGAAGTCACATTCAAGGTGGGGCTGGGAAACATACACTCTAAGTTAAATCCTTGTGTGAGCCCCGCAAAAGAGTACAGTCAATATGAAAAATATAGAACAAACATTGGTAAAACAATATCATGAACACTGGGGGGGGGGGGGAGTATGAAGGTGCTGGGGGAGGGGGGGAGGAGGGGGGGGAGGAGGGGGGAGGAGGAGTGGGTATCCTTTTATATCAGCATGGTTGTCGTCTAGAAGAGTAGAAAAGAGAAGAGGGACTCACCGTCCTAGAAGGGGGAAAGGATGGGAGACCTCCGCTCACCGGGTCCAAACGTCCGAGTCACTTATGGCTTTCCATGGGTACCACGTCAGCAGGAATTTATCATATGTGTTATTGGACCAGCTATGCAGTTCCTCTAAATTGTAGAGGAGGTCTGCCCTGTCCTTCCATTGTTTCAGTGTGGGTGGTGTGTTTTGTTGCCAGAGAGGGGGAATCAAGGCTTTAGTGATATCAATCAGAGATGCCAGCAGCTTGTTCTTCTGTGGGTGAAAGGACCTGGAGGGTCTCCATAGGAAGACTATGTCCGGAGTGAGAGCAAAATCAGGGGAGATTTTCTGGAGAATCTTTTCTACTCCTTTCCAAAAAGGCATGATGGATGGGCACGCCCACCAAATATGGAGGTAGGAGCCTACATCGCTTTTGCACCTCCAACAGAGGTTCTGGGTGGTCAGATTGTGGTCAGACAGCCACTGAGGGGTCCTGTACCACCTAGCTAATAACTTATAATGGGATTCCTGGGCAAGGATGCAGGGCGACCGTCCGAAGGAAGTTTTGAGTATCAGGGAGGATTCGTGTGGGGTGAGCGTGATGCCTAACTCTTTCTCCCATGAGGATAGAAATGCCGGTTTGTAGTCGGTGGGAGGGGTGATGAAGTTTTTGCGGAGGAACGCAATTTTTCTTAGGCAGGGTTTGTTTTCCAGGAAAGTTTTTTCAAAGGGCGATGCCTGTCTGGATGCTTGGTAAGAGTTGAAGAATTCCTCAACAGTGTTTTTAATTTGGGCTTTGTGTAAGAAGGAGAGGTTATCAGCAAAGCCCAATGCCTGAACAATGGATTCCGGGGGAAGGTGTGCTAAAGATTGTAGGTTCGAAATTGTCAAAGATCCGGCTCTCCTTCAAATCGAGGCGGAGCATGGATCGGAAGGATGTTTTAATAATCTGCCTATGGAACGTAGAGGGAGGATAGGAGAGGGGTCCGGCGCTAGTATGGGTCTCAGCATGTTCCACACCTCGCAGGGGCCTCTGAGCAGGGGATTAAAGCCTCAACCCTTAAGGTGAGTCTTTGATGGGAACCACAGGTTCGCATCCAGAGAGTCTCCGTCGCAACCTTCCGCAAGGATTCGGGGTAATCCGTCTTTAGAGGGTTTAACTAGACATATCCAATATCCCAGCTGAGAGGCCTGATAAAATTCGTAGAGATTCGGAAGGTCGATCCCGCCCTCCGCCCTCTTCCTTATCAGCAGGCTATGGGCCAGTCTCGGCCTCCTCCGCCTCCACACGAACCCCGAGAAGGCAGAGCTGAGACATTTAAAAAAACTTTTTGGCAGGTGAATGGGAAGCATTCGTATTTTATAGATTATGATTGGCAAGACGTATGATTTAATGATGTTTTTTCTGCCAAACCATGAGGCGAAGGGAACATCATAAGAAGTTGTTCACTTGACTAATCAAGGGGGCAAAGTTGGCATTATATAGGTCCTCTGCTTTCTTTGTGAGTTTAATACCCAAATAGTCGATAGAGGTGTTTGACCAAGAAAAGGGCGAGTTAGTCCGGAGTGCGTCATAGCGGGCCAAGGGAATGGAGATATTCAAAATTGTTGATTTTGAAAAATTAATTTTAAAATTGGAGACCAAACCGAACTCCTCGAGTTGCTCCGTAAGTCTCGGTATCCCCTCCTCTGGATTTGTAATTAGGAACACAATATCATCCGCATAAGCTGCAGAAGATAGAGAATTGTTCCCGCAGTTTAAGCCGCTTATGGCTGGGTCCTGTCTGATTTTCAGCAATAGAGGTTCAAGAGCTAATATAAAGAGGGCTGGAGAAAGAGGGCAGCCTTGGCGCGTGCCATTTCTTATATCGAAGGGAGGGGAGAGGACCTCGTTTATCTTGAGTCGAGCATACGGCTGCGAGTAGAGGGAGAAAATGGATGTAATAAATTCTCTGGGAAAGTTGAAATGATGCAAGACTCCCTCGATGTAGCTCCAATCTACCCTATCAAAGGCCTTTTCGGCATCTGTGCCTACTAGGGCCAAGGGTATGTTATGAGATTGGGCGTATCGGGCAGCATGCAAAAGTCTGAGGCAATTGTCTCTCCCCTCCCTTCCCCTAGAGAAGCCTGCCTGTTCCTCTCCGATCAAAATTGGCATGCAAGTACCCAGTCTCTCTGCGAGAAGCTCGGCCCAGAGCTTCGCATCCAGGTTGATCAGAGAGATCGGGCGATAACTGCCACACAGTTCAGGATCCTTGTTCTCCTTGTGGATCAAGGTTATGTGGGCTTCTAGGGACTGTTTTGGTAGTGGGGCACCCTTCAACAGGTCGTTGAAGAGATCCACGAGTCTGGGTGCTAGGGTAGCCTGGAAGGTCTTGTAGTAGTGTATGGTTAAACCATCTGGGCCCGGGCTCTTGTTCGGAGGGCATGATGCTATCAGTTTTTGAATTTCAGGTAGGGTGACCGGAGAGGTCAGAGCGGATGTTTCTGCTGAGCTCAACTTAGGGAGATTTATCTGCTGTAGAAACTGGTCTATTAGTAGAGTTGAGTCTTTTTGTCCCTCAGGGGTGGAGTTAGCTTTTAAGTTATAGAGCTTAGAATAAAATGCCTGAAACTCTCTTGCTATGTCAGATGAGGCGGAGACCGAGTCCCCTTTTTCGGTTTTTATTGATTTAATTAAATTTTTTGTCTTTGTCTTTTTGATAATGGACGACATATATTTGCTCCCTCCATTCCCTTGAGCGAAGAAAATATGTTTTAGGTGGAGCTGTTTTTTGTTGAATCTGGAGTCTAGACAACGTCTCAGGTCTGTCCTGAGAGCGGCTAGGCTTTCAAGATTCAGTTTGGTTTGAGAGAGTTTGGTCAAGTGTTCCAATTTGGCAATCTCTATCAGCTTCTCATCTATCTCTTTTTGGATACGTTTTTTAATGCGAGATCCAAGAGAGATCAGCTGGCCCCGAATGAAGGCTTTGTGAGCCTCCCAAGTTATTGGGATCGAGGTGTCGCCATTAATATTTAACTGGAAATATTCCTCAAGCGATTTATTTAAATGCTCCCTGTCCTCTAGAGATTCTAATATGGACGGATTCAATCTCCATCTCCACTCCCTTGGCACACCGTGGGGGGACCGAAGAACCAAATGAATCGGAGCATGGTCTGAAATCGTTATTGTGTCTATTTCTGCCTTCTCGAGGGTTGCGAGGAGAGCGGAGGAGACAAAGAGGTAGTCCAACCTCTGGATTGAGGAATGGACCAATGAGTAGTAGGAAAAGTCCTTCGTCGAGGGGTGAAGAAGACGCCAAGCGTCCACCACACCCAGGTCGAATAGACACCTCCCTAGTTTCCTTAATTTGGTTTGTGAAATTTGTGAGCGGCCCAAGGATGAGTCAAGAAGTGGATTTAAGGTGACATTGAAGTCCCCCGCTATCACTAGATGGCCCACAGCAAATTGTTTCAAGGTCTCTAGTTGATGAACAAGCCACTGAATCTGGTTCGAGTTTGGAGAGTAGAGATTGGCTAGGGTAACTTTAACATTATTTAGCGTTCCTTTTAAAAATAAGACCCTGCCTTCCTCATCTCTGTATTGTGTTTCTACCGTGAATTGAATATCCTTGTGTATGTAGATAGAGACTCCCTTTGATGCCGATGAAGGGTGAGTGCTGTGAAAAGCTTGGGAGAAGTGTTTACCTGGCAAATTAAAGGTTCTGTCCCCCTTAAAATGGGATTCTTGGATAAAAAGAATTTTTGTGCCATACCTTTTGGTTAGGAGCGAGACATTATGTCTTTTAGAGGGCGAATTTAGGCCTCTCACGTTGAAGGAAGTGAGCCGGAGGTCTCCCATCAGATCCTTCCTGTTCAGAAGAGAGAGCAGAGGATGAGAAGAAGAACAAAAATTCAACTAGCAACACAGCACCTCAGTACTGGTGAAAGGTGACGATTTGTGGTACCCGGCGATAGAGATGATAGCTTAGGAGGTAAAAGGATACAAGAAGGGGAGGGGTTATACAGAGTTGTGGGTCCGGGGGAAGGGGAGGATAGGAAGGCTAATGGAATTGGGAAAGAGGAAGGTAAATCGAGTAAGGTACAAGCGCAGACGATTAGGTCCGCTAACTATTACAAGTAGTACTTTGGGAGGGGGTGGGATACTTATAGTCCCAAATCCCCTCTCCAAGATGAGGGCGTACTACTGGGGGTGTGTAGAGCCAGTGACTCAATCGGAATCAAAAAAGCTCAACACAGCCTGGTCTGACAGGCACCCTCATGGGCCCCTTGGGCTGATCATGGGGTATACATATAACTATATCTTAGCGTAACAGCAAAACAATATTACTCAAGTTCTTGAAATTGGCTTAGGGAGAACAGGAACGTGGATACGGAACATCCAACCTGGAACACGAAAGCCTCCCTACCGAGGCGAGAGCGAGAGCCCGGGCTGGAATTAGTTATGTCCTGACGGGGAAACGGGACTCGCAGCCGGGTCTCTAAAACTCTCCGATTTGAAATGTAGCGAGTTTCAGTTGTTGAACTCGCCTGCTGGCCTGCATCGGCAATGGTGACCCTCCTACCCTGTCCATGGGGTCACCAGGTAGGGGTTCTCAGACAAAAGACTCCTTTGCTGCCAGATCTCAAGGAAAGTCCTCTCTTGACTTTTTCTTTTTCCCTCTAGGGAATTTAGTGCTACCGGAGGCTTGCCCCCCCTCCGGTGCCTCCAGCGGGTGGAAGTGAGGGAGGTCCGGAAGTGGCTGCCAGCAGGGAAGGGAGATAGGTTCAATTTCTAGTAACAGCCAGACTTTTTCCAGGTCTTCCTGTGAGCGAACGTTGACTCTCTTACTCTTGTATGAGAAGCCAAGACCAAACGGGAAAAGCCAGGCGTATTTTATGTCTCTCTCCCTGAGAACCTCCAAGAGGGGGCGTAGGAGACGGCGCTTGGCTAGTGTAGTAGGCGCTAAGTCCTGAAATATAAGCAGAGATGCATCCGCATAGGGCACAGACCTACGGGCTCTGGCAGCTTTCAGTAAGGCGAGGGTGTCTGGGAAGGAGAGGAGCTTGCAGATTATATCCCTCGGAGGCTCTGCATCGCTTGGCGGGGGTCTCAATGCCCTGTGTATTCTCTCAATCGAGATGGAGGCGGCTCTCTCAGCACCTAATAGAGACACAAAGATTTCTTTGGCGACTTTATATAGAGAGTCTCCTGTAAAAGCTTCAGGGAGACCTTTGATACGCAGATTATTGTGCCTGTTCCTGTTCTCAAGATCTTCCTGTAACAGTAAAGCTCTGTTTAGATGTGCCTGCTGCTCTTTCAAAGCTTGCTCTAACTGTAGTGCATGAGAGATAACCGCCGAGGAGGAGGACTCCAGATCTTCCAGTCTGTGCCCCATCTGCTTAAACTCCTCTTTAATCTCTGCAAGGTCTGTGCTGATGGGGCGCAGGGCTTGAGAAATCAGGTTCCTCATGAACCCTTTTGAAATGGATTCACAATCTTCCCCATCTGAGGAAGCTCCCTCCTCCTCCCCCTTACTGTGAGATGAGATGAGCTCCCGGGCCGGTGCCATCTTGGAGGGAGGCCTCGGTGAGTGAGCGCTCTTCTCCCTGAAGAAGCGCTGCATATCGGGCTGCACTTTTGCCGGGCGGGGGTCCCTTGATGTTCCGTGCTCCTGTCCCTTGTTGTTTTCCCCATAATTGCAGCTGTTTGCTGCTGTAAAGAGGCCTGAGTGGTGCTGCTTAGATGGAGCACTTCCCTCACACTTCCATCTTGCTCAGCGTCCAGGCCATGCCCCCCCTCTTGAGAACATTCTGACAATAAATATATATGCTCACCTTCGTTGCTGTGTTCAGTGACAAGGGGACTCCCCGCGGGAAGTAAAGAATCCCCTGCCACAGCTGTGACAGAGAATTTCTTCATCTCCGCGGGAAGTCCCCTCATCACTAAACACTGTGACAGCACTGTCACAGTGTTCAGTGATAAGGGGACTTTCCACAGGGCTGAAGAATGCCACAGCTGTGACAGAGGATCATGATGTTCTCCCATTGCTTTCAATGGGGCAGACACTTCTCCAGCCTCATTGAAAGCAATGGGCTGCCGGCAAGCCCCGCAGGAATTTTCAGGGAAGGGCTTTAAATATAAGCCCTTCACTGAAAATCATCAGTTACGGGAGAAACCCCCATAAGGTTAGCAGTTTTTGAAATTCTGGCCTGTCTAGTCTAACACTGATAAACAAGCCTTGTTTGAAGTCGTTCAGATCGCTTAACTTTCCTAGTCTAAAGTGGATTCACACTGAAACTGATCCACGAAAAATGTACTCACTTGATTTTATGCTGTACTTCATGGACATAGGTCTAATTTCCATACAGGGAAACGCCAAGTTTCTTTAATAAAGTGGCCATTCAGTGTGCAGTATATATTTAATGAAAAGGCATAAAATCTGCCATGTCCGGGGTACATCCTGAGTATATTTGTGTAATGCCTTTGTGAATAACAGTAACGTACTTTTTTTTTTCAGGTATTAACTTAGCTAATGCAATGGTGAACGCTGGCCTTACAACATTCAAAAAAATAGAGGATATTAATGCCAGGGAACTGGAGTTGGTATGTTACTTCTTTGTTTATATTCTGTATATAAAATAGGTGCAGTTTATAGTATCTTATTCAGGTATCTTATATAGCACATTTATTTTAGATGTAAGAATATGCATCGAGAGGTTAGGAGGTTTACCACCCTCTTACTTCATGCTTTCCAGTTGCCACCCCAGTGGAGGCCCTGACAGCTTGGAGGACCTTTAGGACTCATCTACTGTAAACCTAGTATTACCAATGAGACATACGAGTTTTAGGCCCCTAGTACACGGTCGCTAGCCTTGCAGAAGAATGGGACACGCAGTGATTTTTTAAAATTTGGACCATTGATTCAAGTGAAAAGTCACTCTTGCACATGAACCAATTCAAATGGGGGTCAGAGGTATCAATCAAAATGCAGTGTAATAAGTTATATATAACAGGTGTGTTTTGGAGCTTTTATGTTTTTAGACATACAGTCACAAGTTGGCCACTCTATTCGCATTATGTCCAACAACTAAAAGTACATGGCTTCTGAAATTGGACCTTTTACAATCCTCCTCACAGATTGTCCTTTACACTCTCTGTACTTCACTAAGACACTACGGTTCACAGTAAGTAGTCAGTTTAAGCCTACTTTCTTCACATTTCCCCCAGCTTGAATTGACTACCTACTATGATCCGTAGCATCTTTGTGAATGAAAGTTAGTGGAAAGGACATTCTGTGAGAGGGACTGATGTTGGAAGCCATGCATTAAAAATAAGTTATAATGCTTATCATTGTTGGATACAACCTGATTGAAGTGGTCAACTTGTGATTATAGGTCTAAACAATAAAAGCTCCAGGACACGACTGTTATATATGACTGCTGAGAGTGCAGGAACTCGGTAGCCTCATGGTAGCTTTTAAACTACCCACTACTTCTGCTTGCATCGCATATAATTGGTAAGTTGTTAGTGTAATGCTCATTAAAACATTGGCTTACATTTTTAGTTGAATGGACAACCCCTTTAAATTTGTTGAAAGAGAAGTAAAGTAATGGTCTGGGACAATTTAATTGTTGGGATTGGGCTACTTATTATAGTGAAGTAATCCCACACTCATGGATATTCAAGAGAATTAGTTACTTCCATGTTTGTGGTAACACTTTGGAAAAGGTCCTTTCGTGATTTATTATAACATTGCCATCATACATGAAACTAGGTCCAAAAAAGTGTTTGTTAAGTTTTGTGTGGAAGAACTTGACAGGCTTTGACTTAAAATCAATGAAACATCCGATCAGCACAGCAACAGCATGCACGGCCTCACTGCACAAGATTAGCTTCCTGACCTCTATTAATACTCTTGAGGCTAAATGGGGATACATCCCCACAGTCACATTTCAAAACGCAGTAGAGAGCCTTCCCAGAAGGGTGGATGGACTGAGTTACACATGGATGAGGATAGTATTATTAATGTATGCTCTTCCTTTTTATTTTCCCATTTTACATTTACTTTCATAGATTGTAAACAGACACCCTCCATTTGGAAATCAAATAAAAGAATCTATAATGTATCTTCCAAAGTATGAACTTAGCATTGAACAGGTCAGGCAATAATGAATACTCAGATGTTATGATTGTTATGTTTTGTACCTTAGTTGTTTTCTTACAGCTTAAGTTCCTCCTTTCAATGGCCAACTCTAGTTCTGTTTTCTAAAGCAATGGATGTGAATTTTTTCCAGAAGGAAATATAAATAGAAGTTCTTTGTTTTCTCAAAACCTAATAGTCAACAACACTTTTATTTTGCTTTGTGATCATTTCAGAATTTATTACGAAAAAGAGTTCACATCTTACAAATGCTTCATATTATGTTTGGAGCATATACATCTACTTAATAGAAGACATTCTGTATTAAAACTTGAGTGAAATACTTTAGCATGTATGTTAGGTGATCTTTTACACCAAATTGCTACTTTTCCAAAATAAATAAAGACTACATACTTAACTATTGAGTTCATAAGATGCTTACAAATACTAATATTCTACTTCTAAAATTTGTTGAATACATGTTTTTAAGCCATTAGACATTCTAATAGGTTGGATCTGTTTATGAATAAAGATTTACATGGTAGACTAGGAAAGGGCTAAATCATAAAACATGTTTAACAGATTTGAATTTTGGTCAATTAGGTATGGGATTCACGATTTTAGATGTTGGGCTTTAAGGCTAAACACCAGTAGCTTTCTCTAATAATTTTGTAGTAAGTAACTTTGGAGTTTATGTCTATATTGAAAGAGCTATTGGGGTATCTGTTTCTGTCTTTTGTGTTTCAAGAGCCTTTATTTTTTAGGGTTTTAGTCCTTTCTTTTTTTACATGGTTGCCTATTCTAATAAACAAACTGCTTTCTAATGATTTGGTTTAGGGTTGAAGTCTCTTTGTCATAACCAGTGTGGATCAGCAGCGTGGTCAGGGAAAGCCAGAGGTTGGTACAGGGGTAGTATCGGTTTGCAGTACAAGGCGAGCAGGCAGGTAGTATAGTCAGTGGAAGCCAGAGGTTGGTACAAGAAGAGCATGCAGGTAGCAGAGTCAGGGGAAGCCAGAGGTCGGTACACAGAGTGGCTGTTTGTAGACAGAGGAGCAGGAAGGATAGGAGATTGATTACAGACTGGGGGCTCAATAATCATGCACTGAGGGAGAGACAGGGCCAGGTTTATATAGTGTGGCTAATCAGTGCGGCGTGGAGCTAATCAGGAGCTGGGTTGCAGGAGCAAAAAGTGGACAAGGTTAGGCAGGGGAGCTGTCCAGTAGGCTGAACAGCTCACCAGGGAGAGATGCCACTTGGAGCACAGGAGTTCCTTGGTTTGAACCCTGACACTCATATATGCTTTGTTAGTATTCCATAAGATGTGTGGGTTCACATCAAGGGATGTATTGTGAGTG
The DNA here is from genome assembly GCF_035609145.1 of Eleutherodactylus coqui. Lineage (NCBI taxonomy): Eukaryota > Metazoa > Chordata > Amphibia > Anura > Eleutherodactylidae > Eleutherodactylus > Eleutherodactylus coqui. The sequence continues at coordinate 259,216,072 of NC_089839.1, read as the reverse complement.
AAATAATACTTTAAATCTCTCTCCAAATTACTTTTATGTTCCACTTGTGATAACAAGGAGTTATTACTATGCCAGATATATGTTGGTGGTTGGTTGTATTGTTCAGCTAAAGTCAATGAGATTGCGACATGATTAGACCAGGTGATGGTCTCAATTGTCAATTCTTGAGAAAGCAATAGTAAATGTCTGTCTGATATGAACATGTCGATCATCGAGTAGCTATTATGGACATTTGAGTAGCAGGAGTATTCCCTTTTATAGCTGTGAATTGATTGACAAATGTTGAAAAACATCTTCCTTCTATCAAATGTCACCTAAGAATTGAACGTGGTTACGCAAGTTGAAGGTGGTATTAATGGTGTCTGATATTGCACTGAAATCACCGCAAATCAATAAATTACCTTGGTTACATTTTGAAATGATACGTAGAATTTTATGCATAAAGCTTCTTTGTTTTTTATTGGGCACATGTATCGGAGCTAATGTATATATTGTGTTATTTATAGAGCAGACTATTAGGCCGGCTGCACACGGCCGTGACGGGCTCCAACGCAGAATTCCATGGCGAAGCCCGTCACGGCGCCCCCCAGAGACCCCCAAACTTACCTGCGGATCCGGCGTCCTCGCTCCCGCATGATGCTACTTTGGCAGCCAAGCTATGCCCCCATGCTTGAGAACTTTTGAAGTTTCAGGTTCTCAGATATAAATGTAGAGCAGAATTAAAAGGTCACCTTCATCTAAAAGACAGGTGTAATTTCTGCACTATATAAACAGGTAGATGACCATATCATTTTGACAGTAATGCTTTCATATGAGACAAAAGGTTTTGTATTTAGTACGCCTACCATTTTCTACGTATTAGAAAATAGTTCTGAAAGAACAGAGTTTGCTTCAGGAAATCCACTTTTAAATACAATGCTAGGATATTCTAACTAAATGTAATGATCCCCCAGATCGGATCCTCGATCAGTTAGCCAAAGCAGAAAAATTGTTACAAAGATCATCTCTCTTGACCTAGCACATGCAGGTATTACTTAGAAAATTAATAGATTTTGAGTTCAATAAGTTTTTATTAATTTTATCTAAACATTAAAGGGGTTGTCCCGCGCCGAAACGGGTTTTTGTTTTTTTTTACCCCCCCCCCCCGTTCGGCGCGAGACAACCCCGATGCAGTGGTTAAAAAAACAAACCGGGTAGTACTTACCCGAATCCCGGCGGTCCGGCGTCTTCATACTCACCTGCTGAAGATGGCCGCCGGGATCCTCTCTCTCTGTGGACCGTAGGGCTTCTGTGCGGTCCATTGCCGATTCCAGCCTCCTGATTGGCTGGAATCGGCACGTGACGGGGCGGAGCTACACGGAGCCGGCATTCTGCACGAGCGGCCCCATTGAAGACAGCAGAAGACCCGGACTGCGCAAGCGCGGCTAATTTGGCCATTAGAGGCCGAAAATTAGTCGGCACCATGGAGACAAGGACGCCAGCAACGGAGCAGGTAAGTATAAAACTTTTGATAACTTCTGTATGGCTCATAATTAATGCACAATGTACATTACAAAGTGCATTAATATGGCCATACAGAAGTGTATAGACCCACTTGCTGCCGCGGGACAACCCCTTTAACATCATGTACAATACACTGGAAAATATCAAAGGTAGCATAGGGCCTACTAAATGGATTTTACTGAAGAGAGTTGTAAGCCAAAATTAAAAATGTTAAATTTGTAGCCAGTAACATGACAAGCTATTTCACTTCAACCACAATCATGGGGAAACAAAGGGTCAGGAAAAGGAAAGGAAGGAGGAGGGGGGAGATTCAAGTGTCAACTCCTGGGCGACTGCCTCGTTATGATATTTAATCGTTTTACTCACAGGTGCCGTGCTGTAGCCAGCTGGCTAGTATAGGGGTATTCCGGATGTTTATCGGAGCAGCCCACATATGGTAGAAGCCTTCATAACCCGCCTCTGAGTCCATGAGTCTGAGCCCCTCCATATTCTTAATCTCGTCTATCGCAAAATTAACATATTTTAGTAGACAATATGTAATGCTTCATTTCCCTTGCAATAGCGCTTCAGAGGAATTGCTTTCAGTAGGAAGTCATCTTGTTACCAGCTTATTTCTGGGATAAACTTTGAAGAAGGGATTGTGAAAAGTGGGCAATGCCATTTATAAATATACGCTCGTATGTATGAATCTATGTGTTACACCTTTTAGTACCTTCTATAGATCATGTATATAAATCACTAATTAAGGTTAATGATTACGTTTTACATTTTTTTCTCTCTCTCAGATAGGAAGATATAGTCCTACAATAGCTGAAATCCTTGTCACTGTTAACTTAATAAACTTTGAGCAGCTCCAAAAAAAGAGAACAGCCCCTGATTCACATCACATCGCTCTTATTATCGGAGACTCGGATAACCAAATTATATTTAGGCAAAAAATCATGTGAGTGATAAAGTTAAATCAGTTTTGAAGAGATGTTAAAATTGCTGGCAGTTTATTAGATCTGTGCTGTGTTTATAAATGGTGCAGAAGGCTGAATTATTTCACTTAGTAGATACGCTATACATAATAACATAGTACGTTAGTCTGAAAAAATAGTAATAGTTCATCCTATTACACCCCCCCTCCTTCTTCCCCTTTCCCCAATCTTGATCTAGAGGAAGGCAAAAAAAAAACCCCAGTGAGCTAGAAGCCAATTTTCTTCATTTAAGAAAAGTAACTTCCTTCCTGGCTAGAAGTCTGCCAATTTGAATAATCCCGGGTTCACTGACCATTCTGAAATACTTAGTGACTATAACATGTAATATTGTAACGCTCAAAAAAAGCTCCTCAAACTTTTTCATTGAATTCACCATCAGCACGTCCTCAGGCAGAGAGTGCCATAGCCTCACTGCTCTTACGGAAAAAAGCCCCTTCTATGTTGGAGTAGAAACCTTCTTTCCGCTAGACGTAGAGGATGCCTCCTTGTTACAGTCACAGTCCTGGAGTCCCAGGAGGTAAAGTTTCTCCTTGTGGACAGCACCACAAAAGAGAAAACCATGAGGGTATAGGGAGTTTTAAATAGTCTATGCAGTGTTCCATGGGAAAAAGCTATGCAAATCTGTGATGAAAGAACTCCTACCTTATACTAGGTAGCATTGTGGAGGAATTATACTACCTATCAAAAGTTTTACAACGCCTAAATTTTTCCAGTTTTTTATTGATTTTTACACAGTTTAATATCTCAAATGTACTTTGAAATGAAAACATAGAACAAATAAACAAGTTAAGATGAATAACAATAATGGATTAACTTTGTTTCACCAAGTTAAATCTCGGTTTTTGACTCTTGAAAGTAGCCACCTTTATCTGATATAACAGCTTTACACAGTCGAGGCATTAATTTTTTTTTTAAATTGCATTCATATATTGTTCAGAAATTTCTTCCCAACATTTTTGCAGAATTTCCCACAAATGTGCTGCATTTGTAGGTTGCTTTGCTTTCATTCTTTTTTCTGGTTCATCCCAAACAAACTAACTGGAGACTGTGCAGGTCATTCCAACTTTTGAAGCCTACCAACCTCTTCTTGTCTTCCTAAGTAGTTCTGACATAACCCAGAAGTATATTTTGGATCATTGTCTTGCTGTAATATAAACCCCTGACCAAAAAGGCATACACCAGAGAGTATTGCATGCCGTATGCTGTAGTAGCCTTTTTTGTCCAGTGTGCCAGTCAGCCTGTGCAAATTGCAAACTCGGGATCCATCATGCGTTCTCCTCCATGTTTAACAGTTGGTGTAACACACTAAGGAATCATCCTTTCTTCCTGTGTGATGTACCAAAGATGTTACATTTTGATTAATCAGTCCATAAGACCTACTTCCACTTTAGTAGTCCACTAGAGGTGTTGCTTGGCCCATGCAAGCCTTTTTTTTAAATTTGAAACCTAAGCAGTGGCTTTTTACTTATATTCTGCCTGTCTAACCTGCAGATAAAGTCCTCTCTTCACAGCTGAAATGAAAACTTGTTAAATTTTTTGCTGCATTAAGCAGTGCTTGAAATTTTGTCCTGTGACGCGCCAATCACACAAACTGTTGACTCTCAAAAACCTGTCTTCTGGTGGCTTTTGGTCTTCTAGACCTCTTCCTGTCTGAGTTTCCTCCAATTTCAGCGGACCTTTTGATGGCATAGGAAAACTCAATTGGCTGCCACCTTGGCTTTCTTGGCAATTTCTCTTCAGCACAGACCTACACTTCTAAGAGTTATAATTATTTGAAGAGCAAAACTGTCCAGATCCTACCCTAGAGTGTGTTATAATGCAGCCTGTTCCAACAATGAATATATAGAATCAGAGAGTTTGAAAGTAATCTATAAAATTTGAGCTACCTGTAGGAATAGTTTGCATCCAATTTCAAACCATAATTTGCTTTCCGTGCTGCAGAGCTGCTAACTTTGATGTGTTCCCTGAAAAAAGCCCTTTCGTTAAAATAATAAATTCAGACTATTGTTGCATTTCAGGTTAAAATTTTACGATATTTTTATGTTTTTAACGTTGGAAATAGAGATGAGCGAACGTACTCGTTAAGGGCGATTTCGCAATCGAGCATCGCTATTTTCGAGTACCTGACTACTCGGGTGACAAGATTTGGGGGGCACCGGGGTGAGCGGGGGGTTGCAGAGGGGAGTGGGGGGGAGAGAGAGCTCCCCCCTGTTTTCCACTGCTACCTCCGCTCCATCACGCCGCCCTCCGAATCTTTTCACCCGAGTAGCCAGGTACTCGAAAATAGCGATGCTCAATTGCGAAATCGCCCTTAACGAGTACGTACGCTCATCTCTAACTGGAACCTTTGAAGCATTTCAGGTTATTTGCTAGACTTAATCTGTGTTAATGTAAAAAAATAATCGGAGAAGTTGAGCTGTCCTAAAACTTTTGAATGGTCGTCTATTCCATCACTGATTTGCAAACTTTTCTTTTTCACATTACATTCAGAAACGACTACACATATGTGCTGGTTACACTCTGCAACGTATAATTAGATTTTTTTTTTCAGGGATTCTGCCCTGTTAAAAGCAGGAATTTGGACAAGAAAAATTGAAATCAAAAGAGATTCACAGGAGCTTTGTATAAATCTGATAAGCTCTGACTATGGTAAGGTACCAAGTTACTAAAAGGTATTAAATATATTATCTTGGAGGGATGCAAATCTATTACAATTGCAAAAACTCAATGGGACATACTTATTTATGCCAGTTTTTTAGATTTCATGCAGAATCTCACAGGTAATTGTGCCATGTTCAATCAGACTCCATATGACAAATGTATTCTCTCCTAGAACCATTGCCTTTAGGGTAGAATACCTCTCTAAAACAGCACTGTATGTAGCACTGAATGGCAGCACATAAAGTGCCTATGGCTCCAGCCTATGCAGGACACCTAAGGGTCCTAACTAAACATTAGTAAAATAAAACAATGATGTTTTGTATTTTATGTGCATTTGTATTTACATTTAAAAACATACAAAACTGCACAAAATGGATAAATGGGCAGATCGGTACATTACTAGTCATTAGTCATTCTGTCTATCAGTATATACTAACAATCATTCGTCCCCAAAGCTGGGATTCTCAGTCCAAATGAGTGCTGACATGCTTGGTAGTAGCAGATAGAGAAAAAGGAGTGGAGCATCCAAAGTAATGAATGAATGGATATTGGATACTATGGAGTTTTGAACTCCCTTGTAGTGGTGGGGATGTTCCCCAAAGTATAGCTAGCCTTTGTTGTGGGTCTTCAGGTGCAGCCAACCCAGGTTAACGCTGCATCCACAGGGGTGGGCATGTCAGTAATGAAAGTGTCAAAATGGAAAGAATAATAGAAATACATAAGGCACAGCACAGTAAAATAATAGAGATGCACAAATTCACAGATAATAATCAGATTTTTTGTTTATTGATAGTACTAGCATAAGAAGATTTGCTTTGGGGCAATATGCCTCTTCCTCAATATTGCTGGGGACACACGTCAGGTATGGGTGGGATGAGCCTGGGCATGTATCTTTGACTGATTTTCTTACCATAGGCACACATTCAAGCTCATCTCACCCATAGCTGATGTATGTCCCCAGCAATTGTGAGAAATAGCTGTATTGCCTCGAAGTATGTCTTTTTATGCTGGTACTATCAATAAACAAAGAAGTCAGATAATAAATCTGTCGCCTCGTGCATCTCTCTTATTTGCTGAGTTGCCTTTTTTTCAGTATTCTTTCAATTTTGACGCTTGTCAATCGGCATTTGCTTACTGTTCATCAGACTGTGAATCGGCCATGTAAAGGATCCTTACTCTGAATGTGTTGTTGTATCTTACCATGTGGCTGTGTGCACAGAGTTAGGCCTCTCTCACACAGGCGCTTTTTACCACGATTAACGTGGCGTTTTAAACACCACATTATTGCGGTATAACGCTCCTTCTGAAATCCATTGGACCTCGCAGACATGCGTTCAATCGCGGTGCTGGATGGCACTTTCCAGCGCCCTGATTTTCAAGTGCAGCATGTTCTATGATTGTCCGTTTAGCGTACCTCATCACCTATCACAATGATGGGGTGCACTAAAAAACGCTGTTGGATGTAGGGAGCTGTGTCCGAAAGCAAAAGTAAAATAGTGGCACTTTGCCGTGTTCATGTGTGAGAGCAGCCTTAAATGATAAAATTCTGTCATCCTACAATCACCACTATTAGGAGCTTAGTAGCATATTGTATATGATTTATACATTGATCTGAATAATACAGTAAACTTTCAAGTTCCCACTAGAAGCGGCTACAGGCAGCCAGAATGTCTTTGTAGGGAATATGTAGCTCTGTGACAGAAATCTTGAATTCTGACCCCTATAAAGATATATTAATTTACACTGCACTGAATGCTTAACCTAAAAACTACATGGTATTAGGAGGTGGACATTGACTTGGAAGATGCTTTGTAAAATTGAGATGACAAAAACAGTACAGCTTATCCATAAAGCTTCAAAATATGTAGACAAGAGCATTATAGCTTGTACATGTGCACATTAAATTGCTTACCATCTAATCTACTAAATCTTATTCACATTTTGTGGACATTTTCCCAGCAGAAATTGACCTACAGTGCAAGTTTTTAAATCTACAAGTCAATTTCTGATGTGTATTGGTTGCCTCTGGCAATGACACATTATCTCAGTTGATCGCTACATGGTCATAGACATGGACAACACATCATTGTTAGAGGAACACAGAGACCAAAGTGTTGTCATAGGAGCGACAGAGAAGGTCTCCCAGTCTTCCTCAATCAGCTGTTTTCCACAGAAAAAGTAGCCATAAAATATGGAGGCTATGGTGCCATTTGGCTCCTGCAGATTTTCGCAAAAATTCTGTGGAAACCTACTCTATGATATAGTCTATATTGCCATTAGACAAATGTCCTTATAGCGAAAGCTTGGCAGATTGAAAAGATGTCACATAATGAAGACATTACTGTTCTGGCCGGAAAGTGCACATTTTATTTAGTCTAGTATGTGAATGGTACATTCCACGGGATGTTTTCACATAAAGATTTGCCTTTTTTACTTAATCCTGAATGGATATACACAAAAGCTTTTCGCCCTTTCCATTAAATATCCCAAATACGTAGAGCAAATAAATCCTTCATTCACTTCACTAATATAAACTGTTGTTTTTTTTATGTCCTGAACAGTTGGCCTAGACATTCAGCAAAAATTCTGTGTTCTTTATGCTGTGCCACAAAGATCTGGAACAGACATTGGAGATAAGTGGAAATCTGAAGATTCATTTGCAAACAACAGTAATGCAAGGCCTAACTCTGGTGAATGTCAATTTTCTATCTCTGTATTGCACAGAAATGTTTGTCATGCACATGCATTAAACTCAGGAATAACGAAAACACTTGCTCAGCTATTTCTATCACTCCCCATTCATTAATGAGAAAAGTAGCAATGGAGTAGCCTTGTGTGGTGCAGAGTGTTAAGGCAGCAGTATGCAGTCCTAAGCTCTCGCTCACGACCTGAAGGTTGCAGGGTCAATCTCTGCGTGGTTCAGGTAGCCGGCTCAAGGTTGACTCCAGTCCATTTTTTCGAGGTCGGTAAATTTATTTTTCAGTTAATTTATTACCCCCAAGCCTGCTGTGGGGTAATAAATTACCTGAAAGCTTTGCAGAATACGTTGGCGCTATACAAATAACAAGTACCTTTCCCTTTCCCAATCAGACTCCCACCAATCAGATATTAAATGTAGGAAAGCTCTTGTGATCCCTCATAAAAATCTACGTTGGGGCCTATTCATATACTGCAGTTTTACCATGGGTTTTACTGCAGTTTTGCAGAAATTGCACCACAAAAAAGGGGAACAAAATGGCGATCTGTGAGTAAGCCCCAATACCAACATGGCTACCACTGTTACTCATGCCAAGAAAGGGGCGGGGCCTTCGAACATCTGCCGGCAGTGCAGCCCCTCTGTTAATCCTCCAGCTTTGCCGCCCCATGCAGCTTCCAGTGCCAATGGGAGGAGCAGGCCCGGAGGGAGGCTCGATCATCCTCATGTTGTCCAGTATATCTGACAACACTTGTCTTAAAAGGAAAGTCCAGCCATCTGTAAACGAACCTGTGCTCCTACAGAAAAGGCCGGAGAGGAGGCCTGCAGGGCCGTGGGCAGAGGCTGGACATGACGAGGTTAACGGGAAGTGGGAAGGAAGCAGAAGGCAGAGGGGACAGAGTTAGGAAGCGCAGGAAAGAAAATAGGAGGGGGAGCGCGGGAGCATCAGTTGGAAGAGGAAGAAAAAACATCAAGGAGATCAAAGAAGTCGGGAGTCAAGATCGAGAAGAAGGAGCAAGAAAGAAGTCTGGAACAAAGAAGTTGGGAAATAAGAAGGAAAGCGGGAAGTTTGAAGTAGAAACAGAAGACATACGAGAAACCATGGAAGCCCTCCTCAAGAAGATCCATGCAGCAGCGGCAGAGAAGGAGCACTGCCTAGATCGAGAAGACACTGGAGGAAGCCATTGGGAGCTCTGGAGCAGCATCCCAGACCGGAAAAGGGGTGAGGAGAGGCCGCGCTCTGGCGCACTAGAGCCCCGACAGCCACCCATCCCACCGCCGTCGGCTGCGCAGTCCCTCCGGAGCTGCTACAGGCCTGTAATCCCCCATATTACCCACTACCAATGGGAGGGGCAGGCCCAGGGGGAAGGCAGGCGGCCGGCACAGCATGTGACTGCACATGAGGCCTCATGCCAAGAAAGAGGCAGGGCCTTCGAACATCTGCTAGCAGCGCAGCCCCTATGTTGATCCTCCAGCCCTGCTGCCCCAAGCAGCCTCCATTACTAAAAGGAGTAGCAGGCCCAGAGGGGAAGCTGGCGCATTGTGCAGCCGCACATGAGGCCTCTCTCTATTAAAGGGCTGGGGCCAGCTGGAACCACGTGTACTGCCGCCCCGCCCCCTGCTGCCAGGCCGCATCTGTCTCCAGGCCCCCTGTCATCCCCCAAAGTAAGCGCCACCATGGGGAAAGGCAGAGGCCTGTGAAACTCCATGAACTGGCACGCCCGCAGCCCAAGTATGCCGCCTCCATCTGGGGCCATGGGAGAGGCCGGGCCCCTCCTGGGGCATGAGAACATGTGGGCTATTTTTTGAAAAACATAATTTGGTTTGTTGTTTATTTCGCTTACTGTATGTAGGAAACTTGCAGACACTGATAAGAACAGGAATGAGAGAATGCAACCATCACTGCAAAAACAAAGAAGCTTGTGGACATGAATGTTGTAAGTTTCTGATGACGCCCATAGATCCTAATTTCTTTTGAAAATATCTACATATTTTGAAGTTGTGGGTTACTATTAAAGAGGTATTACCATCTTAACACTTCCTGGCTTAGATGAGAAACCTATCGCTGGTTTACCGACCACCTTACTGGGAGTTAAAGAAACAGCCAAGTGTGACAGTCTTACACTGAAGTGAATGGGAGGTATGGAAACAGTGTAGCATAGCGTGCTATGCTGTTTACGGATCACACTGTGCTTCTGTCTTTCAGCAAAATCCATTCATTTGGCTGAGAGTTATAAAAATAGAGCAAGGCTGCAACGCTTAGCTATTTCCATAACATCCAGCAGGGTGGTCGGGGAACCAGCCATGGGTTTCTCATCTCATCCTGGAAGTACTGAGTTGGGATAATTCCTTTAAAGGGGTATTCCTTTAAAGGAAGTTATTTCAAAGTGGGAGCAGCCAACTGTCAGACAGCCAAAATCAAGAACTTGCTCATCTCTGGCTGTCCCATTGAAGTGAATGAAGTACCTCTGCTGCTAACTCTTTGGGATGTGCCAAAGCTGAAATCTTGGATTTGTGGGGCTCCGAGAGTAGTATATTGCTCCCTATGCTATGCATAGGAGATAACGTGCTATGATGAGAATACTCCTTTAAGGCATATAAGTATAAATTGATCTATGTTGATACCAGCCTAGTGGGTGCAATAGCTATATAAGGGAACACTCTCTGTATCCTAAGTTCTTGTCAGCTCTTTGGTTGCACAGACCTTTCTTACATGGTGGAGTTTTTAAAGTGATTTAATTCTGTCAAATAGCCAAGAACATGATCTTTTGCAAAAAGTGCTTGCTTACTTTGAGCCCCTCAAATGGGACTTTAGGAGGCCCTTAACTGACTGTTATTGTACTACAAGACTAGCATGACAACTAAATCACAGCTCAAGCTCTTGTTTCAAATTCCAAATACATAAATTAGGAAAAAGCTTCAGCACATGGGTTTGTATCAATAAGGTTCATTACTAATGGATTGTCTTGATACTAGTGCAGAAAATGAAATACAGTCCAAAAACAAAGTTAAAGGGGGTGTTGCAGAAGTGTAATAGCTGCTTCAGCTCCCATTGACACATGGGAGTGAAGTCAGCTAGTGCACTTACGCTCTCGTCTCCTACAATGTACATCCGCCCCGCTGCACTAACAGCGGGCCAGGCGATCAGGTGATCACCAAGGATCTCGTGCCACAGGTTCCTAGCAATTAACTATTGACGACTAATCCTGACGATAGGTCACCAATTGTTTTTGCTCGGAAAACCCCTTTAATGTGGAATGACCCAGTGATCTAGAATGACTGATTTACAGTCATTTCATTAACTGATGAAGCTTGACTTTCCACCTTATGTCTTGTCCAGGATTTTGAGGTTACGGCCTGACGATATGGTAACTGCATGTGTCCAAAAATCTCGCCCACAAACGGTAGTCAATAGCTGCACAATCTTGCCAGTATTAACCATAATATGGTGCGTCCACTGGCTGCTGCAGGTGGGCAGGCTGGCTATAAGCCACATGCAGTTATTGTATTGTCAGGCTGTACACCGAATACTTTGCAGTAATTAATTGTTCAATGTTATTATCCACTCACTGCATTCATTTACAGGTCGTTGGCCAATATACAAGTGTGATCTTGTTTTCCATTGGGTGCACTTATTTTCCATTATTTACTTTATATAAATATAATTCTTGGAATTTTAGGATGTTGATTGGGGCATATAAAAAGTGGACAAGTAGTGCCAAGTAAGCAAGCAGAAGCAAGACCTAATAAAGCTGAACTATGGTTGGCGGCTACAGACTTATGCTTCGCTTTTTGTTTGAACTACTTTTCATACATGAAACCCAACACAATTAATTTGCAGAAATAATGGCAGAGATGTGTGGGAGTTGATGTCTAACAGAATTTTGAATAATGTGTTGTATTCTGACAATGCACAGTGCCTGCAATATTTACTTTTTTCTTTAAATGTAGTTTGTAAGGCAGAGACAATATTGAGATTTGTAGAGGTAGAGCTCATTTATATTATAAGATTTGGTGGTGCACTGTGTTTATTTAAACCATCTTAGATATTCTGGTTACAAACTGAGACAGGCTGGCATTTACACATTAAAATATAATCTGTTTATTTACAAATAACAGGTAAAACCGGAGTTTCTTATAAGTCTGACAGTAAAACTAATTCAGACTTCTCTTCATATCTAAGTGATCTAAGGAGTCGAAATTCAGTTTCATCAGCTCCACCAGTAAAGAGACTAAAGGTAACATGATCAAAAAGGCAGGATGAGAAAACTCAAAGAACATGTCATTACATAAAATGGCTTTTGCGACATCAGCACATGGATTACTTAATGAATCTTACATTAGCTGGGATAGTTAAACTAACGTCATGCAGAGAGAGCAGCTAGCGTGCTATGCAGAAGAGCAGCCCCCCCACTGTGGCATCCACAACAGCATGAGTCGGGTATCTGATGTTTATGAGGTAGAGATGTCGCTCACGTTACGTCTCTGTGCTCAGTATCTTTCAGCAGATCAGTAATTGTTTCTTTTATTTCATGCCTCTGAACTCCGTTTCACTGAATGATAAAAGAATGGTGATCTAGAACAAAGACTAATACAGCATTATCATAATTTTAAGAAAATATGGCAAAGCTCCACATACTAAAGGCTTTAACAACAATGACAAATGAGTTCAGATATTTACAGCAGGACATGATTTTTTTTTTCTTATTAAAAAGTTAAAGCCTTTAGATTACATTTTTCATTGCTACAATTTAGTCATTTTTACATAAAAGTATGAAATATTAGATGAAGACCATCAACACCTAGACCCAAATTTGAGCTAGAACTACAGATTTGTGCTCGGTGATCCTACTGTTATTAGGGAAAGAGCTGCAGTGTAAATTCTTGATTGTAATTTTCAAACTAACTGTAAGTATGATACACTATGGCATGGTACCCACTATAAACAATATGGCAGGGTACCCACTATAAACAATACGGCATGGTACCCACTATAAACAATATGGCATGGTACCCACTATAAACAATATGGCTGGGTACCCACTATAAACAATATGGCAGGGTACCCACTATAAACAATATGGCAGGGTACCCACTATAAACAATACGGCAGGGTACCCACTATAAACACTATGGCAGGGTACCCACTATAAACAATATGGCAGGGTACCCACTATAAACAATACGGCAGGGTACCCACTATAAACAATACGGCATGGTACCCACTATAAACAATATGGCATGGTACCCACTATAAACAATATGGCTGGGTACCCACTATAAACACTATGGCAGGGTACCCACTATAAACACTATGGCAGGGTACCCACTATAAACACTATGGCAGGGTACCCACTATAAACAATATGGCAGGGTACCCACTATAAACAATACGGCAGGGTACCCACTATAAACAATATGGCAGGGTACCCACTATAAACAATATAGCAGGGTACCCACTATAAACAATATGGCATGGTACCCACTATAAACAATATGGCCGGGTACCCACTATAAACAATATAGCAGGGTACCCACTATAAACAATACGGCAGGGTACCCACTATAAACAATATGGCAGGGTACCCACTATAAACAATATGGTAGGGTACCCACTATAAACAATATGGCAGGGTACCCACTATAAACAATATGGCAGGGTACCCACTATAAACAATATGGCAGGATACCCACTATAAACAATACGGCAGGGTAGTCACTGTGCTTTGTACATTAAGAGTGTAGTAACCGATGTTGAACAGAGGCACAGCAGTGCTCTCTGGCCTGATTGCCTGTTACGGCACACTTATGTACTGGAATAGGGATTTAAAATGAAAAAGTATAAAGAATAAAAAATGTGAAAAACATTGAAGGAAAAAACACCCAAACATACAGTTTTTACATTAAATGGAAACAAAATATACACACATTTGTCATCTTTGAAACAATAGCAACCTGCATAATCAATGCATGACATAATTTAAAATCAAGGTATGAAAAAAACTAGTTGAATTGATTATTTTCAGCATGATTTTAAATGAAAAATTAATAAGTTAAATTAAAGTACTACTTGCCCTGCAAAAAAGCCCTCACACAGTTACATTTACTTGCTAGAGATGAGCGAACCTACTCGGCCACGCCCCTTTTTCGCCCGAGTGCCGTGATTTTCGAGTACTTCCGTACTCGGGCGAAAAGATTCGGGGGGCGCCGTGGGTGAGTGGGGGGTTGCAGCGGGGAGTGGGGGGGAGAGAGAGGGCTCCCCCCTGTTCCCCGCTGCTACCCCCCCCCCACTCAGCCACACACCCCCGGCGCCCCCCGAATCTTTTCACCCAAGTACGGAAGTACTCAAAAATCGCGGTGCTCGATTGAGTAATTACTCGAAACGAGTAAGTTCGCTCATCTCTATTACTTACCTAAAAGTAAAAAAAAAAAAAGTTATGACTTCTGAAATGCAAAAAAAATAAAAGTTAAAAAATGGCAAAATTCTGCTAGCAAATACACATTAAAATCTGAATTTAGGCATGCACAGTTGGTGTGGAAATCTGCTATGTGTTATGCAATTATTACACCTGTGTGAAAGATCCCTAAAAGGTGTTGTCTGAGAATGTTAAAAGATAAAGTAGAAGGAAAGGTTGTAAAAGAAATCAAAAAACACAAACATAACTCCTCTATTAAATCCCCTGCCTCACCTGCGCCAATTCGTTGGTGGTCCCTGATAGTCTTTGTTTATTTTCCTGGAATTAAGTACCTGCCATACATACAAATGAAAGACAGTTATTGGCCTTAGCAGTTAGGTGCCATAATGTATGACATTATCAAGGTTGAGGAATAAAGAACATGGAGGAATAAAGAAGATGATTTTTATCTACACCGTATGTATGCTGCTACGAATCTTTTTTATTTCTGTGGATGTTATTGGAATCAGGGTTCAGATTCCTCCTGTGGCATTGCAGCTGACTTACTTCATCCTGTTGGGTTATTTCATTTTTGTACTGCTGGTGAACTAATAGTTTACTCAACAAAAATCTAACTGTGATGAGAACCTAACAAGTTAACAGTTGAGGAGTGAACTATACATGTACTCCATACTAAAGAAACCAAACCGCACGGCCTTATTAAAAACACTGCAAAACTAGTCAAACATGTTTGTGAAATTTGCAAACATTAATAAAATGCAGGATACACTTTAAAGTTTAAGCCAACTTAAAAGGGAACCTATCGCCTCCGAACAGCACCATAAAGTAATCTATGGGACAGTGCGTGCACAGCGATCAGAAAAAAATCCGATTTTCATGCCACACATAGAATTCACCGGGAAACACCGCAAGAATGGGGGAGCAGGAGGGTATAAAAAATACATCACCCAGTCCCCATCCCTGAATAGCACTCTAATTTAGTTTATGATGCTGTTTGGAGCCGACAGGTACCCTGTAAAATTCTCATATTTTGTATATTTAGTTCTGTGTCAAAAAGCTTTATATACTTTTTTTTTACAATATGAATTTTCATATTTCTTAGATGCAGATGCAAGTTCAGTCGAAAAATGTAAATCTACAAAAGTTTCACTTCATACCTAAAGCTTCCATGATAGAGTTTTCAAGGTGATTGCAAATACTTTAATATGTGTGTACATAGAATACAGTAGTAACTTTTCTGATTGGTATTCCATGGAATTTACACACTATGCAAGGACTAATGAGAGTCAAAGCAGATTTACAGCATGAGGCCTTAGTCGCATGGGCGTTTTTTTCCCGCGATTTGCGGATCGCATGACGGATGCGCATCCGTAAATCGCGCGACCAGGGCCGAAAAATCGCCCGAAAAAACTGCTCCTAGCCGCGTTTCAATAGAAACGGGCCGGAGCTGTCCAGCGCATTGAATTCAATGGAGCCGGCAATACAGCCGGCTCCATTGAAAGCAATGGGCTGCGGGCGATCTCACGATGAATTTTCGGGAAGGGCTTAAAAATATAAGCCCTTCCCAGAAATTCATCCAGAAATGTATAAAAACAAAAAAAAATATATATACTCACCTGGTCCCGGCAGACAGAGTTCAGCGCGGCCAGCCGGCAGTTCTCCTGAACTGCTCTGAGTAGTATTCAGCAGCCGGGGATTTAAAATCCCCGCCTGCTGAATGAGCTGCCTCTGATTGGTCACAGCCCTCACCAATCAGAGGCAGCTCTCACTCACCCATTCATGAATTCATGAATGGGTGAGTGCTGCCTCTGATTGGCTCAGCGCAGGGACCAATCAGGGGCAGCTCTCAGCTGAATGACAGCTGAGAGCTACCAATCAGAGGCAGCTCATTCAGCAGGCGGGGATTTTAAATTCCCGGCTGCTGAATACTACTCAGAGCAGTTCAGGAGAACTGCCGGCCGGCCGGCCGCGGCTGAACTCCGTCTGCCGGGACCAGGTGAGTATACATTTTTTTTTTGGTCTTTACACATTTCTGGATGAATTTCTGGGAAGGGCTTATATTTTTAAGCCCTTCCCGAAAATTCATCGTGCGATCGCCGGCAGCCCATTGCTTTTAATGGAGCCGGCTGTATTGCCGGCTCCATTGAATTCAATGGGCAAACATCGTTCTTCTCTGCCATAGCTGTTACAGCTGTGGCAGAGGAGAATGATTTGTCTACTATATGTTCTCAATGGGGTCGGCACTGCTGCCGCCGGCCCCATTGAGCGCATATAGAGAAGAGAACAGGAATCGCAGATCGCAGATAGGTGCGATCTGCGATTTCTGTTCTATAATTTATCGGACGAGCGCATAAAAAGCGCTCATGTGTCCGATACCATTGCAAAGCAATGGTTTTATAAAATCGCCGGACGCATGCACATGCGCAAATCGCGCAAAAAAAACGCCCGTCTGACTGAGCCCTTACATTTAATCTGCCATACTTAAAGGAGTTGTCCAGTTGTAAACTAAGAGATGGTGTATCTTCAGGATAGTTCATCAATAGTAGATTGGTGAGGGTTGTGTCGCCTGGGACCTCTGTCATACAGTTGTTCTCTAGATTGATGTGCTTGTGCACTGAGCTGATTTCTGCAGGAAGCAGACAGCTCCATTCCCACTCCAGTGGCTAGGCTTGGTTTTGCAGACCAAGTTCCCATTGAAATGAATGGGAACTTAGTCTGCAATACCACGTCTGGCGACTGCAATGGCAATAGAGCTGTCCACCTCTTGCCGAAATCAGCTCAATCCGTGAGTGCACTACTCCTACAAACAGTTAAATAGTGAAGCCCCCTGGTAATGGACCCCCATCAATCTACTATTGATGTATTATGCTGCATATAGACCATCAGTAGTTTACAACCAGACAACCCCTTTAGTAGAAATGATCAATCTCTTCTCCAGCATCAGTTGTTCTATTTTTCACATAAGTTCTTATAGGTATTTTCCAAAGATTGGATGGTATTGCCTATCCCACTGGATAAGCGATAACTATGATTGGTGGACCTCCACTGATCACAGGAATGGGCTTCCTGCGTCATCCTGTGTGAACTGAGCAGTGGCTGAGCATGCACAGTGCCGGTCCATTCATCTCTATGGGACTGCCGGAGATAGTAGAGAGGTTTAACGCAACTATCTCTGGAACTCTGATTAGAGATTAATGCAGAAGCAGCGTGCATGTTTGACTGTCACGTTTTGTTTTTTTTTGCGCACATGAAAAATGGATGACACACAGATGCAAGACGGACCTAAAGAAACACAGTATGCAGCAAAAACACATGTAAAATGCACATGCCCTTAGACTTGTTCTTCCACAGTACTCCTTTATATTCATCCAGTGTCTGCAGCATTTTGCCCATTGTAACTTTTCCTTTCCACTTTCCAGTATCCAATATAATATTTGCTTTACAACTCTGCCTGTAAGACCAGTATCTTTAATTATTTATTGATTTTTTACTGGTACTTAGTCTGTACTATTTAAAGGATATCGTTAAGGCCTCATTCATACGAGCGTTTTTAAGCAGCAATAAAAAAAATCACAACCATCTGAAGCATTGGTTTCCAATATATTCATTCAGATGACTAATTGACTGCGTAAAAATGTAGCGGTGGGAAAGATATGACATTAGCGACAGAATACAGCAGCCATTTTTATACACAGCTGGAAAATATAGGCCTTGCCCTGTCTTTTGGCCTATATTTGCTAGCGGCTCCCATGGGCTTTTATGGGTGCCAGAACAAAAGGAAGGGGAGCAGAGTTTAGCAGTGTCTAACGCTGCAAAAAGCTTACAGCTGGCTCTATTGAGCCATTAGAAGTCATTTCAAGGATTTATGCTGACCAAGGGATTTTCGGGCTGTGGCGTATATTTTCACTAATATGCCACAGCTGCTTGTGTGAATGGGTAAGAAAATGTGAATTTTGGCCTTGACTTGATCAATGGTCAAGGCCGCAATGCGGCCAGCGTGTACACGCACCGCTCATGCGACGGCTTTGCTTTTAAAGATGAGCGTTTAAACCTAACGATTATCGCTAGAAATGGACATGGCATCTGAGTATTTCAGTCATTTGGTGTGCCGCTTGGTAGTGTTTACATGTAAGGATAAGTGGACGATTGTTTGATAGGAGGGTGTGTGCATTAGCAATGAAAAAAAACACATTGTTATTGTGCAAGTGTGGACCGGCCTGAGAGTAGGTGGGTGCGCATAGTTTGCCTGCAGAAGAAACAAGTAGCTTTGTGAATTGACATTTAAAAAAATCTCTAGGTGTCGGGTTTAGATGTTCTCCGAATTGGCATTGTGAAGAAATCAGTAGGTGGTCGGTTTGAGTACACAAGGAGTTTAGTGAATTGACATGTCAAGCATTTACTATCACAAATCTTTAGTCGGAAAAAGCAGTGAAACCAGCTGGTGCCCAAAGAAAAACCCTCGTTGTAGATGCCGTGACCTTAGCATGCGAAGTAAAAGATGGCGAATGTATTCTCCATGCCCTTTGTAACTTCTGCGGTGTACAGCCAATGGTGGAGCACTAGGAGGGCATGTAAAAATAGTTGCTTTGTCATCTCAATAGCTAATCGCTGTGATGTTTTGTATGCAAGCAAGTACATCACGTCAAATAATAACGCCAAACAGCCAAACCACAGTTTTTTTGCGGACTAAAAGTCAGCAATGAGTGAACAATGAACGAAAAATGCACAACGGCCCGCGTTTACATGTAACGATTATCGCTCACTTTCGGCCATTTGAACGCATTTTGAGTTATAATCGTTACATGTAAAAGAGCCTTAAGGCTGTATAACATGTCAGGAGGTGTAGAAAGCTGCTCCAACCTGTCTTTCAGGTTTTGTGTAAAGCACCCGTAAAGCATCTATTTCCCAAACTGCAGACTTTTATGTACTTCTCTTCTTGTGGTTTTATGCACAGAGCAGCCTTCATTTTTGCAAAGCAACAAAAGAAAGAATGATTTCATTTTGCATTTCCTCAACTTGGTAGACACATTGAACACATATCTAACAACTGTGATTCTTCAGATCCGTTATTGTAACAATTTTGGGATTCTTTTAGTAAATAATTTGTTGATCATTCTGCTCTGTATAGTTCAGCAACCACGTCAGCTCAAACATTAATGGGAAAACAGGCCTTTTCCGAAAGCAGAAATTATACCCAGCAACCACAAGATGGAGCAGGTAGCTAAAAGAGATGGTGTATGATACACATATATTTGTATTAGTGTATTGGTTGAGGTATTAATGCTAAGAACAGTAATAACTGGTTACTGCTAATGTATTTCATTATAAACAATTCGTTTTATTTTTACATAACTAGCTACTCATCCAATAGGAAGTTACTTGTCACAATTTATCTTCCCCATTTCATAGATCGTAAGATTAACCCCTGCAGCCAATTTCTATACATTTTTATCTCCCCACTTTAAAAAAAAATCATAGCTCTTACTTTTCCGATGACAAATCTACATGAGGGCTTGTTTTTTGCGAGGCAAGTTGAATTTTGGCACCATTTAACATACCATATGATGTATTGGAAAACGTTGAAAAATTTCGAAGTGGGAGAAATGGAAAGAAAACGCAATTGCGCCATTTTTGTGGGGCAGTTTACTTTTACAACATTCACAGGTCACTAGAAGGCCTCTTTAACACGGGCTACTAAATCATTGCTACAAAACGCATGTATGTGAAGCCTATGGTTTCCAATGGGTTCTTTTAGGCTACAAAACATCTCATGTGAAGTAACTCATTGGAAACCCTGGGCTTCACATACATGCGTTTTGTAGCGAGATTTTGTAGCCCATGTGAAACAGGCCTAAATAAAATGTTATTTTAAGGCCTCCTGCACACGGGTGGGTCAGACCTCGCATGCGGGATTCCTGCAGAGGAGTTCGACACTGTGCCCGGCCAGTGACCCCAGCTTACCTGTCTGGCATATTCTGCACATGCTGCTGATGTGCTGGTCAGCACTCCGTCGCACATCGCAGTAGCTGCCGGTGCTGAGGGGTGATGCGTATCCTGTGACACTTCTGCAGTGTTCACCGCGGAAGTGCCGCGGGATCGACGGCTTCCATTGACCTCAATGGAAGCCAGCCCTGCATAACCCGCACAAAATCGCAGCATGCCGCAATCTATTCTCTACTAGCGGGAAATCGCTATTGATTTCCACGCGTAGAGATGAAAGGCGTTTTGCCATTGAATACTAAGGGATGTATTTGCTGCGGAGTCCAGAGGCAGACGCTCGCCACGGACTCAGCAATGCAAATACACGCGTGTGCAGGAGGCCTTAGGCCTTAGTCACACGGGCGTTTTTTCACGCGATTTGCGGATCGCATGACGGATGCGCATCCGCAAATCGTGTGACCGGTGCGCGCAAGTCGCCCGCAAATCGCCCGCAAATCGCCCGAAAATCTGCTTCTAGCCGCGTTTCATTAGAAACGGGTCGGCGCTGTCCAGCGCATTGCATTCAATGGAGACGGCAATAGAGCCGGCTCCATTTAAGGCCTCCTTCCCACGAACGGATTTACGCCGCGTAAATTCGCAGCAAAAATCCGCTGCGTTGCCCCCTGCTATTAGGTTCTATTGAACCTAATAGCACAATGCTCACGATGCGTAATTCCACCGCGGAATTACGCACCGTGAAATCTCCCGTTCTCACCCGCGGCATGCTCTATTTGCCGCGGGTGTACGCGCTGACGGCTTCCATTGACTGCAATGGAAGCCGTCCGTTCACGCTATCTCCCGCTGCAACCAGCGGAAGATAGCGTGAAAAAACGCTTCCCCGCCTACCGCCGCGCGTCATATGACGCGGCCGGCGTGTCACATGACGCGACGGCGGTGGGCGGGGAAGTGTCTTCACGCTATCTTCCGCTGGTAAGTATGGGGTTTTTGGGGGGCGCCGTGACGGGCTTCACTGCGGAATATTTCGCAGCGGAGCCTGTCACGCTCGTGTGAAGCCGGCCTTAAGCAATGCGCTGCGGGCGAGCCCGGGATGAATTGTCGGGAAGGGCTTAAATATATAAGCCCTTCCCTGCAATTCATCCTAAAATGTGTAAAAATAAAAAATATATATATACTCACCTTCTCCCGGCAGCCGGAGCTCCGCACGGCCGTCCTGCAGTGGGTGTGAAGGGGGTGTGAGTCAGACCTGCCCCCTGATTGGCTCAGCGCTGAGCCAATCAGAGGCATGTCTCACTCACACCCATTCATGAATTCATGAATGGATGTGAGTCAGACCTGCCCCTGATTGGCTCAGCGCTGAGAGGCAGCAGTCACTCACCCATTCATGAATTCATGAATGGGTGTGTGAGTGAAATCTGCCTCTGATTGGTCAGGGCTGTGACCAATCAGAGGCAGATCTTTCAGCAGGCGGGGATTTTAAAGCCCCGCCGGCTGAATAGTGCCGAGAAGCAGTTCAGGAGAACTGACAGCGGCCGCGGCTGGACTCCGGCTGCAGCGGAAAGGTGAGTATACAATTTTTTTTTATTTTAACACATTTTAGGATGAATTGCAGGGAAGGGCTTATATATTTAAGCCCTTCCCGACAATTCACCCCGCGCACGCCGGCAGCCCATTGCTTTCAATGGAGCGGCTGTATTGCCGGCTCCATTGAATTCAATGGGCAAACATCGTTCTTCTCTGTCACAGCTGTTACAGCTATGGCAGAGAAGAATGATTTGTCTTCTATATGTTCTCAATGAGGTCGGCGCTGCTGCCGCCGGCCCCATTGAGTGCATATAGAGAAGAGAACAGGAATCGCAGATCGCAGATAGGTGCGATCTGCGATTTCTGTTCTATAATTTATCGGACGAGCGCATAAAAAGCGCTCATGTGTCCGATACCATTGCAATGGTTTTATAAAATCGCCGGACGCATGCGCATGCGCAAATCGCGGCTAAAAACGCCCGTCTGACTAAGGCCTTATTCTGTAGGTCAGTAGATTTAGTGGATACTGAATTTATATAGTTTTTTTATGTGGTACAACCTAAACTATTTTTTGTAAAAAGGTATCTTTTTGTGTTCACTTTTTAACCCTATAACTTTTTATTTTTCTGTTGATTGGGTTATGTGAGGGGTTTTTTTTTTAAAAAAAGGTGATCGCTGTGGAAAAACACTTGTTGCCATACCCTAATAATCTACATATCAGGTGGTGTTTGTGGATCAAGTTGGACCTGAGTCTCAAATTACACATGCCCCATATGTGTAGCAGATAGACACATTGATAAAAAAAAATATGAATATACACCTCTGTTTATGGCTGGAAACTTATCTTAAGGGTGCGTTCACACGTAGCGGAATTGCTGTGGACTTTCTGCAACAAAGTCTGCAGCAGTCTTGCAAAAGAAACAGAGTCAAAATCAATATCGATCACACTTCTGTAAGCGCTATTGAAATCAGTGGAGCCCATAGAAGACTGTTATAAGCCCAGACTAAACATGCTATCGCCAGGCCATCTATCACATCTAAACCGTGCCTCTTGTGTTGGTCTGTAAACTTGGAAAAGCTCAATAAAAACTGAGCAGTGCATACTCCTACTGCGCATGCTCGCCCCCATCACTGAAGCAGTAATAAGCAGAGCATGTGCAGCTAGACTATCAGCTGCATCTTGCGCTTACTGCACATGCTCGGCCACATCATTCACTACTGTGGGCTCTATAGATTTCAGTGGAGTCCATAGAAGACAGTACTAGACCGAGCATGCACAGTAACACTGTTCTTCCACGGAGTGCCGAGATGTGCTGTTACTGCGCACGCTTAGCCGCCTGCATTCACTTCTTTGGGCTACCGCCTAGTATTTTCCATACCTCCTAGTATTAGCCTACCATTATTTTTCCCTGCAATTCAATATTTAACCCCTTAAGGACATGGCCTATTTTGGCATTGAGGACCAAGCGATTTTTGGTATTTTTCCATCTCCATTTTTCAAAAGCCATATCTTTTTTATTTTTCCGTCGACGCGGCCATATAAGGGCTTGTTTTTTGCGTGGCGAGCTGTAGTTTTTATCGGTGCCACTTTTGGGTACATAGACTATATCGTAAAACTTTTATTATTTTTTTTATGATAACAGGGAGAGAAAACGCAACAATTCTGCCATAGATTTTTTTTTTTTTTTACAGCGTTAATCATGCAGCATACATGACACACTAAATTTTTTCTGCGAGTCGGTACGGTTACAATGATACCAAAATTCTTAGATTTTTTTTAGGTTTTTATACTTTTTTGCAATAAAAACCCTTTTTTTTTGGAAATCTTTTTTTTCTCTATAGCTGCATTCAAAGTCCTGTAACTTTTTTATTTTTCTATGTACGGTAGATTTTGTTGGTACCATTTTGGGGAATGTATGGCTTTTTTGGTCACTTTTATTGCATTTTTTGGGAGGCAAAATGCTAAAAATTAGCATTTTGCCTCTATTTTTTAGCCTTTTTTTTACGCTTTTTGCCCTACAAAATAAAAAGCATGTTCAACTTTTTGTACACGTCGTTACGGACGCGTCAATACCCAATATGTGGGGTTTCCTTTTTTTTTTTACCTTTTTTTTTCTAATATTAGAAAAAGCATAAAAAAGGGGTTTTTTTTACATTTTATTTTTACATTTTTCTTTTTTTACATTTTTCTTTTCTTTTTTCCCCCACTATTTGAGTCCCTCTGAGGGACTTGCAGCACTATGCCTATGATTGCTGTCATAAGGCATGGCAGAGCTACTGCTCTGCCATGCCTTATCGCTTATACAGCGATCATAGGCATAGGCAATACAGTACGCCAGTGCCTTGTTGCAGCGGGATGCCGGCTGTGACTGACAGCCGGCTCCCGCTGCGGGATAGCGCGAAGTCAGTCATGATCTCGCGCTATCCCGATGACGTACTGGTACGTCATTTTGCGCAAAGTACCAGCCTGCTACGTACCGGTACGTCATGGAGCGGGAAGGGGTTAAGCATACTAATATTTATATATTAAGATCTTTTTTTTTTAGGGTATGTACCAACATAGCAGAAAATGGTGTGGATTGACCAGAAAAGCATGACAGAAAACACATCAAAATCTGTACCCTTTCAGTAGAAGGGATTGTCACGACCACCCTGGACATAATGGACCTGTAAACCGCAGATCCCGCACAAATGTGCGCAAGCTGTGTAAAAACAATAACAAACCAAAATATAGGTACTCTTTTCCTATCAAAATAACCACAGGGACAGGACCTGCCTAAATACAGGCAATTCACCCTGACAAGGACTTATCTGACCTCGCACCTTGGCTCTTTGTTAACCCTACGGGGGACAGGGGAATAACATAAGAAACACAATAGAAAAGAAACGCAAACGTAGCTTAGATGCAGCAGGTAAATGAACGATCCAAAAGCAAGCTCTGACTGAGACCACAGTCAGAGCTAGACTGAAGATTCAACGGCAGTTCAGTCCGGCATCAGCCAGACTAAATAGCCCCTTTAATTACCCACAGATACATTAAGCATGTCTCACCTAATACCACACCCACAAGGGCCAGAAGATGGAGAAACACCTGCACCAGACTATCAGCACAGCAGCAATCCCAGAACCGCCGCAATAGGGATGAAGTCAGCTGCGGATCCACATCGATAGTGTGGATTTTGATGCAGTTTTTAGTGTGGAAATGACTCAGATTTTGGTGCGTATATTACATTGCGAGAAATCTGCACCAATTCTACGTATGAACATATTTTGTATATATAATGTGAGAGGAACCAGGGAATGTGCTCTTCTCTCCATAGACTGCTATTGGCAGCATGAGTAATCACCCTTCTTCACTCCCAGTTCTCTGTGTTGCTATCTCTGTAACTAGAAACAGGCATCACTTGATAACAAGCAGTGGTCAGCAAATTAAACGTTAAGGAGACCTCTAGTGGTCAGCGCTTTATAGTGATTTTTCAGCACAAAAACACCATTTTATGCAAAAAAGTCAATTTCACTTTTGCCAGTTATCACATTGGTTATCATATAGGCAAAAGTTGTTGGAAAAGTTAATGACTATTTAAGCTCTGCCCAAAAGCAGTGTTTAAAGTTAAAATATGATATTGTTATTGTCTATTTAGGTTCAATATTTTGCATGACACATTTAATATTTTTAGGATGTTCATATTTTGGAGACAGAAATTGTGTAAACCAGCAAGGAGCAAGTAAAACAGAACACCACAATAACATGACTGATGCAGACAAATACAGTTCGTGCTCACAGAAGCCTTCAAGTGCGATGTTTGATTTGGAAGATGATGTCTGGGAGGATTTTGATGTTGAAGACTTGCTGGATATCAGCAGTACTACAACTGCAATGGAGAAAAGTATTCCTGGTAACATAGGACTTAAAAGTAAAGGTTTGCACATCGCCACAGATTCTTGGGATATACAAGTAGATATTGATGGTGCTTTATAAAATGAATATCATACTTTCCCACAGCAGTAATCACATACTCCCATCACACTTCCTCCACTCTATTCCGCTCATCGTTAGGATATTATTGTACAAAGAGACTGAGCCATAGATATCAGGATCCTGGCTATGTCCATTCGAAGGACACAAGGGAATCTGTCAGGTCCCTTGAGTACCATAACCTAAGGTTATGGGTTCATAGGACAAGGGCCGCTGAGTCTAGGGGTGTGTTTTTTATACTTGTTTGCCTCCCTGTTCATCTCTTAACTCCATGCAAGCATGCACACATAGGCGATGTGTGCATGTGTATGAAATGAAGAGATGAGTCCGATGAATGCAGCAAGCTCTTGCTTCCTGGGCTGACAGCTAGGAAATAGGGCAGGCAAATAAGTGTAAAATGCATAGATTCAGCATCCTAGTCCTATAAGCCGATAACCTTAGGTTATTGTGCCAATAGGACCTGACAGGTTCCCTTCAAAAGGGTTTTGCAAGACTATAACATGGATGACCTATCCTTAGAATAGGTAATCGATATCAGATTGATGTGGTCTGGCTCTTCGTACCCTCACTGATCAACTGATTGAAGGGGCTGCTGCATTCCAGCATGTGCAGCTTGCAATTCATAATTATTTGCCCGGAACAGCTCCATGCTTTTTGCAGTGGCTATGTCCTGCACAACAGCTCCTTGCAGCTAAAGACAGAGATGCAAGACTAGCCACAACAACTATAAAATGTGCCTCATAGACAATGAAAGGGGGATGCAGTGCATACAGGAGCGCTGTGCCGCCTGCAGTCAGCTGACTAAGAGGATAGGCTATCAGCATTACAGTCTCGTAAAAAGAAGCCTTTAAGCCAATATGCAAACAACCTAATAAACATACATAGATATCAGCAAGCAACAATATACTGTATGCAATATCTATGTGGATGGAAAGAAGGAAGGGAATTAACAAAATATTATCATGATATAAGCTCTTTGTGATGATGGACAATCAGATTAGAAACAGTAAAGAAGGTTATTATATAGACCAGCTCTACACTAGTACACATCTTCTACTAAATGTCACAAGAAGTTTTAGTTTACCGACAATTTGATAGCAAATACTACTCCATCATTTTGTATACAGCATTTGGCACATCAGCCATTACAATTCCCGTGTGCTAGGTGAAGACCAGGTGTAAATGCATTTCTGAGCTTGCAGCACAAATAAAAGTGTAACCTGAATTACAGGCAGTGACAATGCACACTGTTAAGCAAGAAATGTTTTAAATGATGCATTAAAACATTAAAAGGGCCTCACTTCAAGCTGTTCACGAGGCAGAGAAAGGTTTCTTTTGAAATATAAATGGAAATGATTACAGTCAAGGAAATCTAATCCTGTTGCTTGCATATAAAGGCTGTCACATATTTCAAACTCTTTCCATTTCATGAAAGGCCTTGTTATCATTAACAATGTGTTTCTTTCTAAGAGTCACTTTGAACAGACTGGTAAAATACAGTATATAATTATGTCATTGAAGCCTAATTAGAAGGTATAAAATGACACCGGTGTGTTTCTAGCATGGCATAAAAAGTTTCCAATTAAACATTTGATGTTTAGTTCTGTATATACATTTGATTCAGGATTAAACAGCATGTATATATTTATTTTTTTTGCAAACAGATTAATTAGTTCTAAGCTGATAAACCAACTGTAAAAGCATCCACAGCTACAGTTTACAGTTCAAGATAGTTACGCTTAATTGTATTCTATTATTATTATTGCTCTCATACATCGTTGTCGTCTAGCAGTGTATTCTCACTCGTTGTATATCAAGGCTGGTTTCACACATCGTGAAAAAATTACGCTGCGGAGCCAGCCTAGAAATCACCACGTTTTACATACAGATTTTGTTGTTAATTTTGCTGCTGATTTGAGCTGCGGATTTCACTTCTTGCATTGCATGGCATTTCTGCGACCGATAGGGTAGACTACAAATGAGAAAATTTGCAGTATGCTTATTTTTTACACTGTGGGTGAATAGGTTATATATTACTAATATTGTACTGTACTTTATTGTAAAATGTTAATTCTGATTCTGCAACCAAAATTTTACAATTGTGCTACAGTATGTGTAAATGCATCCTAATACCGCAGACTAGGCCCATTTAGACACAACGATTATTGCTCACAATTTGCTCAAAAGCCATCTTTTGAGCGATAACCATTGCATCTAAACACACGGCCATTGTGCACTATGCGTTCTTAGGTGATTTCTAGTAAGCTAAAAATCACCAATGAGTGTTATCAGCGCCGCACGCTGATTTTCTCAGCGGGCGGCACTCATAGTATTTTTTCAGCTGGTATTCCACTGGCAGTTCTCAGTGGGACACAAGCTGAAAGCTCAGAGAACAATGCAGCTGTTTGTACATACAAAACTGCTGCTTTGTTCTCTGAGTTATCGCGGCAGTATCCCACTCTGCCTACATTAACTCTTAAGTAGCTAATTAGCTACTTTGAGTTATGCAAAGATGATCGCTCAAAACTGTCACTCAAACTGTTATTTGAGTGATTTTTGAGTGATTATCTTTCAGTGTAAATGGGCCTTAATATTGCAGACTAAACAGGGCTCTAGAGTCACAGCAAGTTGTGGTTGGAGTTGATAGAAGTCTATCAACTCCAATTTTGGCTTAAAAACCTAAAGTGTACCTGTCATTTAATTTTTTTAAATGTACAAAATATGCTTTTCTATGCATTTTTATAATAGATTTTATTAGACTATTCTGTACATTTTTCATTCAAAACCCCTGTTCTGCTATGCAGCTAGAAGAAGTCGTTGCTAGCTAAATCTATTTATCTAACTGCATAACAAAAGAGGGAGCTCCAGCTGTACCTGCACTGTTCTCTATAGTGCAGGCACAGCGGTTTCTATATACTGGGGCATTAATAAATTGTTCCTTTGCCCCCAACCTTTTTGCTCTATCTCATAGGCTAATTTTAATAATGTGCAGCCCTGCTCTTGTCTCCAATGCTCCATCTCCAGGTGCGGTATAAGGAGAAGCTATTCTGTGCTGCAGGTGGTTTCTCCTTTTCACAGCACCCACTCCCCACTGGACCTGGTGCACGGTCAGGGTTTTTGTAGGGTGGTGGCATACAGTACTGTACATGCAATGCACTAAGACCCTGACAGGGGTACAGGAACACTAAAAATAAATGAAGTGTTATAGAGACATTTATTAATGCCCTTGTATATGGGAACAGCTGTGCTTGTACTAGAGAGAACAGTGCAGGCACCGCTGCAGATTCCTCTTCTGCTATGCAGTTAGGCAAATATGGATTTCCCTAGCAATGATTTCTAGCTGCACAGCAGAAGAGGGGGTTTGAAAGAAAAATGTACAGAATAGGCTAATGAAACCTAATGCTAAAATGCTTAGAATCACCTATTCTGTACATTTTTTTTACAAGTTTTTTCACGACAGTTGCTCATATAATATTATACTTACTATATATTAACACAAAATATATTAAGTATAATGTTACCATTTTTCTACAGTAAATTTGTAATTACGAAATAGCATAAATAAGCCACTTATGAACGAGTCAGAGCTGGAGTTGGTGTGTGAGAAAAACAGAAGAGTCAATAGTTGGAAATTAGGTTTACCAAATCCACAGACTTGATAGTAAAACAATGTGTGCTTTTGACACTTTTTGGGGGGTTGGTTTTTACCGCATCCAAACCACCTTTTTGAATAAGCCATGTAGGCTTACATTCCTTTTAAAGGGGTTGTCCCATGCCGAAACGGTTTTTTTTTTTCAATAGCTTAAAATATAAGCCCTTCCCTGAAAACCATCCTAAAAATGTGTAAAAAATAAAAAAAAATCTATACTCACTTCTGCAGCCAAAGAGAGAAGTGGACCTAGGAAGAAGGAGAAGTACAAGGGATCCCACACACTTGCGTTTTTTTACTGCTGCATTAATGCTGTATTTTGTTGATGCGAATGTCAATGAGACTTTCTACTGTTAAAGGCGCATTACACACAAAGCACAAACTTTCGATGCGTTTTTATACATAGCAGTATTGGAACAGATTTTCCATACTGCAAAATCCAGACAAAGATCGGAGTCAATTTCCGCACCAAAATACGTATCAATCTGCACTTTTGATGTAGATTCGTAGCATAATTCACCTCTTCAATTGAAATGGTGAAATGTGCTGCGAATGCGCATCAAAAACGACATCAAATTTTGACGTTGTTTTGGTGCAGATCCACACCAAAATATGCAGCACAAAATTTGTGGCAGATTTTGGTATAGACCCGCACCAAAATTTGCAATATGTGAACGTACCCTAAGCATCAATGTACTTCACATGCGACTGCGATTTGTTTGTTTTTTACCAGCTAAATTGTAGCTCTGAAATAGTTGTGCAAAAAGAATAGCAAGCCTGGGTTAGGGTGGCTTCACACGAGCGTTTTTTTGCAACATTGCATTCCCTATGGTGTGTGCACATGTCCGTACTTTGCAGGTGTGTGCCTGAAAAGATAGGACATTCGCGCACCATTGGGAATGCACGCATTGTTTTCAATGGAGCCGCGGCTACTGCCGGCGGCTCCATTTAAAAAAAAAACAATGGTCTGCCGGCACCCGTGCATTCTTTTTCAGGGAAGGGCTTTACATATAAGCCCTTCCCTGAAAAAAAAAACAAAAGTGTAAAAAAAAAAAAGGAAAAAAAAAAAACCTCTCCGCCGCTGCCATGACCCCCGCGGGAATGAAGAACACTTATGTTTAAAGCCCTTCCCTGAAATCCAATGAGGGGATGCCGGCAGCAGGATTCTCTACTGCAGCCATCATGTGTGACAGCTGCAGTAGAGAATTGAAGAATTCCTCTGCTACATCTGTGGCATATGTAGCAGCAGGTAATTCTTTTAACTAGTGGGGTTGAAGCAAGCGGCAGATGTGTTCTTCATCCCCGCGGGGGTCACGGCAGCAGTGGAGAGGTATTTTTTTTACACTAAAATGATTGTTTTTCAGGGAATGGCTTATATGTAAAGCCCTTCCCTGAAAAAGAATGCAGGGGTGCCGGCAGACCAATGAAAACAACGCATGCAGCTGCATACACGCTTGTTTTTGCTCGTACGTAGGTGCGCACCTATGTACGCACCCATGTACGCGCAAAAACACGCTCGTGTGAATCAACCCTTAAGATGAATTTTTCTACAATTCACTTAGCAGGCCAGTCACACTTTTTTGGCAAGTGACTCTCATGCGACTTGCTGTCACGCATGTCTCTGTGTAGCCTTAGCCTTATTCGTGTCATTCTTGTAAATCAATACAATTTATGGAATTTATCTATTGATAACTATGAAAATGTTAATCTTGTACCATTGATTTGTTATATTATAATGGCAAACTTTAAGTAACATCATCGATCAAAATATGTAGATCATAACTGCATTTATTACACTTTTCCAAAGCTTGCAATACTGCTACACATCACAAGAATCAATTAAAAGTTTTGTCTTTTGGAGAAAAACTGGAGTCTGATGCAAGTTCAATACATCAACTCAAGTGAGTATTTTCGTAATATACCTTGATGTCACAACTGCTGCACTAATATGTTTTTCTGCCTGTACCTGAAAATGTACACTTAAAGAGGATCTGTCAGCAGTCCTATGCTGCACTTCCTGAGGTCAGAATGGAATAAAGAGGGCATGCATCTGAGCATGATGTTATATAGAGTAGTATACTGTGCAGGCTTTTGGATTAAAATGTAGTTCAAATGGAACAGGCTCGGGAGTCTGGCCTTCTGCCCACAAACGCTGAATGACCGCTTTCTCTGTATGAAAATTTAAAATGTCTTACTCCAACATATTTATTATCGTCAACAGTGCCATTTCTGTATGCTATTTGGCCTTTTGATAGGGCGGCTGAGGACTTCTTAAACATTATCTTTAAGTGTTGTGGAATTACAGAATCCCTGATTTACTTCCATCATTGAAATTGCTAGAGCATTTCTATATTTTGTGTGTATATTAGTTGGGATGTTCCCCAATCAGTCCATCAATAGAACCTGGCTATTACGGCCTTGGTGTGATGCTTCATAGGCAAAATGGAAGCTGTTCCAAAAAAAAAATCAAGTATACAGCTATGTTGATCGAAAAAAGTTAAGAACTTTGAATGCAGCAACACAAAAATTAAATTCTATGGGGAAGCCTTGGTCTTTAAGGCATTAACAGCAAAAGTATTCACAGCGACAATTGTAAAGCAGTATTTTGCAGATCAGCATCAGGACAAGTTTGCTAAAAAAAATCACTCTTTTTTTTACTTTTTCACAAGCTAGCAACTTAAATCATGCTGTTGTATACTTATTTTCATGCACACTTTTTTTCTGCATATTTGTTAAAATGTATTGCATACTGCTGATGTAAAGGTGTGATCATAGCACTAAGGCATGGGATCACACGATCTTGAAAACTCATACAACTTTTTCTTACAGAATCTAACTAAAAAAATAACATGCAATGTATTTTTCATGTCTTTTTATTAAGTGAAAAATAAAGTGATTCATTGAATCTAATAACGTGTATGTTAGGTGCACTGTTCAGACACAATCTTCTGCTTCTGTGTCTGGCAAATATGGTCATCGTCCCATTCTGTCTGTTCCCTGAGGTTATATTCACTCTCTTTCAGCACTCCTAGGGTTAATAGTTTCTGGTCTCCAATTCAGCTGATGCTCCTTTTCTAATCACTGTCCTATATAGCTGCCCTGGGCAGTGTTGATGAGAGTTTGTTCCCTTCACTTCACGCCCAGCCTCTGCTTCGGCAGTTACCTTGTGTTCTGCTTGTGCTCTGTGTTATTCGTTCGTGTACTCTGCAGTCTGTTGTTCCTGTTGTCCGCTTCTCTGTTTATCCTTGTCCACTTCTTCCTCCTTTGTTTTTTTACTCCACGATGTTGTTCTATCTTTGCCCTACAGGTGTTCTGGCCTGCCAGGGTAAGTCAGTGTCTAGAGAAAGACCATGGAGTCGTCCTTATCGGGACGAGTGCTCCGCTTATAGGCAGGGGTTTCCCTCTCCTGGTTATCAGTTCAGGGCAAGATAACTTCCCTGGTTTCCATCTATATACGGCGCTGTTCATCTGGTATCTTACCTCCCACGCTGGGGTTGGCTGTCAGCCGTGCTGGATCGGATCTTCATCTACCCGGTAGGTTGACACAGAAGTTCACATCCACAGTCCTTACACTGTAGATCCCAGTTTAGCAACAGTCACCTCCAAATGTTTGCTATAGCTTCAAATATGATTGATACAATGTTGAGGAAGAATTTTTGACTATTTCTCTTTGCAAATGTGTTTCAGTTCATCCATTTCTGGGGTGCCCTTGGTGACCTCCAGGTCTTACCACAGCATCCCAATTATGTTAAAGTTCAGACTTTGATTTAACCATTCTAAAATAGAAATCTTCATTTTCAATCATTTTTTAGTTGTGTACTGTAGGTCGTTGTCTTTAAGCAGTACCAAATGTCTCTGCAACTTAAGGTCGTGGACTGCTGCCCTTACATTCTCCTGTAAAATGTTTTGATTCTCATCCAGTTCGCTGGTACAGCAAGACATTAAAAAATACTTGGAGCTCAATTTTCCAGTATCTTTTCCAGTAGGGAAAGCACTAACTTTAGATCAAGACTTCTTTGCTAGTAAGTTGGTCCAGTTTCTGCGGGACCTAAAGGTGGGGAAAAGCCCAGGACCTGATGGTTTTCAACTCCCAGGTTCTATAAGCTTTGTGGGGATTTAATTTCTGATCCTCTACTCCAGGCTTTTCATGCTATCTCACAGAGCTGATCATTTCCCTCCCCCTTTCTCCAGGCACAGATTACAGTTCCCGGGAAAGAATTCTTCATTCTGCAACAACTTTTGTCTCATCTCTCTAATGTTGACATTAAATTGTTTTCTAAAATGATTCCTTTCAGACTGTGTTCCTCTATTTTGCGCCTTATACACATATAACAAGTTGGCTTTGTTCCGAGATGATAGGCCCAAGACAATACCATAAAAACTCTATCAATAATCTCTAGAGCCTGTGGGTCTGGGGCTCCTTTATATCACCTATCTATAGATGCTGAAAAAGCATTTGACAGGGTATACTGGGGATTCCTGAAAGTTAGCCTGGTTAAAATAGGCCTGGGTTAGAGAACTCTAGCTTGGATTATGTCACTTTATCACTGTCCCTTGCAAGTAGGAGTTAATGGATTTCGATCTGTCCCCTTTTTGATCAGG
Organism: Eleutherodactylus coqui; assembly: GCF_035609145.1. Taxonomy (NCBI): domain Eukaryota; kingdom Metazoa; phylum Chordata; class Amphibia; order Anura; family Eleutherodactylidae; genus Eleutherodactylus; species Eleutherodactylus coqui. The sequence goes on along the minus strand of NC_089839.1, from coordinate 259,182,129 downwards.
AATGGGACCAGGCAAGGTTGTCACTTATCACCCTTTCAGTTTCATCCCACTTTTTCTAGTATTTCCTTGCACAAAGAGAATAAGGTTCATCCCTCTGCACTATGACAACCCTTCAGACTTTTGTAGCCCCAAATCATGATGCTGCCTCCACCATGCTTTACAGTTGTGATGAGGTTTTTGTGTTGGTGTACAGTATTATTTTTCTTTCATACAAGGTGTTGGGCATTTGTGCTAAAAATTTTACTTTTGTCTCATCTGTCCATAGAACATTTTCACCAAAGTATTGGGAAACATTAAGATGGTATCTGGTAAACTTTAGATTTATTTTTTGGACAGCAGCAGCTTCCTTTGTCATATCATTACATGAATAGCATTCTTGTTTAGTGTTTAACAAAGATTTACAGTTTGTAGAGTCTGCTGTGAGTCATTTGCCGTTAAAGGGGTTGTCTCGCGAAAGCAAGTGGGTCTATACACTTCTGTATGGCCATATTAATGCACTTTGTAATATACATCGTGCATTAAATATGAGCCATACAGAAGTTATTCACTTACCTGCTCCGTTGCTAGCGTCCCCGTTGCCATGGTTCCGTCTAACTTCGGTGTCTTCTTGCTTTTTTAGACGCGCTTGCGCAGATGCATCTTCTCCCTTCGGCTGGTCTTGGAAGCATCGGCGTTTTGGCTCCGCCCCCTTTTCGCGTCATCGCGTAGCTCCGCCCCCGTCATGTGCCGATTCCAGCCAATCAGGAGGCTGGAATCGGCACACGTCATGGGGCGGAGCTACGCGATGATGCGTACAAGGGGGCGGAGCCAAAACGCCGATGCTTCCAAGACCAGCCGAAGGGAGAAGATGCATCTGCGCAAGCGCGTCTAAAAAAGCAAGAAGACACCGAAGTTAGACGGAACCATGGCAACGGGGACGCTAGCAACGGAGCAGGTAAGTGAATAACTTCTGTATGGCTCATATTTAATGCACAATGTACATTACAAAGTGCATTAATATGGCCATACAGAAGTGTATAACCCCACTTGCTGCCGCGAGACAACCCCTTTAACATTGGATTCTTTCTCACTTTTTTAAAAATCCTTTATTTATAAATGTTTTCCTCTTTTTTTCCAAAACCTCATTGATAACATTGTTTTGTCATGTAAGAGTAAAGCCCCATTTACATGCAACGATCATTGATCAAAATTAGTTCAAAAGATAGGGAGAATGGCAGTTTGAGCGATCATTTTGCACAAGCTGCTAATGGACACTAATGCCCATTAGTAGCTTATTAGCTTCATTTGCATGTAAATGAGACTCCTTTCACTGTATGCAGATAACCGCAGGTGATCTGTTATCTGCATACAGCCCCTTTGTTCTGCTGCAGGACTGCAGCTGAAAACAATGTTATCAGTGCTCTTGTGGAGAATCACAGTGTATGGTCCCTGCTATCAGCGGCCGAACAATGGATTTTGAACTCAACATAAAATCACAGTTCGTCCGAAAATCTATCGTTTGAGCGATACTCGTCCCGTGTAAATGGGGCTTAATAACCAAACAGAAAAAACAAAAGTGATAATGCACGTTTTACATTGCTGATATCTCACATAAAACTACTAGCATTAACAGGCCCACCTGCCTTTCGATCTTGTAACCAACCAAGTTGAAAATAAAACAATATGGGGAGGATATAATCCCTCGATGAGGACATGTAGTTCCATCCCTTTAAATAATGAAAGGTGGACCCTGACAGGAGAAATCCATGCCCTTTTCCAATACTTCCCACCTGTAGTTGGCTCTTACCTATCTAAGAACCATAACTTTTCCTTTCTGCGGGGCAACTGACCTTGTTCTACAAGTAACTAGTTGGGGAAGGGAAACCAAAAAGATCCAAAAGAAAGATGGAGAAAAAGAAATAAAAAAAAAAGGGGGGGGGGAGGTAATGGAGGGGGAGGTGGCCCCCACTAAATGCAGGGTATAGTGGAAGGGAGGTGAACTAGCAAATAGCCACATTTCCTGTCAGTATGGCGATGATACCGTCCTTCTGGGGGTGACTCTATTCTTCCTGCTACCAAACCCATTTTCTTGAGCTTTTGTGTAATTAGGAATTTTAGACATTGCGGTACTCCCTAGAGTCTTGTAATTCAATCCAGTAAAACCACATCTTCATGAACCTGTCATGTGTAGCTTTTGTTAATGTGGTCAGGTCCTTCAACTCCATCATCTCCTTAATTATGTTGAACCACACCTGGATCGAGGGGAAATCAATCTGCTTCCATAATCTGGGGATACATGCTCTCGCTGCGTTCACCGGATCCTGCACCACATTTATATGTTCCCAACACTATCGCTAAGGTGCAACAGGAACAGCACAGGTGATTTGGGTTGGGTGAAATTGGTTAATTTGGAAGTAAGTCACCATGCTTCATTCACAAATTGGTCAACATTGGGCATTCCCAGAATATGTGTAGCATTGTACCCTGCTCTTCTCACATCACCAACACATCAGGGAAATGGAAGGGGACATGGCATACAAACGAGAGGGCACCCTATAGCAGAGAATGAGTATCTTGAACCCTGATTCTTCAATTTTGCAGGAGATAGAGGATTTGTGTGTGAATGTATAAATCTTTTGTCTCTGTTCTATTGTAAGCGTCAACGACAGGTCTTTTTCCCATTTACCTATGTATGATGGGGCTAGTGTCCGGTTGGAAATTTAGTTGGTTATAAATGTGAGAAAGAGTGTACCTATCTGTGCCCTTTGCCAAGCACAATTGTTCAAAGTCGGTCTTTAGGCAGGTAAACCCTAGAAGAACAGGTAGGAATGTACGAAAGTGTCGTAGCTGCATGATGTGTCACGTTGATAACGGGGGTAGAGTCAGTGGACTCACTCAATTCCTCCTCTGATATCCAGGACCCATACTGTATTAAATGACTTGCTGTGGATTTTTTGTTTGCTATCCATCTGCTGAAGAGCCCTATCTCCAGTCCCGGTGGTAAGGCGAGGTTTCCTAAAATTGGGAACAATGGAGAAGGGAAGGGGGAAATATCCAGTTGCCTAAATACCGTTGCATCCTCTGGACGTGCAACCACAAAAACACAAACAAAAGGCACAACTGTGCAAAGAAAAAACATAAAACTATGGGGAAATCTCTCCCTATGGTCCCCTAACCTGGGAGGGGGCCCTGCCTACTCGGCGGACTGATCGCTCTGACAAGTGCGAGCCAACACGCGTGCCTGGGCTACTGACAAGTCCCTACCAGGGAGCCCTAGCACAAAAAAAAGGCGAAACAGCAAACCAAACAAAACAGAAAAGAACTTAGCTTGCATGGAGAGCTTCAGCCAAGGTGTGTTGCTCCATCGCTGTCCAAAGGCAACTGAAGTATTGACCAGCACAGGAGGTAATGCTGGCACTGTTTAAGTAGGAGCCGATCTACTCAGCACCAGGTACTGACTGACATTACTCCTGTAACTACCACACCCCTCAGCTCCAGGAGAAGCAAGGGCACACCCAAAACCTCAGAACGGCTGCAACAGTACCTCCCCTTCTAGAAGGGGCCCCAAGACCCTTAGGACCAGGACGACCAGGGTTTGATCTGTGAAAATTTTTTACGAGACGATCTGCATGAACATCCACTGCAGGAACCCATGACCTCTCTTCTGGGCCATAACCGCGCCAGTGCACCAGGTACTGCAGGGAATTCCTGACTCGACGGGAGTCCAGAATGTGACTTATTACAAACTGCTCCTCCCCATCCACTAGCACAGGAACCGGGGGTGGTGAGTCATTCCCAGAATCGATGACTCTTTTGAGCAGAGATTTATGGAACACATTGTTAATCTTCATCATGCTGGGAATTTCTAACCGGAAGGCCACCGCGTTAATCTTCTCAATTATTTTAAACGGACCGATAAATCGTGGGCCCAGTTTAGCAGATGGTTGTTTGAGTTTTATATTTCTGGTAAACAACCACACCAAATGTCCAACACAGAATCCCGTCCCCTCAGAGCGGTGACTGTCTGCAACTCGCTTGCTGCGCCAAACGGATCGCTGTAAATTTTTCTGGACCTCCGCCCACCTGGCCTCAATATCGGAACAAAACTCATTTGCTCCTGGTACCTCCGAAACCCTCTTGGAAAGGGGGCCAAAACATAGGTGAAATCCGTAGTTACAAAAGAACGGTGAAGTCCCTGTAGCCTCCAGTGGTCTATTGTTTAAACCAAACTCAGCTAGTGGTAAGAACTTCGACCAGTCCTCCTGATTTTCCAAGAAATAACAACGTAAATACTGCTCCAGGTTCTGATTACATCTCTCAGTTTGCCCATTGGTCTCAGGATGGTATGCCGAGGAAAACGAAAGCTGGACACCCAAACAAGAGCAGACTATTCGCCAAAAGCTAGAAACAAATTGTACGCCGCGATCGGAGACTATATTCTCTGGCAAACCATGTAGTCTAATGATTTGGCAAATGAACAAACTCACCAACGTCTTGGCATTAGGTAAACCGGGGAGTGCCACAAAATGGCACATTTTACTAAACCGGTCCATTACCACCCACACAACCGTGTTGCCATCGGAAGGTGGTAAATCCGTAATGAAGTCCATGGACAAATGCGTCCATGGTCTCTTAGGAATAGGCAGTGGCAATAACATACCAGCTGGCCGACTGCGGGATGACTTGGTTCTGGCACACACCTCACATGACGAAACAAAACTGAATGTATCTCGTCGTAATCGCGGCCACCAATATGTTCTAGAGAGTAACTTATGGGTATTATTAATCCCTGGATGCCCGGCCAACACCGAACTGTGAATCTCGGCCAGCACCTGTAACCTTAGATGAACAGGAACAAATAGCTTCCCAGCCGGAAGCTTTGACGGGGCCAAATTTTGTGCTTTACGGACTTGCTCCTCTAACTCTAATGACACTGCCGACACCACCACTCCTTCAGACAGGATAGGAGCAGGAGATTCCTCAGGAACTACTGGAAGAAAACTACTGGAAAGAGCATCGGCCTTCACATTCTTCCAGCCTGGATGATATGTAATAAAAAAATTGAAACTGGAAAAGAAAAGCGACCAGCGTGCCTGTCTGGAATTAAGTCTCTTGGCAGATTCCAGATATATGAGGTTTTTGTGATCCGTGAAAACCGTTACTTTGTGTCGCACCCCCTCTAGAAAATGACGCCACTCCTCGAATGCCCATGTAATCACCAGCAATTCCCTGTCCCCAATGTCATAATTTCGCTCCGAAGACGAAAATTTACGAGAGAAGAATGCACACGGGCGGAGATCTTGCAATGTCTCCATTCCCTGAGTTAAAACTGCTCCAACCCCCACCTCCGAAGCATCAACCTCAACAATAAAGGGCCTGGAAGAATCTGGCTGCACCAGAACCGGAGCAGTAGCAAAACACCTCTTCAATCTCTGAAATGACTACATAGCTTCCGTCGACCATTTAGTAGGAAAGCACCCCTTCTTAGTCATATCAGTAAGAGGTTTAACTATCACCACAAAATTCCTTATGAATCTACGGTAATAGTTGGCGAACCCCAAGAACCTTTGTACGGCTTTCACATTTTCTGGTAGGACCCAATCCTGCACCGCTCGGACTTTCTCAGGATCCATCTTGAACCCTTCGTGGGTAATTATATGCCCCAAAAATGTGATCTCTTGTACAGCAAACACACACTTTTCTCTTTTGGCGAACAAACAATTCTCACGCAAAGCTTGGAGGACCTGGCGAACATAAGAAACATGGGACTCAAAATTCGGAGAAAAGGTCAAAATATCATCCAAGTATACTAGCACGAATCTGCCCACAAACTGAGAGAGAACCTCATTGATCAAGGACTGGAATAAAGCAGGGGCATTAGTGAGACCAAAAGGCATCACCAGACTCTCAAAATGCCCCTATGGGGTATTAAACGCAGTCTTCTACTCGTCCCCCTCCTTAATCCAGATTAAATTATATGCCCCGCGCAAGTCTAGTTTGGAAAACCAGTTGGAGCCATTCAACTGCGAAAACAGATCCGGAATAAGGGGGAGAGGATATGGATTGCGTTTCGTGATTTTGTTCAATTCCCTAAAGTCAACACAGGGATGTAACCCGCCATCTTTTTTCTTTACAAAAAAGAAACCAGCTGCTAGTGGGGAATTAGATGGCTGTATATGATTCTTTCTCAAGCTGTCCTGGATATAATCTTTGAGCGCCAGTCTCTCAGGGGCTGATATGTTGAACATGCGACTCTTGGGGAACTTGCAGTCAGGGAGAAGTTCAATGGCATAATCCCCCTTTCTGTGCGGTGGTAATTTGTCTGCCCCCTCTTGGGAAAACACATCCGAGAAGTCAGCTATAAATTCAGGCAAATCCTCTGCCTGAATGGAGGCTATGTCAGCAAAAATGCAACTGGACAGACAACCAGGGCTCTATTTAACAATGTCCCCCTTTTCCCAGTCCACTACTGGGTTGTGTAAGCGCAGCCAGGGCAACCCCAAGACAACTTGCGTAGGGAGGGATTTCATGACATATAGGGTTATACATTCCGTGTGGAACAGCCCAATCCTTAAATGGACATTAGGTACACAAAAACTCAGACTTCTCTGAGATAGTGGAGCAGCATCAATGGCGGACACAGGGATGGGAAAATCCAAAGCACTCATCTCTAAGTCTAAACGTTTGACAGTCTCCTGATGTATTAAATTAATACTAGCTCCACAATCCAAAAAGACTCGTATGGGACTGTCAACACTGTCACAACAAATTTCAGCGGCCGTACAAGCCTGGAAGAGGATACCCAAGCAATCTGATGGCCTAGAGGGGCCCTCTCACTAATCTCCAGGCCATCAAGTTCTGGCTGGCCATTCTGACGAAGACAACACTGAGCTATACGACCAATACGGTTATAGGAAAAGCATCGACCATTGCACTATACTTTGTTCCCACTCCTAACCCTGGCAGTCAGTGACCCCAACTGCATGGGCTCCTCCACATGCGCAGATAAGAAGCCAGAATCTATGAAGAGTTCCTGATGCCTCTCCCTGGTCAATCTGTTGCGTCCTCTGGACGTGCAACCACGAAAACACAAACAAGGCACAACTGTACAAAGAAAAAACATAAAACTATGGGGAAATCTCTCCCTATAGTCCCCTAACCCGGGAGGGGGCCCTGCCTACTCGGCAGACCGATCGCTCTGACAAGTGCGAGCCCACACGCGTGCCTGGGCCACTTACAAGTCCCTATCAGGGAGCCCTAGCACAAAAGAAAGGCGAAACAGCAAACCAAACAAAACAGAAAAGAACTTAGCTCGCATGGAGAGCTTCAGCCAAGGTGTGTTGCTCCGTCGCTGTCCAAAGGCAACTGAAGTATTGACCAGCACAGGAGGTAATGCTGGCACTGTTTAAGTATGAGCCAATCTACTCAGCACCAGGTGCTGACTGACATTACTCCTGTAACTACCACACCCCTCAGCTCCAGGAGAAGCAAGGGCACACCCAAAACCTGGTCTGGCCTGCAAGCAAGGTGCAGACCTCAGAACGGCTGCAACAAATACTTTAAGGATTGTCTTTATGGTAGCTCTGATTGTTGGGTGGTCCCTGGCTTCTAGGGGAAAGTCACTTTGCATCTATGGTAATGCTGTTAAGAGCATTGGCAAAGCTTTCCCTTCTATAGATATCCACTATTTGATGTCCCCATGTCTATGCCAGTCCACTACTTTGAGCAAATGAGATGTCTGGTGGTCTGTCTTACGGTTGGGAAGGTCTAGTCCTTCCCCTAAATTGGGTCTCATCAATGTGGAATGTGCTATGCGAGTTGGGCTGCATTCCCATGAACGTATATCTGCTCGGTTTTCACGCCGAGCCGATATACGTCGTCCTCATCTGCAGGGGGGGGAGGATGGAAGAGCCAGGAGCAGGAACTGAGCTCTGGTCCCCTCTCTGCCTCCTCTCCGCCCCTCTGCACTATTTGCAATGAAAGGAGGCGGGACGGGGGTGGGGCTAAGTTGCGGGGAATTAGCCCCGCCCCCGTTCCGCCTATTCCTATTGCAAATAGTGAAGAGGGGTGGAGAGGAGGCAGAGAGGGGGCGGGAGCTCAGTTCCTGCTCCTGGCTCTTCCATCCTCCCCCCCCTGCAGATGAGGACGACGTATATCGGCTCGGCGTGAAAACCGTGCTGATATACGTTCGTGAGAATGCAGCCCACCTTTTCCCATTAGAGAGTTAAGGTGCTAGAAGAATTGGGATGGAATAGAAATTGGGAGGGCCTGAAATAAATCTCCCGAGCCAGGAGAATAAGCCCTTTGTGCAGGTGCTCAGATCTGATCTTATTTAGTTAGACAGGCCTGGATAATTAGCTGAATAAAGGTCTCCTATAGAGATGAGCGAACACCAAAATGTTCGGGTGTTCGTTATTCGTAACGAACTTCCCGTGATGCTCGAGGGTTCGTTTCGAACAACGAACCCCATTGAAGTCAATGGGCGACCAGAACATTTTTGTATTTCGCCGATGCTCGCTAAGGTTTTCATGTGTGAAAATCTGGGCAATTCAGGAAAGTGATGGGAATGACACAGTGACGGATAGGGCAGGCGAGGGGCTACATGTTGGGCTGCATCCTAAGTTCACAGGTCCCACTATTAAGCCACAATAGCGGCAAGAGTGGGCCCCCCCCCCTCCCAACAACTTTTACTTCTGAAAAGCGCTCATTAGCATGGCATACCTTTGCTAAGCACCACACTACCTCCAACAAAGCACAATCACTGCCTGCATGACACTCCACTGCCACTTCTCCTGAGTTACATGCTGCCCAACCGCACCCCCTCCCCCCCACAGCGCACACCAAACTGTCCCTGCGCAGCCTTCAGCTGCCCTCATGCCACACCACCCTCATGTCTATTTAGAAGTGCGTCTGCCACGACGAGGGACCGCAGGCACACACTGCACAGGGTTGGCACGGCTAGGTAGCGACCCTCTTTAATAGGGGCGGGGCGATAGCCCACAATGCTGTACAGAAGCAATGAGAAATACAATCCTGTGCCACCGCCATCAGGAGCTGCACACGTGGGCATAGCAATGGGGAACCTATGTGCCACACACTATTCATTCTGTCAAGGTGTCTGCATGCCCCAGTCAGACTGGTTATATGCACCTTAACAGTAACCGCGTTGGTGGTAATGTGGTGGTGACTGCGGACCTAGTACCACGGTTGTATTTTGTTGGTTTTCGGAATGTGGCCAGGATTAAGTGGGCCGTGGCGGGGGGATGGTGGGGGGGCTCTCTTGTAGTGTCGGTAAAGGTGAAATTCTTGGACTGCCGCCAGACGAACCAATGCAAAGGCATTTGCCAACAATGTTTTCCCTGTTGGAGGAGGAGGGGGATGTTTTTGAGGCACTACGTGTCCTCTCCACGTGTCCGTGGTTATATGCACCTTAACAGTAACCGCGTTGGTGGTAATGTGGTGGTGACTGCGGACCTAGTACCACGGTTGTATTTTGTTGGTTTTCGGAATGTGGCCAGGATTAAGTGGGCCGTGGCGGGGGGATGGTGGGGGGGCTCTCTTGTAGTGTCGGTAAAGGTGAAATTCTTGGACTGCCGCCAGACGAACCAATGCAAAGGCATTTGCCAACAATGTTTTCCCTGTTGGAGGAGGAGGGGGATGTTTTTGAGGCACTACGTGTCCTCTCCACGTGTCCGTGGTTATATGCACCTTAACAGTAACCGCGTTGGTGGTAATGTGGTGGTGACTGCGGACCTAGTACCACGGTTGTATTTTGTTGGTTTTCGGAATGTGGCCAGGATTAAGTGGGCCGTGGCGGGGGGATGGTGGGGGGGCTCTCTTGTAGTGTCGGTAAAGGTGAAATTCTTGGACTGCCGCCAGACGAACCAATGCAAAGGCATTTGCCAACAATGTTTTCCCTGTTGGAGGAGGAGGGGGATGTTTTTGAGGCACTACGTGTCCTCTCCACGTGTCCGTGGTTATATGCACCTTAACAGTAACCGCGTTGGTGGTAATGTGGTGGTGACTGCGGACCTAGTACCACGGTTGTATTTTGTTGGTTTTCGGAATGTGGCCAGGATTAAGTGGGCCGTGGCGGGGGGATGGTGGGGGGGCTCTCTTGTAGTGTCGGTAAAGGTGAAATTCTTGGACTGCCGCCAGACGAACCAATGCAAAGGCATTTGCCAACAATGTTTTCCCTGTTGGAGGAGGAGGGGGATGTTTTTGAGGCACTACGTGTCCTCTCCACGTGTCCGTTCCATGTAAGCAATAGTAGCACTCAAGACAGGCCCCAGTAACAATTCTGAAGCAGCAGTATAGCGGGAGCGCAGTCTTCGTTCCATGTAAGCAATAGTAGCACTCAAGACAGGCCCCAGTAACAATTCTGAAGCAGCAGTATAGCGGGAGCGCAGTCTTCGTTCCATGTAAGCAATAGTAGCACTCAAGACAGGCCCCAGTAACAATTCTGAAGCAGCAGTATAGCGGGAGCGCAGTCTTCGTTCCATGTAAGCAATAGTAGCACTCAAGACAGGCCCCAGTAACAATTCTGAAGCAGCAGTATAGCGGGAGCGCAGTCTTCGTTCCATGTAAGCAATAGTAGCACTCAAGACAGGCCCCAGTAACAATTCTGAAGCAGCAGTATAGCGGGAGCGCAGTCTTCGTTCCATGTAAGCAATAGTAGCACTCAAGACAGGCCCCAGTAACAATTCTGAAGCAGCAGTATAGCGGGAGCGCAGTCTTCGTTCCATGTAAGCAATAGTAGCACTCAAGACAGGCCCCAGTAACAATTCTGAAGCAGCAGTATAGCGGGAGCGCAGTCTTCGTTCCATTTCAGTAGCCTTAGTATAGCCAAGGCACAAGTGACATTTATGTAGCTAAACTGTAGGCCAACCCCACACACCTTTCTGTACCATGAGTGCAGGCGAAGAACATAGAAATTACTATGATTACACTGTAGGTGAGGGCCCCAAAAAATTGGTGTACCAACAGTACTAATGTACCTCAGTAAAAATTGGCCATGCCCAACCAAGATGGCAGGTGAATCGCTTTGGTTAATGTGGCTTAAGTGGTAACTAGGCCTGGAGGCAGCCCAGTGTAACGAAAAATTGGTTCAAGTTAAAGTTCCAACGCTTTTAAGCTAATTGAAACTTATAAAAATTGTTCTGAAAAATTATTTGAGTGAGCCTTGTGGCCCTAAGAAAAATTGCCCGTTCAGCGTGATTACGTGAGGTTTCAGGAGGAGGAGCAGGAGGAGGAGGAGGAGGAGGAGGAATATTAGACACAGATTGATGAAGCACAAATGTCCCCGTTTTGGATGGTGAGAGAGAACGTAGCTTCCATCCGCGGGTGCAGCCTACGTATTGCTTACGTATCGCTGCTGTCCGCTGGTGGAGAACAGAAGTCTGGCGAAATCCAGCCTTTGTTCATCTTGATGAGTGTTAGCCTGTCGGCACTGTCGGTTGACAAGCGACTACGCTTATCGGTGATGATTCCCCCAGCCGCACTAAACACCCTCTCCGACAAGACGCTAGCCGCAGGACAAGCAAGCACCTCAAGGGCATACAGGGCTAGTTCAGGCCACGTGTCCAGCTTCGACACCCAGTAGTTGTAGGGGGCAGAGGCGTCACCAAGGATGGTCGTGCGATCCGCTACGTACTCCCTCACCATCCTTTTACAGTGCTCCCGCCGACTCAGCCGTGACTGGGGAGCGGTGACACAGTCTTGGTGGGGAGCCATAAAGCTGGCCAGGCCCTTAAAGACTGTTGCACTGCCTGGGATGTACATGCTGCTCGATCTACGCACATCCCCTGCTACCTTGCCCTCGGTACTGCGCCTTCTGCCACTAGCGCTGTCGGCTGGGAATTTTACCATCAGCTTGTCCGCAAGGGTCCTGTGGTATAGCAACACTCTCGAACCCCTTTCCTCTTCGGGAATCAGAGTGGGCAGGTTCTCCTTATACCGTGGATCGAGCAGTGTGTACACCCAGTAATCCGTCGTGGCCAGAATGCGTGAAACGCGAGGGTCACGAGAAAGGCATCCTAACATGAAGTCAGCCATGTGTGCCAGGGTACCTGTACGCAACACATGGCTGTCTTCACTAGGAAGATCACTATCAGGATCCTCCTCCTCCTCCTCCTCCTCCTCCTCCTCAGGCCATACACGCTGAAAGGATGACAGGCAATCAGCCGGTGTACCGTCAGCAGCGGGCCAAGCTGTCTCTTCCCCCTCCTCCTCATCCTCCTCATGCTCCTCCTCCTCCTCCTGTACGCGCTGAGAAATAGACAGGAGGGTGCCCTGACTATCCAGCGGCATACTGTCTTCCCCCGCCCCCGTTTCCGAGCGCAAAGCAGCTGCCTTTATGGTTTGCAGGGAATTTCTCAAGATGCATAGCAGAGGAATGGTGACGCTAATGATTGTAGCATCGCCGCTCACCACCTGGGTAGACTCCTCAAAATTACCAAGGACATGGCAGATGTCTGCCAACCAGGCCCACTCTTCTGAAAGGAATTGAGGAGGCTGACTCCCACTGCGCCGCCCATGTTGGAGTTGGTATTCGACTATAGCTCTACGCTGTTCATAGAGCCTGGCCAACATGTGGAGCGTAGAGTTCCACCGTGTGGGCACGTCGCACAGCAGTCGGTGCACTGGCAGCTTAAAGTGATGTTGCAGGGTGCGCAGGGTGGCAGCGTCCGTGTGGGACTTGCGGAAATGTGCGCAGAGCCGGCGCGCCTTTACGAGCAGGTCTGACAAGCGTGGGTAGCTTTTCAGAAACCGCTGAACCACCAAATTAAAGACGTGGGCCAGGCATGGCACGTGCGTGAGGCTGCCGAGCTGCAGAGCCGCCACCAGGTTACGGCCGTTGTCACACACGACCATGCCCGGTTGGAGGCTCAGCGGCGCAAGCCAGCGGTCGGTCTGCTGTGTCAGACCCTGCAGCAGTTCGTGGGCCGTGTGCCTCTTATCGCCTAAGCTGAGTAGTTTCAGCACGGCCTGCTGACGCTTGCCCACCGCTGTGCTGCCACACCGCGCGACACCGACTGCTGGCGACATGCTGCTGCTAACACATCTTGATTGTGAGACAGAGGAGGAGGAGGAGGAGGAGGGTGCTTTAGTGGAGGAAGCATACACCTCCGCAGATACCAGCACCGAGCTGGGGCCCGCAATTCTGGGGGTGGGTAGGACGTGAGCGGTCCCAGGCTCTGACTCTGTCCCAGCCTCCACTAAATTCACCCAATGTGCCGTCAGGGAGATGTAGTGGCCCTGCCCGCCTGTGCTTGTCCACGTGTCCGTAGTTAAGTGGACCGTGGCAGTAACCGCGTTGGTGAGGGCGCGCACAATGTTGCGGGAGACGTGGTCGTGCAGGGCTGGGACGGCACATCGGGAAAAGTAGTGGCGACTGGGAACTGAGTAGCGCGGGGCCGCCGCCTCCATGATACTTTTGAAGGACTCCGTTTCCACAACCCTATACGGCAGAATCTCAAGGCTGATGAATTTTGCGATGCGGACGGTTAACGTTTGAGCGTGCGGGTGCGTGGCGGCGTACTTGCGCTTGCGCTCGAACACTTGCGCAAGCGACGGCTGAACGGTGCGCTGAACTACACTGCTGGATGGGGCCGAGGACAGCGGAGATGAGGGTGTGGGTGCAGGCCATGAGGCGGTAGTGCCTGTGTCCTGAGAGGGGGGTTGCATCTCAGTGGCAGGTTGGGGCACAGGGGGAGAGGCAGGGGTGCAAACCGGAGGCGGTGAACGGCCTTTGTCCCACCTTGCGGGGTGCTTGGCCATCATATGTCTGCGCATGGTGGTGGTGGTGAGGCTGTTGGTGTTGGCTCCCCGGCTGAGCTTTGCGCGACAAAGGTTGCACACCACTGTTCGTCGGTCGTCAGGCGTCTCTGTGAAAAACTGCCAGACCTTAGAGCACCTCGGCCTCCGCAGGGTGGCATGGCGCGAGGGGGCGCTTTGGGAAACACTTGGTGGATTATTCGGTCTGGCCCTGCCTCTACCCCTGGCCACTGCACTGCCTCTTGCAACCTGCCCTGCTGATGCCCTTGACTCCCCCTCTGAAGACCTGTCCTCCTGAGTAAGCGTTGCACACCAGGTGGGGTCAGTCACCTCATCGTCCTGCTGCTCTTCCTCCGAATCCTCTGTGCGCTGCTCCCTGGGACTTACTGCCCTTACTACTACCTCACTGCAAGACAACTGTGTCTGATCGTCATCGTCCTCCTCACCCACAGAAAGTTGTTGAGACAGTTGGCGGAAGTCCCCAGCCTCTTCCCCCGGACCCCGGGAACTTTCGAATGGTTGGGCATCAGTGACGATAAACTCCTCTGGTGGGAGAGGAACCGCTGCTGCCCAATCTAAGCAGGGGCCCGAGAACAGTTCCTGGGAGTGTTCCCGCTCCTGAGCAGGTGTCATTGTAGTGGAGTGAGGAGGCTGGGAGGAAGGAGGAGCAGCAGACAGAGGATTCGGATTGGCAGCAGTGGACGGCGCAGAACTGCGGGTAGACGATAGGTTGCTCGAAGCACTTTCTGCCATCCAGGACAGGACCTGCTCACACTGCTCATTTTCTAATAACCGTCTCCCGCGTGGACCCATTAATTGGGCGATGAATGTGGGGACGCCAGAAACGTGCCTCTCTCCTAATCGCGCAGCAGTCGGCTGCGACACACCTGGATCAGGAGCTTGGCCTGTGCCCACACCCTGACTTGGCCCTCCGCGTCCTCGGCCGCGTCCACGTCCTCTAGGCCTACCCCTACCCCTCAGCATGCTGTATTACCAGTGATTTGATTTCACAGGCAGGAAATAAATTGGCGCAAGACTGCAGGCCAAATATAATTTTTGCCCTTTTTGGAAAACGAAAGGCCCCACTGCCTCTAGTGAATGAATTATCTAAGTTTAATAACTGTGCTGTGTCCCTGCTTATGTGTCACAGAACGTGAGGGTAGCAGAGTTATTAACTGTGGCAGAGCAGGTATTTTTTTTCCCAATTAAGGAAAGCAAATGGCGAACCCAGCAGTAAAGCGTAGCTGGGTGCGTATGATTTAGCAATGTTTTTCACGCAGCTCACACGTCTCCACAGGCGTAAGGACGGACACAGGCTGGACAAATAGATTTGTTTTCAGTTTTTTCCCACCAACAGGCAGCACTGCGTATATTCAATGAACCTGAGAAGTTTAATAACTGTGCTGTGTCCCTGCTTATGTGTCACAGAACGTGAGGGTAGCAGAGTTATTAACTGTGGCAGAGCAGGTATTTTTTTTCCCAATTAAGGAAAGCAAATGGCGAACCCAGCAGTAAAGCGTAGCTGGGTGCGTATGATTTAGCAATGTTTTTCACGCAGCTCACACGTCTCCACAGGCGTAAGGACGGACACAGGCTGGACAAATAGATTTGTTTTCAGTTTTTTCCCACCAACAGGCAGCACTGCGTATATTCAATGAACCTGAGAAGTTTAATAACTGTGCTGTGTCCCTGCTTATGTGTCACAGAACGTGAGGGTAGCAGAGTTATTATAACTCTTGGAGAGCAGGTATTTTTTTTCCCAATTAAGGAAAGCAAATGGCGAACCCAGCAGTAAAGCGTAGCTGGGTGCGTATGATTTAGCAATGTTTTTCACGCAGCTCACACGTCTCCACAGGCGTAAGGACGGACACAGGCTGGACAAATAGATTTGTTTTCAGTTTTTTCCCACCAACAGGCAGCACTGCGTATATTCAATGAACCTGAGAAGTTTAATAACTGTGCTGTGTCCCTGCTTATGTGTCACAGAACGTGAGGGTAGCAGAGTTATTAACTGTGGCAGAGCAGGTATTTTTTTTCCCAATTAAGGAAAGCAAATGGCGAACCCAGCAGTAAAGCGTAGCTGGGTGCGTATGATTTAGCAATGTTTTTCACGCAGCTCACACGTCTCCACAGGCGTAAGGACGGACACAGGCTGGACAAATAGATTTGTTTTCAGTTTTTTCCCACCAACAGGCAGCACTGCGTATATTCAATGAACCTGAGAAGTTTAATAACTGTGCTGTGTCCCTGCTTATGTGTCACAGAACGTGAGGGTAGCAGAGTTATTATAACTCTTGGAGAGCAGGTATTTTTTTTCCCAATTAAGGAAAGCAAATGGCGAACCCAGCAGTAAAGCGTAGCTGGGTGCGTATGATTTAGCAATGTTTTTCACGCAGCTCACACGTCTCCACAGGCGTAAGGACGGACACAGGCTGGACAAATAGATTTGTTTTCAGTTTTTTCCCACCAACAGGCAGCACTGCGTATATTCAATGAACCTGAGAAGTTTAATAACTGTGCTGTGTCCCTGCTTATGTGTCACAGAACGTGAGGGTAGCAGAGTTATTATAACTCTTGGAGAGCAGGTATTTTTTTTCCCAATTAAGGAAAGCAAATGGCGAACCCAGCAGTAAAGCGTAGCTGGCTGCGTATGATTTAGCAATGTTTTTCACGCAGCTCACACGTCTCCACAGGCGTAAGGACGGACACAGGCTGGACAAATAGATTTGTTTTCAGTTTTTTCCCACCAACAGGCAGCACTGCGTATATTCTATGAATAATAACTGTGTTGTGGCCCTGCCTATACAATTCTTTCCCTGCAGTATCAATGGAGGGTGGAATGCTCTGCAGAGGCGATTTTGAGAAGCCCAAAAAAAATGCAGCACAGCCAACAGCAGCCTGGACAGTACTGCACACGGATAAATATGGCCCTAGAAAGGACCGTTGAGGTTCTTGAAGGCTACACTCACTCCTAACACTCTCCCTGCCTATGCAGCACTTCTGTCCCTAATGCCAGGTGCAACGGTCTGCAGAGGCGATTTTGAGAAAAAAAAAAATCCCACTGCTAACAGCAGCCAACACACAGCTATCAGTGGCCCTAATAAGGACCTTTGGGGGGTCTTGAAGCCTACACTAACTACCAATTCTTTCCCTACAGCAGCTCCGGTATAAACAGCACTGTCCCTCATCTAACTCACACCGCATCTGAGGCGAGCCGCGGGAGGGGCCGACTTTTATATTAGGCGAACACCTGATCTCGCCAGCCACTCACAGCAGGGGGGTGGTATAGGGCTTAAACGTTGCAGGGGGAAGTTGTAATGCCTTCCCTGTCTTTCAATTGGCCAGAAAAGCGCGCTAACGTCTCAGGGAAGGAAGTGAAAGTAACCAGAACACCGCATGGTGTTCGTCACGAATAACGAACATCCCGAACACCCTAATATTCGCACGAATATCAAGCTCGGACGAACGCGTTCGCTCATCTCTAGTCTCCTATGTCTGCAGTTAAGTGTTCAGGTCTTTTATGTAGTCCTTAGCCCATCGGAAGGAAAAGGACTCCTTCAAATCTGCTTCTAGTGGTTGGGGTAAGGATATACTGAGTGCCTTGGACTTTTGATAGTTAATTTTGAAGTTAAGAGAGTTGTGCCTATCGACAAGAAATTCTGTTATTAAGTTGGGAAATGAGACTCATGGCCCCGAGATCATGAACAAAAGATTTTCAACATATGTAGCTACTTTATGCATGGTTCCTCTCAACTGTAGCTCAAAGATAACAAAATGTTCCTCGAAACTGTAATAATTAAAGTTACATTTGTACATCTCCTAAATGGTTAAAAAAAACAAAGTTTTTCAAACATGCTTCCAAAATAAAGTAACCAGATGGAAATATGTATCTTATCAAAAATTTGAACAGTATGTTTGCACATATTTGAGATATTGCAGTTGAAAATGTGAAAACATGACATTTGTTTTAACATTTTCCTAATTTTGCCACTTTTAATAAATATACACAAATTCTATCGGCCTATTTTTACCACCTAAATGAAGTACAATATGTGGCAAAAAAACATTGTCAGAATTACTTGGATATGCAAAACCTTTATGGAATTATCCTATATTAAAGTGACAGATGTCAGATTTTTAAAATTTGGCCCAGTCATTAAGGTGCAACCAGGCTTGGTCACTTAGAGGTTAAAGTTTTTTGTATCAAGGCTTGGTTAACGCTAACTAACTTTCTAGAGAAGAACAGATTTGTCAGTAACCAGGCTTTGGGTGTCTGTATTGAATGGGCAAAGCACCCGTGAAACAAACACTTCCAATATCACCTCTTAACTAAAACATCTTTTGCCAATTAGCTCTGGGAGAAGTCATTAACACAGAGGTTCACTTACCTTTTCTGCATACACTGTGGATGTTTTCTCAATATGGTCAATAAAAGAGTGGTACAACTGTGTGTTTAGTTAGATTGTGTTTGTCTATAATTGTGACTAAGATAACATTCAGAAAACATTTTATTAGTAATTAATGTAGAACTCCATAGGATTTTGTGACTGAAAATCAATTCAGATTATCTGGATGGGGCTGTTATCGTATGAAGTACACAAGTAGATTAATGTGAACAATCTCAAATCTGCTGCATGTGAATATACCCTAATGCATTGTAGTCACCATATCCTGTTATGTTTTTTTTTTACCATGATGCTCTCAAAATTACAGCAAAAGTCTATCATTCTCCTACCCTGAAATTGCTGTGAATTTGTCATAATCATGGCAATTAATAGAATTTTTACTGTACAGTTTGGATAGACCAAAGTCCGCTCCAAGTTTACTTGAGTCTCCACCTTAGAACAGAACAGGGAGCACTCTTCTATACATGTGCATATGCTGTTTTTCAGTGGTGTTGTTCGTCATAATCAGCTGGGCAATAAAATCAGCCCAATTTTTGCAAAATGTGATCAGGTCAGCTCAACCCAATTTTTAGCAAAAATTGCAGGAAAATTGGTGAGGAGGTGGCGCCACCTCTTCATTGAATGTGGCTCAATGGTTAGCACTGCTGTGTTGCAGTGCTGGGGTCCTAGGTTTAAAGCTGAAGGATAACATCGGCATGGATTCTTTTATTTACTCTTTGTGTTTATTCTCCTCCCTCTGGATAAAAAAGAAAAAGTGCGGTGGCTGAGTTGTTAACACTACTGCCTTGCAGAACTGGAGTTCAAGGTTCAAATCTGACCAAGGTCAACTTCACTATGGAGTTTTTTAAAGTTAACAGTGCTATACACTGAGCAACATTTATTGAAGAATTGGCACCACCACCATTGCTTTAACTGGGGACCAAATTGGTGAACCCGATTTTTACTCTTATTGACTTTAAAGGAAATTAAGTCATTCCAATTCCTGATGATTTTTGTAAAATTGGGGCAATCTTGACTCAATTATTCCAATAATCGCTCATCACTAATATTCAAGGCCTTTTCAGGACTATCAGAACTTGAGCCCAGTATTAACAATTTAGATTGTAAACTAGAAATATCTTTGTTCCCTTATTCAGATTGGTGAAACTACATTTACATGTATTGCAGTTTGTACTATTATATTGAAATTCTGTAATATTTATGTTTATGGCTTGTTCCTGTAGATATTCCAATCTCAAAGCAGATCTGAATGCAAATAATCAGAAACAAGTACATTTCCTGGATTCTGAAACATTAAAATATGGACCAACAGCACATAAAATTGTAAGTAAATATTTTATTATTTACATCATTCACACTCAAATGTATACTTGTCAATTGCTTTGACTATTGTCATATATAATTGTAATTCCCATAATTTTCCCATCTAGGTAGCTGCAAATGAAAGACAATACTCAGGGATAAGAGAAGTGTCTAAACTGAATCCTCCTCTTTCTTATAAAGCTTACCCGGCTGGCGACTTTTTTGTTACCTCAGGCCATGAAAGGTAAATGTAATGAACATTACAGTCACACATATAGTTGTGTTGTATTCAACTATCACTCTAATGAATTACTTGTGAAGAATTGTACTTGCCTGTAGTTTTTTTTCAGTTTTTATGAGGCCAAGATCAGATGTTCAAGCCACAGCAATATACAGTGCAATACATGTGGATGGGGATGTGAAATGTCAGTGTATAGTGCCCCATAGGGGTCATTAATGGCCTTAAATGAGTATTTTAAGACTAAAGTCAAATTCTAAAATAGTCATAAATCATTTCACAATGCCACAGTAAATCCAACTATTACCTTTTCTTTCCCCTTTCTGCTTTCTTCAGTCTGCAACATTCACTGTGCTTTGTTGTTGCTTACATCAGTACTTCCTGTTCACAGTCCTCCTGTGCTTCTCTACTACATCCCCCAGAATCCCCTGGGTGGCATCTTCTCCCACACACAGCTCGTGAATACTAAATCACACTTACTACCTAATGATGATCATCTAACTGCTCTAAATGTTTCATAAAACTGAATAAGAGGTAGAGCCTGTATCACTGTCACCAGCTATAGATGCAACTATAATCTTTCATACAAGAGAACTATACTAGTGTGCAGTGGATTAACATATTGTGAAATGCTATATATTCGTTGAATATACACTACCAGTCAAAAGTGTTAGAACACCTCAATTTTTCCTTTTATTTTTATGTTCATTAAGTTTTTAGTGATTTTCAAAACCGTAAACATCATATAAAGTATCTTAACAATATTAATAACAATATATTGATGGCAATATAGGGCAGGCAGAATAATTTTAACTGAGTAGAGATTTAAGCCCGAAGCAAGGGCTGAGGATATAAGTATAGTATATCATTCCATTGCCATAATGAACTATAACACACAAACCACACACAGAGCAAGACAAGGGATTCAGGAGAGCCACAAAAAGGGCGGGTAGCAAGGGGGGGTGGGGATCCAGTCATGAACCCCTGAGTATCCATCTCTGTGTGGTGTTATTAATCCGATAAAGCCATCTGGTGAAGATAGAGGTGTTCCGGATGTCCGTCCATACCGCCCACGTACGGTAGAAGCTCTCGACGCCCGCCTCAGAGTCCTCGAATCTGAGCCCCTCTAGGTGTTTGATCTCATTTATTACCTCTATCCATGCACTTCTGGGTACTTTTATAGCCTGTTTCCAGAACCTGGGTATCACCTGTCTCGTGGACATTATGAAAAATTTCAATAGGCCCGTTTTGAGTGATGAGGTGGTGCTAGGTGAGATGGACAGCAGTGCTAATTCTGGTGTGAGAACCACTGGCTCTCTGCTGACCTTCCCAAATAGGTGCATCAGATCCAGCTATAGGAGTGTTACCATGGAGCATCCCACCATATGTGGAGCACTGAGCCCACTCCATCCCGGCACTGCCAGCAGACATTCGAGGTTGAATGAAAAAGTCTATAAAGCCTTTTCGGAGTCAAATACCATTGTGAGATGATTTTGAAATTTAGCTCCTGAAGCTTGCTAGATATAGACATTTTGTGTGTTAACTGAAAGGCCTACCACAGAGATCCCCGGGAAACGACCTATCCAATGCCTCCTCCCATGCCCCCATGCATCTAGAAAGGTGACTATCCAGGCGCTCCTCTCATAATTGGTTATGAAGTAACAAGACTATATGTCTAGGCGTCTCAAAGGCACAACATAGCCTCTTGAAGGGAGTACGCCCCATGTTTCAGCCGTGTTCAGGTTTTATTTTTCCCAGGTAGCTGCATATCTGAAGGTAATGCATCCAGGAGCCCAGGGGCATCTTCCGCGCTCCACATAAGTCCATCAGAGTTCGCAAACCCTTAGGGCCCATCAACTCCCCCACCCTGGCTTCCGTTCCCTCTGGCAGGAACCCCAAACTGTGTAAACCTAGTGTAGATGGAAGCTGTGGGTTCCCAACCACAGGAGTAAGGGTCCCTGGGACCTTCCGCACCCCTTCCAGGCCTCGAGCAAAGCAACTATAATAACAGAGGCCCCCATCTTTTCCCAGTTGAACTTTCCCAGGATCCAGAAAGCCCCGCGCATCTCGAAGGGGTTGCTCTCCCTTTCTATGGACATCCATAGTTTGTCGGACCCATGATGGAACAGATCTAATATGCATGTTCCCACCGCAGCCTTATGGTATAATCGAAGGTCAGGGAGACCCACTCCGCCTTTTTGTTTTTGTTTGGTCAGACTCTTCTAGCTAAGTCTCTTAGATCCCCCCTTCCATATGAATTTGAGTATTAGGCCCCGCATTCTATCAAAGAAAAACCCCGGTGGATAGCATGACGCAGTTTGAGAAACATAGAGCAATCTCGGAAGTATATCCATCTTGATGCCACTCATCCTTCCAAACAACGACATAGGGACTCCTGCCCAAACCTCTAGATCCCTTTCAAGAGAGGACAACAACAGTTTGTAGTTTAGGTTATATATCATGGACGGATCCGCTGGGATCTAGGTACTTTATTGCTTTGTATTCCCAAAGAAATGGGAACGCCTCCACTAGGTTTATTGCCTCTCTCCAAGGGATCAAGATCTTCAATATCACTGATTTCTGTACATTTACTTTGTAATTGCTGAGTTCGCCAAACAAGGTGAACTCTCACATGATATTGGGTAGACCTACTTGGGGGTTGGGGATATAGATCAAAAGATCGTCCGTGAAAAGCGTGATCTCGGCTCTGAAGCCCCGACCCGCAGCCCTGTATTGAGGGGTTATTTCTATTGGCGTTCCCCAAGGCCTCCATCACCAAGATATACAAAGTAGGCGACAAGGGGCACCCCTGTTGTGTGCTATTCCTGATCTCAAAGGGAGAGGATAGTCTGCCGTTGACCCTAACCTGTGCAGAGGGACCGCAATATAAAGCCATGATCCAGGAGAGAATCCTGGACCCAAGACCCATCTTCACGAGGGTCGCCTCAATGAATTTTCAACTGATCCTGTCAAACGCTTTCTCTGCGTCGACAGATAATATACAAAGAGGAGCTTTCTCTCTACATGCCCTTGCTATCAGGGATAGGGTCTTAAGGGTGTTATCCCGTGCTTCCCTGCCCGGGACGAAGCCTACCTGGTCCCCATGTATAAGGTGGTGGACCGGGACATTCAAACTATTCACCAGCATTTTAGAAAATAGTTTGAGGTCACAATTGATAAGTGAGATTGGGCGGTAGTTGCCACACGACAGGGGGTCCCTGTTTGGCTTCAATATTAGAACATTATGAGGCTGGAGGGCCTGGGGGGGGGGGGGTGCGGGAATAGACAGCCCCATGTAACTGCATTAAAAGCTTGCAGGAGTAGATTAGAAATGAGACTCCCATATTTCTTATAGAATCTGTGTGAATATCCATCTGGGTCCGGGCTCTTCTCTACCTTAATCCCCTTTAATACCTGCATAAGCTCCTCCATTTCCAAGTCTCAGTCCAGGGCCTGGGTCTCCTCAGAAACAGGTCCTGGAGCATTGCGACCTAGGTACTCCATAATAGCTTGTTGACTCTGGCTCCCCTGTGAACCTAGGGATCCCGGAATATTATAAAGTTTGGAGTAAAACGAGCAGAACTTTCCCAAGATCTTCTGTGGGGAGTGAGCCTGCCTTCCCCCCGAGGTGTTTATGGCGTGTATATGTGGGTGAGCTATTCTTGGGTGGAGCGCCCTAGCCAACCACCTGCCACTCTTGTTACCATACTGAATAGCCAGCTTTAAATTTGTCCCTCCGACAAAGAGCTTTTTGATCCAAAATTACTAGAATTTTGTGTTGAAGTTCCAAGATTTCAGCCTGGAGAGCGTCAGCTAGTCAGGATTTATTTGCAGTTTCCATATTAACTAAGTGAGATGTAGTGTGTGTTCCTTTTCAGCCTGGCTCCATGTGAAATAAAAACTCCTCATAGGACGCATTTCAAACCCTCCCATTTTAACGGGGTAGGCGTAGGGTCCGTTTCATGATCTAATTTAGCATTTTCTATGGCTTTGGTTATGTCGCTTGCGCATGCGGTGTCTTTGAGTGAATTATCGTTAAGACGCCATGAGGAGGCCCGACCCCTTGTGTCCCCCGAGCCCAAGGATGCAAACACCAGTGAGTGGTCTGACCACAAAAATACATCTAGGGAACACTGGGGAGCCCCATTGAGTAGGCCATGGGAAACAAAAATATAGTCAATTCTGCTGTAAGAGTTATGCGCCATAGAATGAAAACTGTAGTATTGCTTACCCGGATGGAGGATGCGCCATAGGTCAATCAGGTTCATACTCACTAACATCTTTTGTACTTTGCGGATTGCCGTCCCCGGGAGTGCGGAGCGTCCTGCGGAAGAGTCCAAGCGCGGGTCCATGCATATGTTGAAATCTACGCCCAAAATGATGCGAGACCCCTCAGCAAATTCTGTCAGTTCCCGGAGAGCTCTAGAGGCAAAGCACATTTTTCCCTGGTTTGGAAACTACATATGAGCCGCTGTATGAATCTTCTCAGAAATAGAGAATTTTAGGAAAATATATCTACCATCTTTATCCCTCTCCTGCGCCAAGATTGTAGGGACCACTGATTTGTGAAATGCTATAGAGACCCCAAAAGTTTTGTTTTCAGGGTAATTGGAACGAAACCACCGAGGATAGAACTTATTCTTACCACAATCCGGATACCCGGTGCGTGGGAAGTGTGTCTCCTGAAGCATAGCAATCATGATCCGTTTTTTGTGGAGCCTATACAGCACTTGATTCTGCTTATTAGGGCTATTGAGTCCCTTTGTGTTAAAGGAACAAATAGTTATGTGCGTCATACTACCTGTCAGGTGTGTTACGCTATAAGTGAACTTAGGACTGGACGGTCCTATTCCCCGAGGTATACCTAGAGTCATACAAGGGAGGAAAGAGCAAAAAGTAAGGAGGGGGAAAGACAAGGGTGACAGACTTCAACATGAACAAGCAACAAAAACAACATTGCAATCTGCAGCTACACATAGGAGACTCAGCTATTGGGTGACAGACATCTTCGTAGCAGGCGATTGCTGCGGTCTCTAGGTGGGGAAGCGGCTAGGTTGGCTCCAGGTCTCCAGCCACGCCTCTCCCCCAGCATATGACACAGACTGTAACAGGCATCCAAAGGATCAGGACAAATGAAAGGAAGGCCAAAAGCAGCCCAAAGGTGAAACTAGAATAAGAGGAGAAGATGGAACCAGCTGACAAAACAAGCATGAGCAAAAGGAGGAACGGCAGCAGAGAGAGCAACCAAAGCAGAAACAAAGGCAAGCAGGAGGGTGAACCCCCCCCCCTCCTGTCCACATGCTAAACCCTCTACAGGGAGTAAAAGCGGCCATGGGACTGTGCCCTGGTTGAGGTGAGCCATCCTCTCTGATCCGCCCCCGGATTGGGTGCGGCAAGCGCCTAAGTCCCGGATTGTTTGGAGTTTGGAAGTCCATAGGGGTTCTGGTGCTAATGGTCAGGACCATGCCTATGATGTCCATTGATGTACGGGGCCTGCCCCATCTGGGCTAGGTGTACAACTGGACGTTGGGGGGTGTTCCATCTGGCCCCCAAGAAATGTCGCTATCTCTCATTCCAGGCGCAGGATAGGTACAGTTCCTCTCTGATGTTCAGTGATTATGCTTTCTAGTTAGTTGGACTTTATCGCCTTTAGCAGTGCGCCTACAATTGGCTCTAACTGATCGCCATTGTCCTCTTGGCAGAAGAGTAGTTGGGGGCTGCTGCCAATCTGGAAGGGAGATCATTGGTAGATGCATGGTCGTGAGGAACTTAGGAAGGTCCCCAAGGGATCTTAAAAATGCGGTCTCGTCACCACCGACCACCAGTTGAAAGAGGTACTCCCAGCGGTAGGGTGTTCCCCGGTCCTTTAAGGCCGACAGTAGGGGGCACAGGGTCCTACGCTATTGCAGTTTCCTCCCAGACAAGTCCGGCAGTATGAGTAAATCCTTGCCTCTAAATTTGATGGGGCCTTTAGATCTAATGTGATGTAAAATCTCCTCCTTCTCTTTGTAAAAATGAATCCTACAGACCACATCCCTTGTGCACTCTGGATCTGTGGATTTGGGGCCCAGTGATCTGTGGATCCTGTCGATCTCGACCGTATCATTTGGTGGTCTTTTCAGAAGCTTGCCAAAACACTTCTGCGCCCACGCCTCCAGTTGTTTATTATCGATTTTCTCGCTTAGTCCCCTTATTCTCAGGTTGTTTCGCCTGTGGCGATTTTCGATATCATCTATGTGGGAGGCTAGTTCAGCAATTTGGTTGGCATGATTGCACAGAATTGCATGGTGGTTGTGTATGTGTTGGAAGACCAGCTCTTGTGTTTCTTCTGCCTCAAGGGTATTCCTGATATATTGGATCTCCTTCTGCAGAGACCCAAGTGCCACGGTCTGCGATGATGTAAATTGGGCAAAGAGATTGTCCAGGTCTCCTCTGGTTGGGAAAACCCTGAGGTGCTCCTTCCAGTCCCAATCATCCGCTTCACTGTGTCTGGTGAGTTTGCCCAATTGTCCTGTTGGGTCTCTCCCCTTATGCATGGGGCTGTCTTCCTCTGGTGGCGGGGGCCAAGCGATCTATAGGGATTGATTTCACCTTTGCTGCAGTGAAGGGGTCCCCTCCTCTCTTCTCCCCACTGCCTCTCTTTGGCAGAGGAGAGGGACTTGAAAAGACTGCCCACTCCTCCTCCGTGTCATGTGGTGCCTTAGATGTCAGCATAGGCCTCTGCATAGACCCCCCCCCCCCCTCGACACCTCTGGGTGTATTTTATGTGGCCTGGCCTCCCTAGGGGTAGGGGAGTTGGACTGTTTCCCCCCTCCCTGTACCTGGGATGTCCGTGAGAGAGGCCTGGTGTCCGTCCGTAAAGTCCATTGCCTCAGCCTGTGTCCTTTATGATTTTCACCAAAGGACTTTTTTCAGGGAACACATATGTAGCACAGAAAGCAAATTATGGTTTGAAATTGGATGCAAACTATTCCTACAGGTGTCTGAACTTCTGTAGATTACTTTCAAACCTTCTGATTCTATATATCCAGTGATGGAACTGGCTGCATTACAACACACTCTAGGGCAGGATTTTGACAGTTTAGCTCTTGACAGAGCACATTGCCATCATAATGACAAGAAAAAGGCAATTAATCAACGAAGACAGATATACAACTAAAACCTTTAGAAGTGTAGGTCTGTCTTACAGAGAAACTGCGAAGAATGTCAAGGTAGCAGTTAGTATAGTTTCCTATACCATCAAAAGGGGCTTGGAAACTCTGCTAGGAAGAGTGGCAAACCAAAGGTCACTACAAAGTCAGATGACAAGTTTTTAACCCCTTAGTGACGAAGCCTGTTTGTGCCTTAGTGACGGAGCCAAATTTTGAAAATCTGACATTTGTCATTTTAACATAGAATAACTGCATATACGTTTTGCATATCCAAGTGATTCTGACATTGTTTTTTCGACACATTCTGACATTGCTTTTTCGACACATATTTACTTCATTTAGGTGGTAAAAATAGACCAATAGAATTTGTACATATTTATTAAAAGTGCCAAAAGTGGGAAAATTTTGGAAAAAATGTTATTTTTTCACATTTTCAACTGTAATATCTCAAATATGTGCAAATCTACTGTACAAATTTTTGATATATATTTCCATCTGGTTACTTAATTCACTATATTTATTTACTATAACCATTTAGGAGACGTACAAATTTAACATTGCTTATCAACATTTTGAGGAACACTTTGTTTTCCTACGCCAAGCTGAGATTGCAAACTCTTATAGGTGTCAGAATGATAGGTACCCCCACAATTGACCCAATTTTAAAAACTACACCCCTTAATATACTTTTCCAACAAATAAATAAATGAGTGGCAGCCACCATGGATACAATTTCTTTCAAAAGGCAAAAATGTTCTTCCATGAGAATCAAAGGAACAAAGTTTCAACCTATAACAGATCTTTTTCGAGCTTGGTCACTGCTCCAGGCTCTCGGCTACCTTTACTAGCGAGGAGCAAGGAGACTTTAAATTTCCCAGGCCCTCCCCAGCTTCTGCCCTTGTGTCCGCCATTTTGCCAACGGCCGCATGTACCGGAGTTGAGGAAAGGACCGCGGATAAAGATCTAATCAAGGGACATCGCCAGAGGCCTTAGGTAAGTAATTTCACCTACCCTCATGGATTGGATCCGTGACGGGAGGTGAAATTTTAACTTTTTTTTACTTTTACATGATCGACGTTCTCTATTAGATAGCGACGATCACATGACCAGGGACCGTGGCACTCTATAAATTCCACAAGCTTTCAGCTACGTTTGCTAGCCAGTAGCAGGGAGATTTTAAATTACCCGGGCAATCTTTGATTGTATGTTGGAGATTGCAATTTTTCGACTGGCTTCTTTTCTTTATTTATTCATTTATATAGCACCAACATATTCCACAGCACTGTATAGAGATTGTTATCACTCACATCGGTGCCTGGCCCCATTTGGGCTCACAATTTAAATTCCAAATTAACCTATGAGTACCTGGATAAAACCCATGCAAACACAGGGAGAACAAACAAACTAGGTCCATAGATTTGAACTGAAGACCCCAGCACTGCAAAGCAACAGTGCTAACCACTGAGCCACCATAATTAAATTAATAATATAGTAGCAAAGCTTTAGAGAAATTGTCAGTAGTTTCTTTGCTGCCCATTAAAAGACATTAGGTATTTTCGGACATTCAGCATCTATTGCATCATGCTATCCACAACTTAGTGTAAACATAGTACCTTTTCAGGAAATAACAGGCAGATTTTTCGTGTAGTGCTGGGACTTTAAGAAAAACTGACTATCACACAGAGAACTAGCACTGTGTGGATCCCAGAGCCCAAAAAGAAATTATACAGTAATCTGCTAGAACAATAAAACTACCTGCCTAATATTGTATAGAGTCCCCTTTATAACGTCAAAACAGCTATAAACTGTTGATGTATGGACTCCACAAGACTTCTGAAGGTGTCCTGTGATATCTGGAAACAAGACAATAGCAGCGAAGCTTTTAAAAGGGTTGGCCCACTTCTTACTGTTTTGTTGAAGGAAGCAGACAGCTCTATACATTGCACAGTGGTCTGGGTTGGTACTGCAAGCTGAGTCAGATTTACTTCAATAGGACTTAGTCTGCAGTACCAACCCAGGCCACTGTGAAATGTATGGAGCTGTCTTCTGCCTGCATCAAATCAGCTACAAGTGGGACAACTGCCAGCAGGATCAAATCAGCTACAAGTTGGAAAACTGCCAGACCCCAGTGAAAGGCACAAAAGGCCTACCATGTTTCCCCAAAAATAAGACCCAGTCTTATATTAATTTTGCCCCAAGAGAGGCACTAGGTCTTATTTTTGGGGGATGTCTTATTATACTTACCTAGCAGGCTTAGTCCAGCCCGCTGCTCTACACAACTCCGATGCACATCCCGCAGTCCTCAGCCACTCATCACTTCCTGATTACAGGGTTTATAAATCCAGCCTCCAGAAAGCGATGGCTGTGATTGGTTCTTCAACTGCTGCTTAGCCAATCTAGGCAGCGCTGGATGAACCAATGCAATGGCTGTGATTATTTTATCCAGCACTGCATTGATTGGCTGAGCAGCGGTGGAAGAACCAATCAACAGCCATCGTGTTACAAAGGCAGGAATTATGAATTGGCTGAGCTGCAACCAATCACAGCCATCGCGTTGGTTCATCCAGCGCTGCATTAATTGGCTGAGCAGCCAATCACAGCCATCGCTTCCTGGAGGTGGGATTTATGAATCCCGTAACCAGAAAGTGATGTTGTACGAGCATCTGAGGACTGCGGGAACCGCACCGAACCTTTGGAGAGCAGCGGGAGAGACCTGAACTGAGCCTGCTAGGTAATATATATTTTTTTAATATAGTGTCACTATGGCTTATTTTGGGGGTAGGGCTTATAGTTCAAGCCTCCCTGAAAATCAGGCTAGGGCTAATTTTCAGGGTAGGTCTTATTTTCAGGAAACAGGTCAGTCACACAGCACAACTTTAACAAAGACATGAAAGGATGGTGCCAGAATGGCAAGCTGCGAGCAGCTTTACGATTCACTCAGTATGTAACACTGCATACCAGGGACACCCGACAAGACCTGCTTTTTTTGGAGATGTTCTGATCCAGTCATATTTTAGCTCTTGACAGAGTCACTCAGGCCCTTAAGGCCCATTTACACAAAACAATTGTTACTCAAATTCGCTCAAACGAACAAAAATTTGTGATAATCGCTACGTCTAAACGCATGCCATCAAGCACTTTTGGTTCGCTTTTGATAGTCGCTTAATTTCAGGCTGCATAATTCTCAGTGATTATCTGCCAGTCTAAACATTCTACATGAGCGCAAACAACTACAAACTAATTAGAAATCAGGTCACTCTCTCATTTAAACGAGAATCTTCCCGGGTAAAAGGGGCATTATGCTTACCCATTTTTCTTGCTTTTAACACGTCAATTTCAGGAAATAACTGTTCACTCACTGATGTTACTCACTTTACCTGTCAGTCATGTTAATATTACTGCTGATCTGAAGGAAAAGCTAGCAGCAAAACTTGTTCCATTTAATCAACACCTAAAGATCACGTCATATTTTATGAGACACAGTGTGTAGAGAAGCGCTGTGGCAAACATAGAATCATAGAATAGTAGAGTTGGAAGGGACCTCCAGGTCATTTGGTCCAACCCCCTGCTCAGTGCAGGATTCACTAAATCATCCCAGACAGATATTTGTCCAGCCTTTGTTTGAACACTTCTATTAAAGGAGAACTCCCACCTCCAGTGGTAACCTGTTCCACCCATTGATCACTCTTACTGTCAAAAAAGTATTCTAATTTGTGTCTCCTCCTTTTCAGTTTCATCCGATTGCTTCTGGTCTTTCCTTGTGCAAATGAGAATAGGGCTGATCCCTCTGCACTGTGACAGCCCTTCAGATATTTGTAGACAGACAGCTATTAAGTCCCCTCTTAGTCTCCTTTTTTGCAAGCTAAACATTCCCAGATCCTTTAACCATTCCTCATAGGACATGATTTGCAGACCGCTCACCATCTTGGTAACTCTTCTCTGAACTTGCTCCAGTTTGTCTATGTCTTTTTAAAGTGGGGGGCCCAGAACTGGACACAGTATTCCAGATGAGGTCTGACTAAGGAAGAGTAGAGGCGGATTATTACCTCACGTGATCTAGACTCTGTGCTTCTCTTAATACATCCCAGAATTGTGTTTGCCTTTTTTGCTGCTGCATCACATTGTTGACTCATGTTCAGTCTATAATCTATTAGTATATCCAAGTCTTTTTCACATGTGCTGCTGCTTAGCCCAATTCCTCCCATTCTGTATGTGTTTATTTCATTTTTCTTGTCCAGCTGTAGGACTTTGCATTTTTCCTTGTTAAATACCATTCTGTTAGTCACCGCCCACTATTCAAGCTTGTCTAGATCTTTTTGAATACTCTCTCTCTCTCTTCCATAGTGTTAGCTATCCCTCCTAGCTTTGTGTCGTCGGCAAATTTGATCAGTTTCCTCTCAAGTCCCTCCTTCAGATCATTTATAAAAATGTTGAACAACACTGGGCCTAGGACAGAGCCTTGTGGTACCCCACTTGACACATTCTCCCACTTGGATGTGCAGCCATTTATGACCACTCTTTGAGTAGGATCACTCAGCTAGTTGTGAATCCACCTAACAGTTGCCTTGTCAATCCCATATTTGGTCATTTTTTCAATTAGTATGGTATGAGATACTTTGTCAAACGCTTTACTAAAGTCAAGATATACTATATCCACCGCATTTCCCTGATCAACCTAGTCGGTGATTCTGTCATAGAAGGAAATTAGATTAGTCTGACATAACTTGTTTGTTACAAACCCTTGCTAGCTCTGATTAATTACTCCATTTTTATCCAAGTACTTGCATACATGCTGTTTAATAACACAGATCTGCGACTAAAAAGCTAACTAATTTCGATGTATTTTGGTGTACTGAAAATGAAAAAAAAAAAGAAAAATATCCTAGACGTCAGGATTTACCGCAAAATTCTCTTTAAATTTAGCAAACTTTTCTCAATTTTTTTAATCTTAGGGTTTTTAACTAAATTTGAAGTCAAAATTACTAATAATTAATTCACATCAGTGCATTTAAGATATACAATGCCAAAAAGCATAGCTTTCAAAGAAAAGAACTTCCAGAGTGAGCTAATGGAAACCAGCATCAACACGTTGCAACCTGACTGTGCAGGCTCTGACATGCACGGGCTTGATTCATTTTATTTTCTTGGTTCTCGCCTGTGGTACTATTGTATCTTGATGCCACCAGAAGTATGGGTGGACACAAGATACAGGGTGCTTGACAGGAGCTGATTGGCTGCCATGAGCAAGGTCCTAACACGCTGCAGCAATCACTCTCCCCGCAGCAGCCGTTCCCCTTCCTTCTCCCTGTGTCGAATGAAGCCTTAGTGGGCTATATTCACACAGTGTTTTTTTTTTCAGTTTTGGAAAATCAGATCAATTTTTTTTGTGCGATTTTAATGCATTTCTGCAATGTTTTACATATAATTTTTATGCATGCAAAAATAATCCATGATGGGTTCTGTGCTCTTCCGGGATCTGCACACTTTTTTTAATTTTTAAGGTTACCAGGGTTACATGCTATAAAAACGGTTCACATTCGCATAAAATGAGTGCAATCCATTTTTTAAAATGCACCAATAGACTTTAGTGGGTGATTTTGGGCCAAAAATCAAAACAAAATAGGACATGCTGTGTTTTTTTTTGTTGCTCAGACTGTCTGATTAAAAAAATTGCATGGGTGAGTAGGTATAACCATTTAAAATAATATGCTTCATAGCCGTCCGAATTCGGTCTGATTATAAAGGACAGAATAATTGTTTGTGTGAATATACCCCAAGAGTTCTGTGTACATACAGTATATATGGGTGTGTTGGATGTAAGCAAATAATGAAGTCCCCAATATGTTTTCTTGTAGTCTGTACATTTTGCAGCATATATTACACATTTTCAGTGCATACTTTGCTTTTTAGTGAAAATCAGGATCAAGAAACTCAAGCATTTATCGGAATATTTGATGGAATATTTTAACCTCCGATGCACCTTCAATCATTCAAGCAAGGATGTGGGGAAATGGACTCATCCAGTTATTGTTCTTGTTCGTAATTGATGTTGTAGATGCAAAGGTATACTATGAGGCCTTTTTCCACAAACCTATATTCTGTAAAACGTTTATATAGTTATTGTGATTTTCCTTGTCTGTGTTTCATAGTGAATATCAGTTATTGTATTTTTCATTGCTTATGTTCCCCAGTGGGAAACTACAATAATCTTTAAGACTGTGACAGTATCATCATTACCATGCCTATGATATACCAATACATAATGCATTCATGATGGATAGATACAAACAGATCATATGCAGTACTTGTTCGTGACACTAGCACTTTCTGTTACAACAATTTTTGTGCATGACGGCCTTTAAGACCTCATAGAAATGGATGGCTATGTGCGCACAAGCTATACGAATATCTTCATAAGACGGTGTTTGATGGAACATGTCACAAGACTTATACAGAATCCAACAGAAAAAAACTCCAGATTTCTCCATATGATATTGGAGGCTTATTGTGGTACAGAAGGGACCCATAGTTTGCCATTGGTGCCAACCAACTTGGTGGTTGTACAGAAATGTAATATGACCATGTGCATAGGACGCAAATGTAATACAAAAATATTAGTGCATACTGTGTTCTTGCTGCAACCAAATTCTATGTTTAGATATAGATCTAAAATACAAATATTGGGAGCCAAGTGTTCATCCTGATCAAAATCTAATTTTCATTGCCATATAAAATAACAGAACATAGATAAGGGCTCAGTCACACGGGCGCATCGGCACCCGTACACCGGTGCCGATGCGCCTGTGTGACTGAGCCCTCACTGCAGGAAGGAGACGGCCGTACCTGAAGACGGACGTCTGTCTGCAGCGCTGATGAAAAAACACATGACCGGCAATGAAGCCGTCTTCAGGTACAGCCGGCTCCTTCCTGCAGTAACACGGGCGCCGATGCGCCCGTGTGACTGAGCCCTAAGCGTGGTTTCAGATGACAGGGTTTTAACAGCCATATTACTGTCACAACATTCAAAACACCCTACAACACACCAAAGGCCTATCTTCAACTTTAAGCTACAATGTATATACGGGTATGTTAACATGTAAAAAGGTTGACACAAATCCATGGCAAACTTCTTATGTGTTGCATGCTGATTGTTGTGTATTCTGTGGCAGATTTGCCACAGATTTCACAATACACATTGCTAATGGTGAAATCTGCTGTGAAAATCCACAATATAAATTGATATGCTACAGATTTCAGATCCAAATTGCATGTGACTTTCTACTGATTTTTGCAGGATGTGGATGAGATTTGTTGGGGTACAGAATGAGACAGAATATTGCACAGAAAGTTGCTGAAAATTCTGCACCAAAATCTGCAGATTTTGATGTGGAATTGAAAATAGGACATCAATATCCACATTAAGGCTAATTCATACTGTTGAGTGCGATATCGGGCTATGAAACTTAGCGTAATATTGTGCTTGCCAACGTGTGGTGTGGAATGCGAGGCAGTTTTGTTTTACAACCGCCTCACAGCACTTTGGAGAACAAGCAGCTGACAGCCGTGGCAGAGGATCGCGGAGTGTTTCCCATTGTTTTCAATGGGGAACATTGCATCACACTCACGTGCACCTAGGACGCGATGTGGTGCTTTGCCGGCCCAATTGAAAACACTAGGCGATGTAAGGGCATACCCAAAGATGGGACATGCCGTGATTTTTTCCTGCATCGGGAAAACTTCGCTCATAAGTATGACTCCATTCAAAATAATGGGGTCAAAATTACGTGAGATTTATGCATCTCACAATGCACAAAACTCATGTGAGATTCTCGGCCGTGTGAAACCAGCCCTAAGACCCATTTAGACACAATGATTGTTGCTCAAAATTGGATTTTGAGCAATAACCGTTGCATCTAAACACGCGGCCATCGTGCACTGTTCTACACTATTCCTTCATTGGTGATTTTTAGCAAGCTAGAAATCACTGATGACTGTTATCAGCGTCGCATGCTGATTTTCTCAGTGGGTGGCGCTGATAGTATTCTTTCAGCTGGTATCCCGCTGGCAATTCTCAGCGGGACACCAGCTGAAAGCGCCGAGAACAATGCAGCTGTTTGCATATACAAAACAGCTACTCTGTTCTCGGAGCTATCGCAGTGGTATCCCACTCCACCTGCAAACTCTTAAGCAGCTAATTTGCTACTCAGAGTTATGCAAAGATAATCACTCAAAACTGTCACTCAAGCTGTCATTTGAGAGATTATCTTTCAGTGTAAATGAGCCTTTAGACCTGCCAATTTTGGTGTAGATTTCGACAGCAAAATATTCTTGAGTAATAATCTCTTGCATATGAAGGTACCCTAACAATCTTATCCACTTTTTGCTGCTATTATAACATACTGCAGATTTTCCAATCCTCATTCCAGGCATGAAATCTGGCCTATCTGCCCCTCATAAATATACCCTACATCTTGCTACATTTTTTTGTGTAAGTTTAGCTTCATTTGCATAGCATGGTTGCATGTAAATTACATTTTTGCAAATGAATCAATTAAATGCACTTTCCATCTTATTTGAAATGTGTTTTTTTTGTGTTTATTCAGCTTTATCCGGCACTAGCAATATTCATTCATTTAAATAGTGTTTGTAAGCATTGCACCTTTATTGCCAGTATTAGCATAGAAGCAAATTTGTTATGGTTTTCAGCTATTTCTAAATAAATGGATGCATCAGACTGCCTGTAAGTAATGTAAAATCTCAATAAAGTAACTTTAAAGTGTTAATGTATTCCTCTAATTCACATTAAATGAGGATTGGGTGGGGTGGGCTTAAACCTGTTCCTCCAGACTGCATGGTATAAATAAATCCAAGTGTGCAATTTACTTGAACAAAAAATCTCTTCAGAATAATGGAAAAGTACCTCTGAAAAGTATTGTAAATGGTGATATTTAAGCTCCTGCTACAAAAGAGCAATGTGTTCTGAATTATGGTATAATTTTCTACAATGGTATTCAATGTTAACAACATGTTCCAAATGTTAGTTTTAAGCGTGCAATTTAATCACGCCACATTTATAATCATAAACAGCCGCAGAGTTTCTTACCCCAAATCAATGACACTTTATTCCAGTATTACATTCTAGGTTTTAAAGGACACTTTGTAAAAACCGCGTATAATAACATATTTGACTCTCAGCATAATATCTTTGGAAGTGATTATGTTTTTGCATACCTATTTACATGGTGATTATGATTATGCACCTACTTACACGGTAGGTATAAAACATTAGATTAGTTATTGCCACACATTTGTGGAGGTTTTGTTTAGCAATACCCAGTTATAAATGTAGGCATCTAGTGAAATGTTACAAATGGACATCTAGGGAAACAAGATCCAATCTGCTGTTTAGCAGGAATATATTTTATGTGATTATTTATATGAATGAACTTAGTTGGAGAACTTTATGTGGTGAGGGAATGCCTATCATATATCAATCAGTTTTTTAGTAGTTCACTTAGGCACTTTCGTGTCACATGCCCCATACTCCTTGTGTAGCTGTTTTCCCTGTGTTTTAACCCCTCCTTTTGCATTAACTGAAACAGAAAAATACAATGGTCAACGCTTCATTGTTATCTGATTCTACATTATTAGTGTGCTGTACACTATAACAGTCTAAGCAGATTTGACAGGCATTCCGGTATAAGTCTGTATGTTTTGGGAGCCTAACCACAACGGCCCTTGAATTTAAAAAGGAAGTGCCTTCCTATTCACTGAGAACCTATAGTGCAGTACTGAGGGCTGGCAATATTCTATTTTTTATTTTGACATCATATGTTGATTGGCAGGTCTATTGGCGCCATATAGCTGGATGTAAATAGGTTATAAGGTGTTTTACCCATTGGTAACTATCCATATACCAGGGTGTCCCCTTACATATATATATGTTTGAGTCTCTCCATTGATTCTTTTAAGATATTTAATAAATGTTAGTTTTTAGATATATTCTTTTTTTAGTGATTTAACCTAAAAAGGAGGATCAGAAACTTTTTAATCAAAAAAAGGTGTATGGAAGAATGGATTTTCCAAACATTATGATTAGGGATGAGCGAGTATACTCGCTAAGGCACTACTTGCTCGAGTAATGTGCCTTAGCCGAGTATCTCCCCGCTCATCCCGAAAGATTCGGGGGACGGCGCGGGGCGGGTAGCTACGGGGGAGAGCGGGGAGGAACGGAGGAGAGATCTCTCCCACCCGCTCTCCCCTGCTTCCGGCTGTGACTCACCTGTCAGCTGCAGCGGCTCCTGAATCTTTAGGGACAAGCAGGGAGATACTCGGCTAAGGCACATTACTCGAACGAGTAGTGCCTTAGCGAGTATACTCGCTCATCCCTAATTATGATAAAATGTTTTAAAATGCCACACCCACATGAGTGATTCTGTCTGTGGTGGATGGCAATATGTGGTCTCACAAAGTCCAGTTTCAAATGGGTATAATGCAGCTGCATATTAGCATATGTATTATTGATGGAACATTTAGACCTCCATGGCTCTAATTTAACTAAACAATCAACATAGAACATCATACCTATTTGTCAAAATTTTAATAAAATATTTCCCTTTTAATATTCATTGTGATTCCATACCCCCTGTTTTATTTTAAAAAACGATCTCAACCTACAAAAGCTTAAGGGCCTACAATATTCTGCAGCACAGTGCAGAGAATGCACTCATATTAGTCTCTATCCCTAATGGAGCTCACAATCTTATATCATAGAATCATAGAATGATAGAATTGGAAGGGACCTCCAGGGTCATCGGATCCAACCCCCTGCTCAGTGCAGGATCACTAAATCATCCCAGACAGATATTTGTCCAGCCTTTGTTTAAACACTTCCATTGAAAGAGAACTCACCACCTTCCGTGGTAACCTGTTCCACTCATTTATCACCCTCACTGTCAGAAAGTTTTTTCTAATATCTAATTTGTGTCTCCTCCCTTTCAGTTTCATCCCATTACTTCTAGTCTTTCCTTGTGCAAATGAGAATAGGGCTGATCCCTCCGCAGTGTGACAACCCTTCAGATATTTGTAGACAGCTATTAATTCTCCTCTCAGCCTTCTTTTTTGCAAGCTAAACATTCCCAGATTCTTTAACCGTTCTTCATAGGACATGATTTGCAGACCGCTTACCATCTTGGTAACTCTTCTCTGAACTTGCTCCAGTTTGTCTATGTCTTTTTAAAGTGTGGTGCCCAGAACTGGACACAGTATTCCAGATGAGGCCTGACTAAGGAAGAGTAGAGGGGGATAATTACCTCAAGTGATCTAGACTCTGTGCTTCTCTTAATACATCCCAGAATTGTGTTTGCCTTTTTGGCTGCTGCATCACATTGTTGACTCAAGTTCAGTCTATGATCTATTAGTATACCCAAGTCTTTTTCACATGTGCTGCTTAGCTCAATTCCTCCCGTTCTGTATGTGCTTTTTTCTTTTTTCTTGCCCAGATATAGGACTTTCCATTTCTCCTTGTTAAATACCATTCTGTTAGTCGTTGCCCACTGTGCAAGCTTTTCTAGATCTTTTTGAATGCTCTCTCTCTCTTCCCTAGTGTTAGCTATCCCTCCTAGCTTTGTGTCATCAGCAAATTTGATCATTTTTCCATCAAATCCTTCCTCCAGATCATTTAAAAAATGTTGAACAACACTGGGCCTAGGACAGAGCCTTGTGGTACCCCACTTGATACATTCTTCCACTTGGATGTGCAGCCATTTATGACCACTCTTTGAGTACGATCCCTTAGCCAGTTCTGAATCCACCTAACAGTTGCCTTGTCATTCCCATATTTGGTATTGTTTTCAATAAGTATGGTATGAGATACTTTGTCAAATGCTTTACTTAGGTCAAGAAAAACTATATCCACCACATTTCCCTGATCAACCCAGTCAGTGATACTATCATAAAAGGAAATTAGATTTGTCTGGCATGACTTGTTTGTTACAAACCCATGCTGGCTCTGGTTAATTATTCCATTTTTATCAACGTACTTGCATAGATGCTGTTTAATAATTTGCTCAAAGATCTTTCCCGATATAGAAGTCAGGCTCACAGGCCTGTAGTTTCCTGGATCTACCTTCTTCCCTTTTTTGAAGTTAGGGACAACATTTGCCCTTTTCCAATCTTCTGGAACTTCTCCTGTTCTCCAGGAATTTTCAAAAATTATGGTGAGGGGTTCAGCAATTACCTCCGCTGCTTCCTTTAGTATCCTAGGACGTAATTCATCTGGACCTTGAGACTTGAATTCATTTAAGTTAGCTAAGTGTTCCCTCACCATCTTTCTGCTTACAGATAGCATGCATTCTTTTATTCCCCCAATAGCACAGGGAAGACCAGCTGATGTTCCATCTACTTTCTGAGAGAAAACAGATACAAAATAGGAATTTAAAAGTTTGGCCTTCTCAACATCATTATTAACCAATTCACCATTTTCATCTTGTAAGCATCCAATAGCATCTTTGACTTTTCTATTGCTTTTGACATACCCCCGAAATCTTTTTTTTATTGCTTTTGGCCTCTGTTGCAAGCCTCAATTCATTATTAGCTTTAGCTTTTCTGATACTTGCCCTACAGTTTCTGCAGACCCCATTATATTCTTCTTTAGATATTCCCCTCTCTTTCTATTTGATAAACACATTTTCTTCCTTTTTAACATGTGTGCAAGTTCTGTGTTTATCCATCCTAATCTCTTTAAATGCTTCCCATTCTTCCTTCTTTTAGGGATTGTTACCGATTGTGCTTTGAGAATCTCATTTCACAATATTTCCCAACCTTCTTGGACATTTCTGTCCTTAAGAACATCCAGCCATTGAATTCTTCCTATCCTCTTTCTGAGTTCATTGAAATCTGCCTTTCTGAAATCCAACCTCGAGGTCTGAGTTTTCTCAGGTGTTCCTCCCCTTTGTATCCAAAATTCAAGGATAGCATGATCACTGCCTCCTAAGGACCTAGCCACCCTTACTTCCTCAGCCACTTCCTCCCTGTTCGTAAGAAGTAGGTCCAAGATAGCAGATCCCCTTGTTTTCTCTTCAACCTTTTGGAAGATAAAGTTGTCAGCAAGAGCGGATTGCCTTATTTCATGCTAAAGTTTGTTTGAGATGATCACAATATGGCTGCATCACTTAGTCCTCCTACAGTTCCACTGAACTGACCTTAGATCACCATAGGGTATACAGTGCTTTCACACAGAAGCAATGATTGCTCAGTGCATGGGGTGAAGTCGGCTGGAGATCTCTTCCAGCCCCCAACATCCATTCACAATAAACAGGCAGTCATTCATAAATGAATGACTGCTTGTTTACACAAAACAATCGTTGTTTGATTTTTATGCCTGCTGAAACTGAACGATAAGGAAACAAAGTATTGTTTGTTATTCAGTTGCTAGCAGCATTTACACTGAATGATTATCATTCAGATTTCCGCAATCCAGTGATAATCTGAGCGATAATCATTCTGTGTAAAAGGGCCCTTAATGTGACTTTTTTCTTAAAGTCAGAGTAACCAATAACATATGTAAAAATGTCTGACTTCATGACAAAGGTGTCTTTAGACTCTAAGTTTGGTTTTGTAGTATGGGAGGAATGTGGAATACCAGCAAGACACCCATACAAGTGCAAAGAAAGCATACACACCCAAACATTGCTCTTGGCTGATACAAACCCATGTCTTCTGCACTATAAAATATTTATACAAGTGCTTGAATTTATGGAAAGAAAAATGTATTCTATTTCTTTAATTCTATAACAATACAATTACATCTGCATTCTTTTTGTTGGTTTTCACTGTTCTTCCTAACTGCCAAATAAACCCACAAAGCAACTCAAAACAGTGTGTCATTGCGCTTATTCTGGCAGGGAATATTTGAAATATTCCCCAGGGTTCGTGCTTTTATAGCTAAGATGTTTATCATATCGCATTACCAACGTAAGCTGCCAAGTGCAATCAACCACTTTT